>NC_133782.1:20195391-20498254 GCF_003597395.2 Chelonoidis abingdonii | reverse complement strand
CAGCAGTACCACTACCTATCTAATTACTCCCCATTTTGAGTGGTGCATTTGATTTTTCCTTCTTATGTGTAGTACTTTACATTTGTCTTTAGTGGATTACATCTTGTTGATTTCAGACCAATATTCCAATTTATCAAGGTCATTTTGAATTTTAATCCTGTCCTCTAATGTGCCTGCAACCCCTCCTCACTTGGTGTCATCTACCCATTTTATAAACATACTCTCTACTCCATTATCCAAGTCATTAATACAAATATTGACTAGGACCCCACTAGATGGATCCTCCAAGTTTGACAGCAAGCCATTGATAATTACACTGAGTATGGTCTTTCAACAAGTTGTGTACACACTTGATAGTAATTTCATCTAGACAACAACATTTCCCTGATTTGTTTATGAGAATGTCATGGGGGACTGTGTCAAAAGCCTTACTGAAAATCAAGACATCACATCTACATCTTCTTCTCACCCCTTAGCCAGGGACTCTGTCAAATGAGGTTGGTTTGGCCTGATTTGTCCTTGACAAATCCATTCTGACTATTCCTTATAACCCTATTATCCTCTAAGTGCTTACAAACTGTTTAATAATTTGTTCCAGTATTGAAATTAGGCTGACTGGTCTATAAATCCCCCAGGTCTGTTTTCCTCCGGTTTTTAAAGATAAGCAAATATAGCAGCTTTCTCCAGTTCTTTGGGAGCTCACCCATCCTCCACGAGCTCTCAGACAATTAACAATTCTGAGATTGCTTCAACTAGTTCCTTTAGTACCCTCGGATTAATTTCATCAGGTCCTGCTGACTTGAATACAGCTAATTTATCTAAATATTCTTTAACCTGTTCTTTCCCTATTCTGGCTTGTGGTACCGTCCCCCTTGTTGTTAGTATTAATTATGTTGCATCTCATTTCCATTAACCTTTAGTGAATGCTGAAGTAAAACAGATTTTACTTGATGTCATCTTCTTCCCCGTTACGCAGCAGGCCTACATGTTCCTTTGTCTCTCTTATTCCTAACATATTTAGGAAACTACATTGCCTTTTACATCCCTTGCTAGGTGCAGCTCATTTGTGCCGTAGCCCGTTCTATTTTGTCCCTACATACTTGTGCTAATCTTTTATACTCATCCTTAGCAATTTGTCTGTTTCCATTTTTTGTAGGAGTTTTTTGATTTTTAGGTCATTAGAGAGCTCCTGATCGAGCCATATTGGCCTCTTACTATTCTTCCTATCTTTCTTTTACATCAGGATAGTTGCTGTTTTGCCTTTAATATTGTGTCTTTGAAAAACCACCAGCTCTCCTGAACTCCTTTCTTCTTTATATTTTCTTCCTCTGGGAGCTTACCTACCAGTTCTCTGATCTAGTTTATAACTATTCAAAATTAACAGCTTTATTTTTCCTGCAGATATTTCAAATGACCTTATTATATCACAGTGATACACAACAGGAGACAAACTATCTGATCAGTGATGCAACTGCTCATGAGGAAGTCTCTCCAGCCCAACCAATTGTATATTTATACATTTGTCCTTCAAACTGCAGAATAAAGGTGACTACATTGCCTTTCAATATCTCTGCATCTCTATATTAGATAATTACACCCACGCCCCCACTTACTAAAGAAAAGCATCCACGACATCCCTTTGCAGTCAAGTCAGGAAGACTTATGGATAACTCTCTACCTGATGCCATGTAATGTTTACACCATCAATCTGCTTCTGAGTTACTGTTTTTTCATTTCAATTCTTAAAAAATAGGAAAAAGATTAACAGACTCATATTTGTTAGTCAAGTGAGGTGTCACTGCAACATTTAATTTTATTGAATGTAAAAGATCCTAAAACAGAAAAAAAGAATAAATAATGGATCTAAGCAGATACGTTAGACACAGCCACCGGTTATATATCCAAGGGCAGAGTGCTCTGTAATTTATACCTCCACAATTCTGTCACCTCCAGAGACAGTCTATAACAGCTACATTCTTTCCAGCCAGACTATGCCAGATTTAAATTGCACAAAAGATTTACCTCAAAAAACCAAACTAAGGGTGGAAAATTACCACCCTTCCCCACTGCTCTAAACAAGTAAAAACAGGGAACACTAGAGTGCAAGTATTCCAATATAAATGAATCAAAATCCAAAGAAAGAAGCGAGCAAGCAAGCAAGCAACCAGGGGCTGTATTAAATAGCACAGTGAAGTCCTTTTATTAATCCAGAGAACAGGTACAGCAGGGACAGTGCAAGCTTTCCCTGGCAAGTGACCTTAATCCTGGTCTTTAGGGACAATTTCTAGGAGCAAGGGGAAAGAGTTATGTCTCATTTGTGACAAGAATGCCACTGATGGTGTCAACTGAGTTGTGCTGACATTGCCTACTAGGAGCTGGTCTGAGACCAATTTTGTTTTCCTGATCCTTGCCAACAGCCCTTTAGCAGCATGAAGTCACTACTGATCTGGACCAGATCTGAACTAGGGACAGATGTAAAAAGGCTCCATATCTTGTGATTAATTATATATAACTAAATAAAAGTTAGGAATAGAAAAGATGCAACTGCAATTTACCAGCAGCATTCATATATTTCCCCTACAGGCCAGTATTTCTACAAGCCAGTTCTCGGTCTCCAGTGTATGAAATCAGATTCACACCAAACTGCACAAGGAGCCACAGAATGGTCTCTGAGGACAGCCAAAGCTTCTGAATCCCAATTCTTCCTGCAATTCTCGTTATCTGCTGACACTGAACCTCATCCTCCAGTTAGCACAAAGCCCTTTCTTAGCATCTTTGCCATGTCTCATACAGTTTAGGATTATTTTTTTTTAAATACTCTCTAAAGCCAGCAGGCTGTAAGGAACTCAGGTGTCGGAAGTCAGGTCCAGTGGTTAGAGCTGTAGGCAAATTGAACCAGAGTCAATAGGCAGGAACTGAGGGGCCAGATGAGGAGGCAGGAACCAGAAACAAGGTGGGGGTCTCTCCCAGCAGGTCAGGGATCTACCTTTTTACATATATGATTTCCTGGCATTCTCTCCAGGCTTAAATAGTAGGTCTGGAACATCAGAGGTTATGGGAGGAGTTGCCAGTCACCTCTACGGTGAGCAGCCCTTCCTGCAGTGACAGGTTTCCCAGGATGTATAATGTGTTGACAGTGCCTCTGCCAAGGTCACCGGGTGGAAGCGCTGCTCACCTGGAGCCCCAGAGACCCAGGCTCAAGTCCCACAAATCCTTACCCAGGCTGGTGTTGCATTTGCTCCACAAGAGCACAGCCAGTACTCCATTGCCAATAAGGGCTGGTGGTTCTTTTAGCATAGTTCAAATTCACAACCAGGTACTGATTTTTGGAACACAAGCAGACTCCTGAGGTTAAAAAACAATAATTCCACACTCCCCATACACACATTTTCAGTAACTGACAATTGCTGAATAAGTAGTTTTATACCAGAAAATAAAAAATGCTTAGTCCTTAGTAGCAAAACAAATTCATGGTTTTATTAACTGTATTAACCTCTAAACTACAGTGTAAAATTCTTAACTGAGCTGTAAAATTCATTTTAGAAAATAAACTTTCCAGCCTATCACAAATTAATGGAACATGATACAGTTTGAACCAGTTACATCATAACCAACTGTCTGTCATCCTGGCTACAAGTGATTAATACAGGACTGCTTTATTTCTATCAGAAAGGACACAGTTTAATTCCTTTCAAAACTGGTTAGAGAGTTCTCATTTGATTATGTAGCTCTGTGCTTTGTCTCTATTGATTAAACAGTTGAGTTTTCAAAACAAGGTGTTATTCACCTCTGAAGTGCATCCTACATACAGTGCATCTCAGCCAAACACACAGATGTATTGTACAGAAATATGATAGAACGGATAGCATTAAGAAAGAATAGGAAGTCATAAATAAACAAAGTGCTCTTCAAAAAGATAAATTAATTCCTAAAGTCAAGACACTATGAAACCACAGAAAGATTTGTTAGAAGTTGCAAGGATTTTGCCGTTTTACTGAACACCCAGCAGGCTGCCACTCTTGTTAACCTGACCATTAATCTTAGTTATCAGAGGGGCAGATTTACAGTTTCTCCATCTGATCTTCAAGCAGTTTAAACCTAGTTTCAAGCAGTGAACCTGTGCTCAAAATATATCCCAAAGTTGTTGGAGGACGAAGGCAATAGGTAAGATTTAAGTAAGAAATTCTAAAGGGTGGCAGCCATGCAAAACCTCTTGCCAGAAACAGGGCGCTATTAAAATCTCACACTAGTATCAAGAGATAAGGAAACAGGAAGCTCCCAACAGCATTTCCAAAGCCGACCTCAGTAGCCACAGCTAGAACTTAGTTGCTAATAAGATTCAGTTTTTTCAGGAAAATACAACAAAACCTAAATGATGTTAGCAGGAAAAAACCCACAGGGTTTTTAGTGGAACTTCAATGAAAAGGTACTTGTACCTAGTGCACAGAGGGGAAACCCCGTTCCTTCCCCAGTTACTCTTCCATCTTTCCACACACACTTTTCAGTTGTTCTCAACTGATTCTCTCTCTCACATGCCCGGTTCTTACCTCCCACCTTTTGCCCACATAGTCTGACTGGCTTTTACTGGGCATGAGCCTCAGGCCTGGTCTACACTATGCATTTATATCGATTTTAGCAGTGTTAAACCAATTTAACACTGTACCCGTCCACACAACGAGGCCCTTTATATCGATATAAAGGGCTCTTTAAACCGGTTTCTGTACTCCTCCCCGACGAGAGAGTAGCGCTGAAATCGTATTACCCTATCGGATTAGGGTTAGTGTGGGTGCAAATCGACCATATTGGCCTCCGGGCGGTATCCCACAGTGCACCATTGTGACCGCTCTGGAGAGCGATCTGAACTCGGATGCACTGGCCAGGTATACAGGAAAAGCCCAGTGAACTTTGAATTTAATTTCTGTTTGCCCAGCGTGGAGCTCTGATCAGCACGGGTGGCGATGCAGTCCCAAATCCAAAAAGAGCTCCAGCATGGACCGTAAGGGAGATAATGATCTGATTGCTGTATGGGAGACAAATCTGTTCTATCAGAGCTCCGTTACAGAAGACAAAATGCCAAAGCATTTGAAAAAAATCTCCAGACAGAGGCCACAGCAGGGATTCAGCATAGTGCTGCGTGACAAGCGTAACGGAAAGCCAAGAATCAAATGGACGCTCATGGAGGGAGGGAAGGAGGGGGACTGAGGACTCCAGCTATCCCACAGTCCCTGCAGTCTCCGAAAAGCATTTGCATTCTTGGCTGAGCTCCAAATGCCTGTAGGGTCAAACACATTGTCCGGGGTGGTTCAGGGTATAGCTCGTCAATTTACCCCCCTCCTCCCCCCCCATGAAAGAAAAAGGGAAAAAAATCGTTTCTTGACTTTTTTATATGTCAACCTATGTCTACTGCATGCTGCTGGTAGACGCGATGCTGCGGCAGTGAACAGCAGCACCCTCTCCCCTCCCCTCCCCGGTGGCAGATGGTACAATAGACTGACTGATAGCAATTGTCATCATCATCCCGTGAGTGCTCCTGGCTGGCCTCAGGTGAGGCTGGCCGGGGGCGCCTGGGTAAAAATAGGAATGACTCCTGTCATTCCCAGTAGATGTACAGAACGGCTGGTAACCGTCTTCATCATAGCAACTGGGGGCTGAGCTCCATCAGCCCCCTCCTTTCATGTGTA
Organism: Chelonoidis abingdonii; assembly: GCF_003597395.2. NCBI lineage: Eukaryota > Metazoa > Chordata > Testudines > Testudinidae > Chelonoidis > Chelonoidis abingdonii. The sequence continues at coordinate 20,492,573 of NC_133782.1, read as the reverse complement.
AAGAAAAGATTCTGTACTGCCTGGACTATCATAGCAGCGGGATGCTGGGCTCTCTCTCCCACCCGATTTAATGTCCTGCCTGGACTATCATAGCAGCTGGAGGCTGCCTCCCCCTCATTTATCTCACTAAAAAGTCAGTGTTTCTTATTCCTGCATTCTTTATTACTTCATCACACAAATGGGGGGACACTGCCACGGTAGCCCAGGAGGGTTGGGGGAGCAGGGAAGCAACGGTGGGGTTGTTGCAGGGGCACACCCTAGAATGGCATGCAGCTCATCATTTCTGCGGGATCTGACACGGAGAAGCGGCTGTGCTCTCTGTACACTGGTTCTCTAGTACACTTGCCCCATATCTCTAGGCAGGACTGACTCTATTTTAGATACAACATAAAGGAGGGAATGACCTAGGGAGTCATTCCCATTTTTGTCTTTGCGCCCCCGGCCGACCTCAGCCCAGGAGCACCCCATGACAGCAGCAGACGGTACAGAACGACTGATAACCATCATCTCATCGCCAATTTACAATGGCATGCAGCAGACGGTACAGAACGACTGATAACCGTCTCTGCTATCTTGCAAAGGCAAATGAATGCTGCTGTGTAGCGCTGCAGTACCGCCTCTGTCAGCGGCATCCAGTACACATACGGTGACAGTGACAAAAGCAAAACAGGCTCCATGGTTGCCATGCTATGGCGTCTGCCAGGGCAATCCAGGGAAAAGGGCGCAAAATGATTGTCTGCCGTTGCTTTCATGGAGGAAGGAATGAGTGACGACATTTACCCAGAATCACCCGCGACACTATTTTTGCACCATCATGCATTGGGATCTCAACCCAGAATTCCAATGGGCACAACCGGAAGCCAAGAACCAGCAGATTTAGCTACCTCACAGTTCTGGCAATCCTCCAGAAATCGACGCGAGCCTCGGTACATGGACACACACCACCGAATTAATGTGCTTAGTGTGGCCGCATGCACTCGACTTTATACAATCTGTTTTACAAAACCGGTTTATGTAAAATCAGAATAATCCCGTAGCGCAGACGTACCCTCAGTGTCAAACCTCCATTTCTGTTGTCTGTAGAAAATAGGTTTTGCCAAATAATTTCATCAGGAGTATTGGGAGTTTCCAAGATTAAAATACAAAAGGAATAAAGCTGAAGCTTCATGAGGAAAGAAGCTCCTGATGGTAGAGATACATCTAAACCAGACAAGTCAATTTAACAAAACCATATTTTTTAAATTTATCAAAAGTATTTCCCATTTATGCTCAGTTTCACACACCAAATTTAACAACCTTTGAATGCCTATCAACCATCTAAAATGCCCTAAGGAAATTCAAAACAGCTTAGATTTTTATGTCAGCAGAGTACCAAACTGATTATTTGCTTGTGGGTATTAGGAGAAATTTAGATATGACTTGGGGGGAAAAAAAGTTACTCAAGCTATTCTAACTCATTAAATGCCAAAATGTGATATGCTACTAGAGATACAGTATCTTGAAAATGTTATTACAAACAGGTTTTAGGACTGATATGGATTTTCAGATTAAGTATTGTTTCCTATATTTGTTCCATTCAAATCTAACACAATTACACAAAGATGGCATGCTATAAATTAGAGTAGGAAGCTAAGATTTGAGATCCGTTAGTGATTTTGGCTGCTCCTGTTTTTGGGTGCCTGAGCTGACACACATTAAAGGGTTCCTGATTTTCAGAAAAGTGCTGGAAGTGCATCTGCTGCAAATCAAACCCCTTTAAAGGAACTGATCATTGGAATGGACACCCAAAAATTGAGGCACATAAAATCATTAGTCACTTTAAAAAAAAAACTTGCCTAAGGAGTGTTACACTATAAAGAGGTTACCCAGATGTAGGGTGCAAAAGGGCAAGCAAATAAGAATGGTTTTAAGGGTCACCATCTGCAAAGGCAGATGCTCCATTAATTACTGAAGGGAAACAAGTTGGGCACAGAACTCTGACACCCCAAGGAGGGAAGAGTGATTAATTGTTTTGAAGATAGTGCATAGACTGAGCAGGGTGAGAACTGAGAAGAGATACTTATACAAGGCAAAGTGCCATTCACCTTAAGTGACATTAGCGAGACTCAGTGGATGGGCAGAAGTTTGATTGCAAAATAGCCCGAGAAAGGAGAGGAAGTTGAAGTATTAGGAGCAGACAGGACGCTCAAGGAGCTTGGATGTGAAGAGAGATGACAGTAGCTGGAGAGGCAGGAGGGGTCATAGGATGCAGGTTATAAATAGCACGCTTGTACGTTATATAGAAGTCACAACATACCCCGGTTCACACTGTGTCTTCATAGCGAACAGACAAGGAACCTTAAATGTAGATAGGCAGACTCATGAACACATTCAAAATAAAGCTTGGCATATGTTTTAATTGTTACCAAACTATTTCCCTCCAATTTCAGGTCTTCAGGAACTGGATATTTTGCAACAATTTGCAGTATCATAAAGTAAGTGAATCTCAAAGTATCTGAGCCTCCTGTACATAACACAGATCAAGCTGCATGGAGTTGCCACATTTAACTCCAGAAGTGGCTACATTTCAGTGGTGGGTGAAGGGATTCCTATAAATAGTGTGTTAAATGCTTACAGATCCTTTGGGATGGAAGGCATTTCATGCAGGAGACCATGTGCACTTGTGTTTCAATGACCTTGGCTCAGAGAGCTATGTCATCAATACTAACAGGATGTTTTCCCTTTAATGAAACCTAGGTCAATACCGAGAAATTTACTAATCCGTTTTTGATGCTTATCTACCTAAATTTTTGCACTTCTTTATTCTTCATTTGTAAACCATGAATTTTATTTCTGGGCCACAATCGCCGATTTGAAGCTATTTGCACACAGCTTATCTGCAACCCAACAAACTGTAATGAGAATCCAAATGTCAGTGTGTTCCAATAGCAGACACTAAGATAGATAATATGTGAAGTCTCAAAAATTCAAGTATAAGAGTTGTGACAGATGTAAAAGCCAAGGCCATTCTTGGTACAAGCCTTTTGTAGCCTGAAACAATGGTTAAGCATCATGCCAAATATATGCACTTCTTTTTAATAAGAGCTCTTGAGTACAGCAAATTACTGAACAATGCTACCAGCTTGTTTTCTGAGGTCCCAATCAACCAGCAAAAAGTCTGTAATTCTTCTGGCAAAAATAAAGTAAACGCAGAGAGCAATTTCATATGCTGAACAGTGGTACAGGATTCAAATCCTGAAACTGGCAAGCTTTTGGCTTTATTAAAAACAACTATTTTTCCTCTCTAGCACTTTCCCTTGAATTGCTGGCTTAACATCACCTGCATATTTTAAACACTAACATAAAAATTAAGGACTCGTTCTCAACATCATCAAGGCCCATGAAAACAGGCATTAAAGTATTTTATCACTCTAGAACAAGTTGGCCAATGCAAGAAATTGTTTTAGAAATCACAGAACTAGGACAACTAATAGATTTAATTATAAACATGGTCAAACATCTGCAGTCAATCTTACTGTGCTTTCCTTAAATGCCACAGGGCTTGATTATATGTATATTATTTTAAACATGCTAAATTAAGTCATGAAAAGATATTATAGTTAATAAGCACAAACCACAGTACTCTGCTAAATACTAATTATCTCCATTTCTTTTAAGCCTCAGAATGTCAGTGAAGTTTCTCAATAATGTGAAGGCAATGGGTGAATGCAAACACTGTGGGATTTCTTGTAAGATTAAAATACAGATATTAATTTTTCAGAGGATCTGAAAAATAAAAAACTCAACAGCACAAGCTTCTACTTTTAATGTAACTTAATTATTTAGGTAGCGTTCTGGCTATACACACTGTAGGCTGTAGCATGTGGTGTGATTCATAACATCACTTGTGCTGGAATTTCCAGTAGAGAGAGAAGGCTGACGCTGAACAGTAGGCATAGACATCTCCACACACAGTTTTTGTATTGCTTTAACTATAATGGTTTAGAAACCGATTTCCCATCATGGAAATAAGCACTTTTACACCAGCATAACTCTGTCCACACTAGGAGTTATGCCAGTTTAACTATATTGGTATAAAAATTACAACCCTAACTGAAATAGATGAGTCCACCCCCTAAAAAAAACCTCATCCCAAAACCTGAGTGTAGACCAAACCTTACTGGCTATGAAGGAAAGAAAAGACATAGTTCAGCATACTTGGAATCCTACTTCCAGCTTAATCAAGTGATGGTATTTAAGACAGACTGGTTATGTTATAACAGATCCAGGACACTTCGGATTTGTACACTTACGTCAGTTCTACTCTCCTGTTCGTGAATATGGGCTTTTAGCCACTGCAGCTGAATCATCTCACTGTATCAAGGCTAGAGAAAGCATCTTTCTTCCAGGGCCCAAATCCATCACGAAACCTGGGGACTAGGGAATCATCTAAAATTTTCTACCTCTCCACTGTAAGCCAGTGGGCTTCCTCACCGGCTCAGGTAACAAAGAACACTCTCCAGCCACAGGATTCCAGCCCCTTTTCTACAGGGATTCAGTGCTATTTCTTCAAATTAAAGCTATTTAACACACATTCAGCACAATCACATCCTTTCACCTCCCAGGGTCTTCTGCAGGGGTCTCTCTACTCCCCACAGGTAGACAGTCCACAAGCCATCTGCCTGGGAATCTAGTCAAACATCTCTTCTCCCTTTTTCCTAACCTGCTCCCTGTAGATTAAATTTTGCAAGCCATCTGCCTGATAATCCTATGTAATGTGGGCTCTTTCCCCTGCTCCATGGTCTCCTGAAGAAGTGTACCAACTCCCTGCATGTCTCCAGCTCAACTGAGCTACTTCAAGCTATCAAACTTCATGCTATCACCTGGTCCTTTCCCTCACAACCTCAGTGGAAACGCAGTTGCTTAAGCCGAGCTGGGTTCCAGCCCCACCTACATGTCTACAATGCAAAGAAAACCCATGGTACTGAGTCTCAGACTCCATGCTCCAGACCAAGCAGTAACATCTACACTGCTATTTTTAGCCCCACAGCCCAAGCCCCATAAGCTGGAATCAATTGACCTGAGCTCTGAGACTGAGGCCATGGCTACACTTACATTTTTGCAGCGCTGGTAGTTACAGCTGTGGTCGTACAGCTGTGTAGGGCCAGCGCTGCAGTGTGGCCACACTGACAGCGACCAGCGCTGCAGTGTGGCCACATTTGCAGCATTTGCAGCGCTGTTGGGAGTGGTGCATTGTGGGCAGCTATCCCAGCGTTCAAGTGGCTGCAACGTGCTTTTCAAAAGAGGGGGGTGGGGCGAAGTGTGACAGGTAGCTTGCAGGAGACAGAGAGAGTGGATTTTTGGAGCAGACACTGTGACAGCTCCCTGCCTTGCAAGTTCAAAAGAGGGGGGTGGGGTGGGGTGTGACAGGGAGCGTCGGGGAGACAGAGAGAGCGGATTTTTGGAGCAGACACTGTGAGCTCCCTGCCTTGCAAATTCTGGCCATTTCCCCCACCCCTCTCTCAATCACTCTTAAATGTAAAAAGGCTTCAGACCAGATAAGCAGCTTCTCCGACGGACTCCCTCCCCCCCGCCGTGCTGTTTGTCTCCTCAAGCAAACAGCTGTGAACATTCCAAAGCCTCGGCTCGGCTCGCTCGCTGGAGCAAAGAGCAGCTGTGTTTGGTAGCTCCGGGGAGTACCTTCCGGTTTGTTGTAGACAGGAATTCTGGGATACCTCTTAATACCCTGGAGGCCAATAACAGCGCTGGTGAGTGTCCACACCTGATGAGCAGCGCTGCATCACCAGCGCTAGATTCGCTACACCCGTAGCAGACCAGGAGTACAGCCAGCGCTGCAGACAGGGAGTTGCAGCGCTGGCTGAGCTTTGTAAGTGTGGACACCTGCTAAGTTGCAACGCTGTAACCCCCTCACCAGCGCTGCAACTTGCAAGTGTAGCCAAGGCCTGAGTGCCACAGGTTTTTCTTTGCCGTGTAGATATATGCTGTAGAGTTAGCCAACTTATGATATCCATTTTCCAGTGTTTGTGTCTTCCTGTTTTACAAAAAAATAGGAAAGGTCTCGGTTTTTGTTTCACATTCGAATGGAAGGGGGAGGAGTCTTTGCAACCTTGAAATTTTTTCACAAAACTGAATTCTTGTTTTCTAGCCTGCACAACTTTGCAGTGTGGCTGCTCACACCCAGGCTAGGCTAGCCAGGTGCTTAGAACTGAAAGCCATTTTCTTGGGTTAACAGTGAAGACATGCCCCAAAGCACAACTTCCAGAAAGGCATCCAGTCTTGATCTGAAGACATGAGAAGATGGAGATCCTATGACCTCCCCTGGTAATTTGAATGGTTGGAACAATGATCTTCCACTGTTTCAAATTAGAGAGAGAGAGCTTTTTTCATTTTAATTTCTCTGGTTTTACTTTCAGCCGTTAATCCAGCTGAGAAAGGCATAACACGAATCAAAGAGCCCTTTAGTACAAGCTATTTGCCCCTTGTGAAGGTACTCAGACAGCACAACCAAGTGACCTCAAATCTTCCTCTATATTCACTACATTTTCACCACTTAGCTATCTGACCTTCTGACCCCTTGTTACCTGAAGGGATTAGTATTACACGCCAATTTATATTCAGGCTTCATGTTTTCTGTATCAAGGACAGCAATAACTTTAGCGTTCACCACATTTCTAATGTCCCTCCTATCTATACACATCCATTCTCTCCTTATTGGTCAGCAAAGCCCTTCTCTCCTGGATTATTTTCAGTCATTATGGGACTATTCCAGCCCCTCCCTGTCATTCACTTTAATAATACAGAGGCCCTGCCAGCTGGCAGGGATGGTGAGGAGAAAAATGAGAAGATCAAAAGTCAAAAGCATTTGTAGCTTTATAAACACAAATTTTCTTTCATCTTTCTGACAGCTTTATTTTCTTTGCTTTTCACCAATTTCCTCTGAAGGGAATGAGAAGCTAAAATGGCATCTTTGTTGCTGGCAAACAGTCAAAAATTCCAAATACAGGAAGCAATTACAGGTAGATAACAGTGGCCAGTAGTAGAGATCTGTACATTCACAGAGTTATTGTGAAGTGACTGTACAGTGATTATGCAAATCAGACACATATCCAGGTTGTAGGGAACTGCAAACTGAGGAAACACCATGCAGCTCCACATCAATAACTACAGAATCACTGACTAGCTCTTATTCCATTTCAGTATTGCTTATAATAATGCCTGAAAGGAGAGGTTCTAGCATCAGTGCTTTCATACAGCTGCTCCATATTGTTACTACTATCAGTAATGTACAAGAGTTACATGACAGGGGAAATTGCCTCTAAAACTCCATTCTCTGCTATGAATTATCAAAAAGTTTTTAAACAGATTTGATCAGTACATTTTAATCATATGAGATCCAAGACCATTTCCTTTTTCAGTCTGAGCAAGTATCAGCGCAAGTCACCTATTTCGTATTTGAAAACGGACCACTTCATCTAAACAAAGGAAGTGACAAACTCAATAGTTTTGTTTTGTAGCACTGAACTTCAAGCATTTTAAAATCTAAACTCCTTGAGGGACCTAGAAAGTAGATGACTAATCTTAAAACCACAAAGATAAGTTCTCACTATTTTTTCAGTAACTGAATTAGAAACCAGGCTAAGGTCATCTTGTCTGGTTCAACAGGAGAGCCCAGCCTCTCTTGTTTATCCAGAAGATCTGTTTTCCGGAGACAGCACTAAGAAAAAGTGCTTAACACAAGGATAGATTTCTCTTGCAGCTTCAGATGTGTTCCCCTTGCAAAGTGATTATGATTTGTCTGATTTCCTTAAATAGAATCCTCAAAGTCTTTTTACACATTAGAATAAATTCCAGAAGTTTCTGCTAGGAGTAAAATTAAACATGGAGTAAAGTTAACGTCATGACTTCCACACAACACTGCTTGAGAAAAGTACTCAGCAAGCTTTTACTAACGAGGAAGTGTTAGAATTAAGTGGTAATGCAACGGTTTGCATTCTGCTGAGATTTACACACAGCTTCCATTAATACTTATTATACCCTGCTGTGAAAATGCTACTGGAAGACAGGCAACATTGGAAAAATTGTTCAAAAGCTCAATGCCTAGCTAGTTAAAGGAAAAAGGGAGAACACAGAAGTTCACAAAGAACTACAAGAGCTGAACCACTTGACCAGCTACACTCCGCTCCCAATGGACAGATAGATTCTGCAGTTCTCTGCTCCACTCTAATTGTGCTGAGCTTCTGATAGGCTTAGAATCAATTCTATTTAGTAAAAGGCGTAAGGCCCAAGGGATAACTTCAATGAATTATGGTCATTTGTCCAAAGACTTGATACACTTTGAAGTACAGTACACTGCAATTTCCACAGCATTTCCCCCCCCAGTAAAGACTGACAATTAAGTTAAACAAAGCAGCTTAATGTCTATTAACGATGGGCCTGAGTTGGATCTGCTTGTGGTTTTTCCAAGCTTACTCTTAAGTGCCGGTAATAGATTAGAAACAATCATTGTAATTTAGAACTCTGCCTCCTATTTGCTCCCTAGGCCTGGAGTGCTATAGAGGAAGGAATGCATCCATGGAGTCATTTTGGAGTAAAGGGACAATTCAGGAGTACAGCTGGAAATACCAGTCTGATGGGTCCCCTATCCACTACAACATTCAGTCAATTTAAGGTAATAAAATTGTTTCATCTGAGTGCAAAAGGGATGACAGTTGCTTGAAAATCCTGTGAAGGAGCACTGAAAAACAAAACAGTTTATAGGGTATTTTAAAAGGAACAGCTTGGGCTTGCAGGATGGTGCTCTTCGTTGAAACAGGTACCAAATCTTTGAGATTTCAACCAAAGGTTCAGATGACCTTTCGGTGCAATATCATCATGTGCGTTCCCTAGAAACCTATGTCTAGTTAATGACTGTTTTGTCATGCCAGATTTTCATAATTTTATTTTTGATTCCGAGTAGTCATCCATCTAACTATTTATTATGGCACCGTGGGTATACACAAAAACACAAAGGAACTAGACTAGCCACTTGCAAACACTATTTGTTTCATTAGAGCCTGTTAGTTTTCAGGGACTTTAAATATTTCCAACAGGTTTTAACCTCAATAGGTTCTATGTGGATTGGGCTTTGGAGCTGTGCTCTAGCTCCGCTTCAGCTCCAGGCAAAAACCTGCAGCTCCACTGCTCCGGAGTGGCTCTGCTGTCCAGCTCCAGGGTCCACTCCAAAGCCCTGGGATCTACATTTTTCTTTCTACTCTAAGGGCTGTGAAAGTAGAATTAATTATATTGTAAAAATAAGAATGGATTAAAGAAATGTTGTCTGCACCTTAAGTATAATTGTTGGAATGTTGCAATCCAGGTGTCAGGAACACAGACATTAGCATAGAACAATTGCACCATTTAAGGGCAATTGGAAAAGTATTAGCCTTAGATCGATACCAATCAGTAAGGACGTGGAATATGCATGCTGTGTCACAGGTGGTTTTTCCTGTCTGTTGCTTTCTTTGTCCCTTTGTCTAAACTCCTGCCCTTTTATCTGTATAAATAAGATAGTTTGTGTCTTGTATGGGGCTCACATTATCTGGGTGTATTAGCAGAGCGCTGTGCTAATAAAACAGAGTGGTCTGACAAACTGTGAGTCCTGAGTCTTACTTTGACAGGGCATAATAAACCTGAATTTTTTAAAACAGCTGTTCACTGAGTTCAGTATGAAAGATGACAGCGCAAGCCTTTTAAGGAGCCCACTTGCTGTTTTATTCCATCACTGCTAATTGGAAAACATTCAACAAATGTATTAACTCCTCCATAAGTAATATCCTAAAAAACACAGATCTGATGGAACGCTGTTCAGTCTTGTAAGACTCAGATCTAAACCAAGACTCGGGAGACCATCATCCAACACCTCCTCTTTGCTGATGATGCAGCAGTGACAACCCACACAGAGCCCATCTCCAAAACCTCATGGACTAAAACCTCATTTCCAAAGCGTGCCAAGACTTCGGGCTTAACATAAGCCTAAAAAAGATTAACCTAATGTGCCAAGGAGTTGAAGCATCACCCTCCATCAAGATCAACAACTATGAACTTGAAGTGGTGAATGAGTTCACATACCTGGGATCCACTGTCGCAGTCAACCTCTCACTTGAAACAGAACTCAACATCCGCATTGAAAAAGCTACGTCTCCACTGAGCAAGAGGGTATGGCAAAACAACAAACTGACAGAACACACAAAGATTGGTGTGTATCATGTATGTGTTATTAGCACACTTTTGTATGTGACTGGGACATACACTTTACAGCCTCATCGGAAAAGAGGTTCAACAGCTTTCCTATGTGTTGCCTTCATTGAATCTTTGGACTCTCCTGGAGGATAAGTCACCAACACTGAGGTGCTCAAGTGGGCCAGTATACCTAGCATGCAAACATTCCTCAGAGATGCAGCTGCTGGGTTGGTGTGTGCCAAATGAACGATGGGTGCATCCCAAAGGACATTCTCTATGGTGAACTGGTATCTGGAAAAAGACCTAAAGGATGCCCAAAATTGCGTTTCAAGAATGTAGGCAAGCGAGACCCCCCAAAAAAGGGATGTGGACAACTGAGAAGATCACACTCAGGACCGCAGCCTTTGGAAACAAGAACTTAAAGGCCTCTGGAGTTATGAGAGAAAGCCATCCAGCTTAGCAAAGGAGAAAAGAGCTCACAGAAGGCAGAGCCCAAAGGGTCGACACACCACCTTTAAATGTGACAGGTATGGCAGAGATGGTCTCTCGAGTGGGTTTCTTCAGCTACAACCATGGCTGCCATAAAAACAACTGAGTAAATTCTTTACCTCTCGGGGTGCATACCTAAGGTCTCAAGACTGAAGGATACCGGCTACACTACTACAGATAACAGCATAAAACCTTAGCAAAGAGGCTTTAGAGAGATAAACAGGGCAGACGGAGTAATTACACACATAGTACAGCAGTGGTTCTCAAACTGGGGGTCGGGACCCCTCGCGAGGTTATTACTTGGGGGGTCACGAGCTGTCAGCCTCCAACCCAAATCCCACTTTGTCTCCAGCATTTATAATGGTGTTAAATACATTTAAAAGTGTTTTTAATTTGTAAGGGGGGGGTTTGCACTCAGAGGCTTGCTATGTGAAACGGGTCACCAGTACAAAAAAGTTTGAGAACGAACAGGAGTTAGACTTTTCTATTCATATGTCAAAACTGAAGAAATAAAAAAAATATAATGAGGAATCAAACACAAAAGGAAGAAGAGAGGCATTGAAATGAGACTCAAATACATTTTGACCAGCCTTACACAGAAATTCAGATATTTGTGCAAACTAAACCATGTACTACTTACAGACTGCAGCCAAGAAATGTTTTATAAATATTTTGGACTAAGCTCCTTAGGTAGTGACTGTCTCTTCCTTTGATTTGTACAGCACCAAACAGTCTTAGCACTTAATTAAAATAAATTTAAAAAGCACTTGTGCCAACTACCTTCTTCATAGAAAATTCACAAATAGGGCCAAGTGTCCCAAACCCAACGTCTTCCAGTCTTCACAACTCCCACCTAACTACTTATCCCTCATGAAAAGCCCAAGAGAACAAGTGGACCTTGTATGACCTTAAGTGACAAAGTCTGGGCTCTGAGGAAACAAATTCTGCACTAAAGAACTCCTCCCTGAAAATACCCTAGCCTAGCCCCTCATGGTTGATCTAAGGAATTTTCAACTTGACCACCTCAGTTGATCAACAGTTACAATGTCACATGGGAAAGAGGCATCTCCAAGGTAACCAGGAGCCAATCCATGTATAGCTTTGTAGGTTTAGTCCTGTAAACAACCTTACAGGACTGTTAGATTCATAATGCTTCAATTTAAGAGGGCTGATTATGGCTATACTGTAGCCTATCTAAAAGACTTCATTGCAAACCATAACAGCAGCTTATATATTTTACATGCAATTTTTAATGCTCCCAAAGGATACTTTTAAAATTAAGCTATATATCAAGCACAGACTGCTATATGATACAGCAACAAAAATGTAACTTTGGAAGCAAGTTATAACAGTAAGTGCTCTGCAATCAAATCAATGTCAGTTTGTGCCAAAGTGAAACAGCATGAATGAATGATGACTCCTATTTTACAAGACGTTTTCCTCCCAATGCGGGGCGAAAAGAGCAAAAAAATCATTATCTTCCACAGCAGATATTCAAAAAAATATTCAAGCCACTGAACTACTTGACTTTTTCCATTTCAGATATTCCCACCATAAGGTTTTCAATCCAAAATGTGGTATGCCCATATTTTGTGTTAAAATGGAATTCAGAGCTCTCAATTTTTTTATTTTTTTTTAATAAAGCCTACATACAAGGAGCTTGCTGAAAATCAGATCAGCAACTTGGAGCAACCATGAATTTGTGTATGCAGTTTGCAATGCAGGTTCAAGATCACCTCCCCAGTACAAATGGCCTTGAAACTTTGGCCACATTTAGCAAACAAACAAGAGACTGATTATAAGCAATAATGGAGTTAGGAATCTTTTGAATAGGCAAGAGCAGAAGATATCAACAAAGGACTGAATCAGTGCAGACAGCAGATGCAAACTATTGCAGAATAGTGAACACTACTGAGTTTTCACATATTTGTAATGAACTGATGGATTTATGATGGAGATTCAGAACTGTTCACATGTACAGCACTTTGTATTGGCCACTACTGCTCATATGAAAGCATCAGTTGGTAATACAGACACTGCTGAGGGTATGTCTACAGTGCAATCAAAATCCCACAGCTGGCTCATGCCAGCTGACTCTAGCTTGTGGGGCTCGGTCTAAGGGGCTGTTTATTTGCAGTGCAGACATCTGGGCTCAGGCTGGAGCCTGGGCTCTAAGACCCAGTGAGGTGGGAGGGTCCCAGAGCCTGGGCTGCAGCCAGAGTCTGGTTATCTACACAGCAATTAAACAGCCTCTTAGACCGGGCCCCTAGCTACAGATGTCTAACTGCAGCGTAGACATATCCAGTCCTAGCTTCTGGGAGTCAGGGTAACAGATCACATGATGGTTTGCCCAGTTCTGTTCATTGCCTCTGAAGAATTCGGCGCTGGCCACTGTTGGAAGACAGGATACTGGGTTAGATAGACCATTGGTCTGACCTCATATGGTCATTTTTATGTTCTTATGCCAAAGCTCACTTTTAGTAGGAGAGCGTTTGATAATAGATGACAAGATATTCAACTTTTAATAAAAGCATCACTGATTAAAACTACTGCTGGAAACGATGTGACAAATATGCCAGACAGGTAGCAGCAGCACTTGCTTAAAAGAATCATATGCAATGAGCAGGGATTGCTGGATAAGGAGGGCTGGGCAGCCTCTGCAGTCTTTTAAGGAATAAGATTTTTTTTAAACTTAAATCCTCTCCTTCTAAGAAAGGTGGTAGCACTAGTGTTTTCCCATCAAAAGCAGCTTTTGCATTATGGATTCAATACAGTATCACCTGTATGTCTATTTTTTCTAGTTATGAATAGGGCTGACGTAATGCATAATCTAGATAGAAATATCCATCACTGTTTCCAGACATGACTAGTTAAAACAATGAATACCTTGCCACATAAATTCATTTTATAATCAAAGTATGATTATTTTAAAAGTTAGTGCCTAAGCTGTATTTTCTATTCCAGGCACTGCCAGTGGGAAAGGAGAGTATATGATAGATGGAGAACAGAAATTTTTGGACAGAGAAATCCCTCTAGATTCACTGAAAGCATTTGGTCTAGTCATGAAACATTTAGTGCAGTTGAAGAAAGTAATGTTTTAATGGAAGCTTCCTTTTGCCCTATTCAAAAAAAAACTGTAGATATTCTAGTGAATTCTTGAGAAACAACCTTAATTCATTGCATAAGGCTCTGGGTCAGAAAAAGTACATTTACAAAAATCAGAGTGAATGTTATTTTAACACATATGCTTTTCACGATTCAATTTAATTTAAGAATACTAAAAGTCATATAAAAGACCTGTAAATGTGCAAGATGGATTTTTTAATTCTAGTAGGGATTTTTTCCCCCTACCACCAAACTGGATTTTGATACTTCAGCCAGCAGCCCAGAATATCCATTCAAGCCATGGGATGGGGAAGAACCAACAAAATAAGACTTCTTTGGGGCCTCATGTATTTTTCTGTCTCTGGAACCTTGAATTCTATTTTCCAAGCAATTTCATAAACACAAGTGAATTAAAACTCGGAGGGTCATATCAGAGGCAGAAAACTTAAGTGGTAAACAAGCTCAAAGACATCTCACACAATGTCAGGGTGTGTCCCTATATTACTATAGCAGAAACTCCGAATAACAATGTAATTAAAAAACCTTGTCTGTACAATCAGCTCTACAAATGCATCATTGGTATGGTTTTTCACTGTTTGAGATGGCTCTTCAGATCTCCTCTAAGGCCAGGTCTACACTACAGATCTATGTCGGTATAACTACATTGCTCAGAGGTGTGAAAAATCCACACCCCACGTGATGTAGTTACACCAACCTAACCTCCCATATAAACAGCACCACGTCAATGGAAGAGTTTCTCCCATCAACACAGCTATGGACTCTCTGGAAGGTGGATGAACTACGCCTTACTTCTATCGGTGTAGTAGTGTCTTCACTAAAGTGCTAGAGCAGTGCTACTGCACGACTATATGTGAAGACAAACCCTAAGTAATGAAGTGGAGCCAGTTATTTAGCCTGCTACTGTCCTTGGGGTGTCAAAGTGTACAAAAAACACACTTTCCTTCTTTCCTATATTCCCACGCCTTTGATTAGCTCAACTTCCACAAAGCCATAAAAGTGTCAACAAGTTGTTGCCAATAAATGCCATCGAACATCAGTGTTCAGAAAGACAGAAAGCAAACTGAATGTACCAGGTATTGGTAGACACCAATGTGTTCATAAGACAAATGACACCTGCATGAAGGACTATAATGCACCAGACACTCTGGTCATTGTAAAGAAGAGCATATTTACAATGATCAATAAGCAATAAATCACTTGGCCTCTAACAGTTCCTTTTATATATCATTTGCAGTGAGATAAATGGATGGTTTCACTATACAACGAGCAGAACCATTAACATTCTTCTGCAAGCCATGAAGTTGCCAGTGCATCAGAAGGGAATATGTAACACAGCTTGAAGTTTTAATTAATAAAAGTACTCTTAAAACTTGAAATTTAGCATTCTGCCACTGCAGAAGAAACTGCACTGGGTTGTGAGTGACATGTCACTACGTTAGGATGCTAACAGTAGCTTTTGTGGCGAGACTAGGACTGAATGGGATATGGGGCCTCAATTCACGCCTCACCCCATACACTAATGAGCCAATGTGGCTGGACCTTACACTACCCATGATGTACCTAACCTAAATAACTAGAGGATTCCAGCCTGCAGATGCCCTCAGTTTTACCAGAACTAAAATACAGTATTCTGATTTAGCTTGGTCTGAAAACAAGAAACTTTTCTCCGTTCGCATTATTATTTGCAGATGTTTCAGTAAGAGTTAAGTTCAGAGCTCGGTATATCATCGAATCAAAATTAATACGTCTAGACAAAGGGGAGGGGAATCCACAGTGGCATTTCATCAACAATTCTACAGGAGGAAGCTACTACTAATCTTTAAAATGCTTTTCCTTCTCTTCTTCCCTGCTAGTAAAACTACAACTGTTCTTTTGTTTGTTTCAACTTAAAGATCCCAGAAATTAGGGAGATACTAAATACAACAGATCCAAGACTACACTGCTACAAAGGCATACTGACTCAACGGGGGGGAGAATGTTTTGTTTTTAAAGCATGATGAGATGTTCTCCGTATAAAAGCTCAGCAAAAAACTGTTACATTCCTACTGAAGGACGAAAAAGGACTCACTTTAGGTTACATTATACTGCAGAAAGGAATTGACCTGGACAATGGCCATTAAAAGCTTTGGACCAGAACTAGCTTACAGACAAGCACAATTACAACAACTTCTATCAGGTACACATAAATGGAGATGATGGCTTCTAAAACTAACAGAATAATGTTAATATTGCCCTGTGGAAACAGTCTTGTATAAATATGCACGCTTTAAAGTAATTTAAATGAGGAAACCAAGATGGCACAATTAATTGCTTTCAGGATATATCTCTGTTAATTACTGTTCTGATACCAACTGCATTTCCAATGCACTAAAGGGAATTTTTATGAGACAACAGATGTGGGTACATTTGTTAAATTAGGTAAAGCAAATATATTTTACAGTTAATTTTTCCTTCAACTGTTTGCCAGATTTCCCTTGATTACTTCGTGCATTATCTGAACAAATGAAAATCCAGTATATGAATGTGTCTTTCTACGGGTCACTCATCTGTATTTTTTTGTGAATCTTTCAATTTATGCAGCTTCCTGGTCCAAGTTACAGTCCCCAGGGTCAGCCTGACAAAAGCAGAGGAAACATGGCTTAAAGAACGGAGCACTTTACTGAGGCTCAGAGACATGGAAGCAAATTCCAGCTCTGTCACTGATTTGCTGTGTGATTTTGGGCACGTCTCTTCACTTCTGTGCTTCCATTTCTCCTCCCACCCTTTATCTCATCTATTTAGACTGTGAACTCTGAGGCAGGTATTGTTGCTTATTTTGTGTCGTACAGTATCTAGCACAGTGGAGCCCTGATTTTCATTAGGGCCTGTAGGTATTACTGGAATACAAAATAACCATCTAGCCTAAGCGGCTAGATGAAGGGTCTGACCCTTTTTCAGCCATGTGGAAGTCAAGCTGTATCTTGGAATCTTTCCACCTCAATGGTGATTAGTGTCTTCTCATGTTACCTCTAGAACTTCTGAAGAGTCCTAATAATTGCGATGCATGAACCCCCCAAGAGACATACAGAAATGAAACATGACAGCCTGAAGTAGAGAGGAGACAGAATCTATGCTGGGCTTGCTGAGTCCAAAAATTAAATGGGCAAAAATTAATTCTTATCTTCTATAACTGATACATAAAAGGGTTTTATTAGCAGTTAATTGCAAAACACTTCTCAGACGGAACTAGATAGAGAACATTTAGCATGGAGAATATTTTCTCCACAGGAGTGCTACGTGGCTAAAAGTTGTGTCTGTGTAATGAAAACCTGAGTACAGTGAATGTGTGAGCTAGGGATGTAAATATCAGTTAAAAAGTTAACCTGTTAAACAATTAAAATTATTTCATTTAACTGGATAACTGTTATCAGAGGTAGCTGGGGTGCGGCTGGCATGGCCAGGGCGGGGGTGAGGCTGGCTGCCTGACTCCGTGTGGCATGGCGAGGGCTGGTGTCCGTCCACCCAGCTAGGCGCAGCATGGCCAGGGTCCGGCCGACCGGCACGGTTTGGCCTTGTTAGCACAGCTGGGGCTGGGGCCGCTCTGGCCTGGTCGGGGCTGCTGAGGTTAACAGTTAACCTTGGTTAACCGGTTAACCTTTTACATCCCTAGTGTGAGCAAATGCTGTGTACAGTAGCAGCTTCTTACTTGCACAAATATCTCCACAGGAGGCCAAAGGGAGGATTATTAAAAGTCATCTCTGCTGCCTCGCACCACACATTTATGCTGAGTGATCTACAGCAGTTTTATAACTGACTTAGTTTATGAAAGAAATGAAATACACACACACACACACTTTACAGGAAACCTTGGAGACTATCAAGGAAGACACTCATTATTAGGCTCAAGAGGTGGCGCATGGAAGACAACAGGCAGACATCGGCTTTCAGTAATTGCAGGAAAGGGAAAGGGCTTATTCACCAACATCTAGGCATGAACCAAATCAGACTGTTCCCAAAGAAGGTGGATTATTTGAAAGGAAGAGCCATGAATTTTGTTTCTAAATGGCTGTCTCCTTGCCCCACCATAGTGCTAAAACTTGCCAATACAGGAATTCCTGCTAGTTTAAGGGCATTTAGAGGATTTTAATGAGGGCTAACAGGCAATGAGTAAAGCTCTCCTGAACAAAAAAGCATACCCATTTTCATCACTGGATTTCTGCCAGGTATTCACTGGCAGCTCTGGAAGCTAGAAGCAGTATAAATAGCTAAATACATCTGGGCTACTAACTTAACTCTTAAGAGAAGCACCCCTAACAGGCCTCCAAAAGTACAGATATTGTGCAGGTGGCTTCAAACAAACAAACCCAAAATGCTCATTTGAGACTTTAAGGCATCAAGGGTTGACCCTCGTGCTAATAAATACATTCTGAGAGATACAATTACCAGTGTAAGTACTGAGACAATCTGCTTCTGTCCTAACTTTTTGTAGCAGAAGTGACATAGCTACAGGTGCCTGTAGGGAAACATAAGATGCTATCCAAATGCTTTTGCAATAGCGTCCAACACTAAGTATTGGTGAAATCTGCCTCACTTCCAAGACATTACCTAGAATTTGTGGCCAACCTTTTGATTAATGAGACAAAGTAGTAACATTTTCTTAAGCAAAAGCTCAGCATTGCTATATAGAGACATTTATAGTTAGACAGAAAAATCACATTATGGCAAAAGGATGCAGATTAACTAAAAAAGTGTATGAGAGGAAAGTTATTCTCATCTCATTCTCATTACTTTCCCGTGGAATCCGGAACAGCTTTCAGTATTGTAATGATGCCAAGAAAGCATGGATCAGGAATTTATTATTGTGTTAACATAAAAAGACAAGATTTTCAGTGATTTAAAAGTTAGATTTTTTTAAGTCAGCAGGTCTAGATAACTCTCAGATGCAAGAGTTAAGAGCTGGCTGAGGAGTTCACTGGACTGTTATTGTGTATTTTCAGTAAGTCTTGGAGCACTGGGGAAGTTCCAGAAGACTGGAACAAAGCTAATGTTGTCCCAGTTTTTAAAAAAAAGGGTAAACAGGATGACTTGGGTAATTATAGGCCTGTCAGCTTGACACTAATACCGGACAAGACAATGGAGCAGCTGATACAGGACTCGATTAATAAAGAACTAAAAGGAGGATAATGTAATCAATGCAAATGAACAAATAGATCCCGTCAAACTAAACTGGTTTTTTATGATTACAAGTTTGGATGATAAAGGTAATAATGTTCATGTAGTATACTTAGACTTCTGTAAGGCATTTGACTTGGTACCCTGTGAATTTTGGTAAAAATTAAAATTATATAAAATTAATATGGTACACATTAAAGAGATTAAAAACTGGCTAACTAATCTGTCTCAAAAATGTAACTGTAAACAGGGAATTGTTATCGAGTAGGTTTGTTTCCAGTGGTGTCCTTTAGGGATTGGTTCTTAGTCCCACACTATTTAAAATTTTTATCAATGACTTTAAAAAAAAACAAACCCTTAAAATTATCACTGATAAAGTTCAACACAAAAACTGGAGGTGTCGTAAATAATGAAGAGGACAGGTCATTGATTCAGAGTGATCTGGATCACCTGACAAACTAGGAGCAAGCAAACGATATGCATTTTAATATGGCTAGGAACAAAGAATACAGGAAATTCTTACAGGATGGGGGACTCCATCCTGGGAAGCGGAGACTCTGGAAAAGATTTGGATGGAGGATTATCAACTGAACATGAGCTCCCAGTGTGATATTGTGGCTAAAAGAGCTAATGCAACCCTAGGATGCACGAACAGGGGAATCTCGATTAAGAGTAGAGTGTTTATTTTAACTCATATTTGGCATGGGTGCAAACACTGCTGGAATACTGTGTCCAGTTCTGTGCCAACAGTTGAAGAAGGATGTTGATAAACTAGAGAGGGTTCAGAGATGAGACACGAGAATAATGAAAGCATGCCTTATAAGCACTCAATCTATTTAGTTTAACAAAGAAAAGGTTATAGGGTGACGTGATTACGGTCTACAAATACCTACACGAGGAACAAATATTTAATAATCGGCTCTTCAATCTAGCCATGATCCAATTGCTGGGAGTTGAAGCTAGACAAATTCTGA
Source organism: Chelonoidis abingdonii (assembly GCF_003597395.2). NCBI lineage: Eukaryota > Metazoa > Chordata > Testudines > Testudinidae > Chelonoidis > Chelonoidis abingdonii. The sequence continues at coordinate 20,472,615 of NC_133782.1, read as the reverse complement.
CTGGAAATAAGGCATACATTTTTAACAAGGAGAGTAAATTGTTCCAGTGGTGAATTACGAAGGTTGTGGTAGATTCCCAGTCACCTACAATTTTAAAATCAAGATTGGATGTTTTCCTCAAAGATATGCTCTAGAGTCTAGGAATTATTTTGGGGAAGTTCTATGGCCTGTCATACACAGGAGGTCAGATAATGATGCCAATGGTCCCTCCTGGCCTTAGAATCTATGAAACGACTCCCAGTAGATCTAAAATATACACTGAATAGTCATAGAAGATTCTATCAAAGTGCCCATTGTGGTAGATTTGGTGAGAAAGTTGCCATTCTAACTTTATTTTAATCTCTTCAAACTTCTCCCACTTCAGTCACATATGAGATGAAAACCTTGGTTTACTTAGATTAAAAAAAACAAAAACAAAAAACCCACTCTCTTTAAACCAAAGTAAAGAAAACAGTTATTCTGGTTTTTAAAAGAGCAGAACAAGTTTCAAAACTTCTTTTTGGTTTTGGTCTTAAAAGGACATTCATTGAAACGTGTGAGGAAAACATTAGCACCAACATGCAATGACCATGGAAGTAGTGACAGACACTTAAAAATTACAAGGCTAGAAATACAGACGCTTTATGATATCCCAGACCACTATCATGGCACAGGTAGAGTGGTTAATGGCACATTTTGCTGACTGGAGTTCACATCCTTTTTAAAGCACTTTTTTGTTTAAGTTTTTCAGTTCCTTGGGTGACAGGAATGCCTTCATTTTTTGTACAGTGCCTTGCACATTATCAACACTTAACAAGTAACAGGAAGTCTGGATGAAAATAATGGAACCCTAATCCAACATCACATCGCTGTGGTGTATAAATAACTTCATATTTGCCTGCTTCAGAGGAACAGTTCTAACCAGGAAAAAGGTCAAATGTTTTTCTACAAGGGAAAAGGGGAAAAATATCTTTTGTAATTAAATGTTGCTTGCTTGTAAACCAAGAGTTTCCAGTTCATAGAAGCTAGGAGTGAGAAAGCATATAGGACTTAAGGCGAGAGAAATGTTAAACTAGACTGTGTTAACAAACCAAACAGTATTTCAAATCACATTTCTTGAGGCTCAGAGAAACCAATATTTATCTCTAAGTTGACTGATCTGGTTTCTACTTGGAACCACAGAAGTTAAAATAAAAAGCATGCTCCTGTCCATCCCCTCTGACAAATCACAATTAATCCAGTGCTGGGTTCAGTTTAGGTTGAATGTGCTTGACATTACTAGTGAAAGTACTCTTACTTCAAGCAGTTTATGACATTGGGGCATTCAATTACTAAGCAGTTTAAAAGATGAGTTTTGCCTAAAGCCCATCATTCGGTTAGTCTATCCAATTTTTTTAACCAAAACAGGAGAGGTATTCAGTGTTAGGTCTTTGATTGGATTACATAACATGTTACTGTTACTAACCCTCATTTAAAGGCTGCAGGAAATACCCTTGTGTCTATTAAACATTTGCTGCTTTCAAGTACTTATCCTACATAAAAGAAAATTAACTGGAGACTCAGCTCAATTATAGAATTAAAATGCAAGACTGTGGCACATTCACGCACAGAGGGAAAACAGAACTAAGGAAGTGTACACTGCTTGGAAGTGAGATTTTTACAAATTAATGTATGAGTGTGACCCATGCACATTTAAATAATGTTTGATTTATTGCTTTCAAAAGGCTTCCTTTTTGGGTTTTCACCAAACTGGTAATCTATGTAAACAGCAATACTTCAGTAATAACAGAAGGCAGTAAAGAAGGTTATATAACTGAGTCAAAACAGCTACTCATCACAGGTCTAAAAATATTTCTTCTCTGTAAGTGACAATGTTCTGAGCCTCTGTTTGCCAGAAGCTGGGAATGGGTGACGGGTGATGATTACCTGTTTTGTTCATTCCCTCTGAAGCATCTGGTATTGGCCACTGTCAGAAGATAGGATACTGGGCTAGCTGAACCATTGGTCTGATCCAGTATGGTTGTTCTATGCCACAGAACTTTCCCCTTTACCTTGTGCCTTCTATACTGCACACTTCCCTCACTGTGTGCACACTCCCACTGAACTAGATGTAAACTGATCCATAAGAGGACACCCGATTCTATGGTAATAAATTGGTGTCTTCACAGTTTTCAATAAAGTGCCAGAATGTTTATATGAAAATTTTTTAGATAGATTTTGGTATCAACCTATTAGAATTAAAATAGAAGCAATTTTTCCTCCACAACTCTTTTCAAAAGGAATGTGTATCCCTTACTAAAGTGTCCAGCCTCATATCTTTGGGCAATACAAACACCCATTCAATGACAGCCTGCACAGATGGAGGAGGGAAGTTATGCTGCACCTCTTAAATTAAAAGAGGGAGAGAGTTATATTATGTCAGAGGGTGGATGACCCTTTTAACAGGAGTTGGGCCTAACTCTACCTGTGACTAATTAGCCACTCCCCAGCTGAGGCTGTGAGGCCAGGATTCAGGTGACAGCTTGAAGATCACCTGGTTCTCATAAAAATCAACAAGTCACTCAGGTTAGCTGGAGAGCTGCAGGGAGTAGGAAGGCTCCTGCGGTAGTCCCCAATTCAGGAGAAGAGCTCAGTTTATATAAAACTCTCAGGCAGATGGCCTGCAGAGCATAATCTGCAAAGAACAGGCTAGGAAGGAAAAGGGAACAGAGAGGCTCGCCCTGACTCCCAGGCAGATGGCCTACAGAGTTCTGCCTCTCGGGAGCACTAGGGTTCAGGGCTTTAGACCTTGGAGGAGAGCTGAGACTCAGGGCTTCAGCCCTGCAGCTCTGCTCCTAGTTTCAGCCGGGGGAGGGCCGGGGGAAAGGAGGGTGCATGATGGGGCTGAAACTGGCGCTCCCCTAATACTTAAACCCTAAGCCCCCTGCAGGTCTGAAGCCAGGAAAGGAGGCGCAGGGCTAAAGCCCCAAGCTCCGGTGCTCCCAAGAATCAGAAACCCTGACCACAATTCCCTGTCTGGAGCCCTGACCCTGCCTCACACTGCAGCTGCAGCCCCAAGCCCCAAGGCAGTGAAGGAGTGGGTCTGTGTCCCCACTGCTGCAGGATCACTTCTGGTTCCATAGGGTAGCCGCTTGACCAGTATGTCTGTAACTCTGGTGTTTGTATCTTTGAGGTTCTACTGTACTTTGTCCAAATAAGAAAGCTACTATATTAAGATTAACAGAAAACCTTTAAAATGGCCACAATACATTTCAAAGTATATACTTACACATTCATAGTCTCCATCCTGTGGTACCTTCCAATCAGAGGAATTTTTTGTCTGGCCAGATGCATTCTTCCCAAAGCTATTGATCTGATTCTCCTTTTCTTTTTGTTCAAAATATTCCAGGAATGATGGTTTGGCTGGCTGCATCGTTTCATCCCTCCCTGGAAATATTTAAAAAATGGTAAAACAACGGTCACTTCTGTAAAAATCAGAAACTAGAGCATTTTATATTACACCAAACAGAATCTGTCTCAAGCAATTAGATCACTAATAATAAATAATAATAATAATACTTGGTGCTAACAAAGTACTATCTCTTTGGAAAGCACTAGACAAAAAGCTAATCCTTACGCCACTAGTGTGAGAGAAGTATTATCCCTATTTGCCTCTGCTTCCTCATCTGTAAGAGAAGTTAAGAGACCACAACGCAAGTTGCATCAGAACCAGGATTAGACCTGTGCTGAGTCCTTCAGACCAAACTGCTAAGTGACTGAGCCATATGTACTAGAAGCCGCGTAGAGACTTCAGCCAACAACTAATGAGACCAGAACCAAAATTTGTTTTACAAGTGAGAACATGCTACATTTCCCATTTGACTGTAACAGTACAGAAGACCAGCTGCCACCACACTCCAAGAAAGCCCCTGTAAGTTCCTTTGTATAAAGGTTACATATCCTGTCCTTGGCTGAAGGCATGGGGAGAGACTATTAATTTTCTAAGGTATGTATAGGGTGGATTTTAAAATCAACACTTATTCTATCAGATTCTTTTGCTAGGGATTTCCCTAAGTCAAATATAGGTTCTCCTACTGGGTCACACAAGTGCCTCATCTTTATGTCATATTTTTTTTCATATTTCAAAAAACTAAGTACATGCCATGCACCTCAAACTCTCCATTACTAAGACCCGCTCAGTTCCATTACACATTCTTTAGAGGAATCAGAATCTAAGTAAAAGGAAAGGCAGGGAGAACACTGTGGACTTATGGAGGACATGATGCAGTAGGAGTCCAGTTTTGCCAAGGAAAAGACCAGATGGGCTGTTTCGTTAGATTGGATTAGAAATAAGAATGGTAACATGCTGCCTTCTTTCAGCCACAATTACATTTGGATTGTGGTTTAATGTAAGCTGTGCAGTGGTGCTGGAACTAGAGGTACTGCTGCATCCCTTTGGCTTGAAGTATTAATAACACTTAATACATGATTTCCACCATCAGCACCCCCACTATAAAAATTCTTACAGCACCCCAGGATCCGTGTACATTTAGGCATGATTTCACCCAACCAATCTCCATTACCCCTACTCATCTTATGTCAAAAGTGGAAGTGTGTGGCCATACATTCAATTAGGACACTGCTGTGGTCTGAAACACAGATGAGATCTGAAGTATAGATGAGATGGGATCTAGGAGGAGCCCAGCCTTTCTCAGTTGAAGGATCATTAGAATGCCATATGGGGTTATGGGTCGGGGGAAAGAGACAAAATGAACAGACCATAGCCTCAAAGCACCTCAGAAAAAAAAAAATCCAGACAATATAAGAACTGTTAGAAGTAACAAAATATTGAAAGTTTCAGCGTGGATTCGTGACAGTATAAAAGGATATCACTGTCAAATTTAAGACTTACCGGCTAGTGCAATTGGTGCAGTTTCAGATGTTGTCTAATATGTATTCAAATTTATGTCCAGCATGACAAGCTAAATTCAATGCAGATAATACTTTGTGTAGAGTCTCAGCATAAGAATAAAAATATGTTTGTACGGAAGACGTATTGTTGCAGCAAGCTATATCTTAGGATCATGAAAACAAACTGTATTTACAAACATTCATAGCTAAATGCAGCATTGCTTTCATTTATGATAAATTGCTGCATATGGTTTTTGTGCACATTACATGAGTTAGTTCTGTAAGAGCAAGCCAATTAACCTATTTTGAATACCCTGTTTTCAAAAGGAAAGGTTATTTCATTGTGATAAAAACAGTTTTCTAAACAATGCAATAAATCTGTCATGTCTAAATACATTTTCAGCCATTACAGAAGTCAAGTCTCTCATATCCATAGAAGCCAGCAACTCAGAAATTCAATTTCCCACAACAGTGACCCCAGGTCAAGTGCCTGTATAAATGGCACCAAAATTAGCCAAACATAAGCCAGGTCTAGACTGAGCAGTTAAGGTTACACCAAGTGCCATACAAGTATAATAGCCAAAACTAATAAAAAATGGGGCTTAAAATACATAAAAACAGTCTCTTAAGTGATTTGCCAAATGTCCATAAGACAATATTTGGCAAAGAGTTTCACATTTAGGCGATATGCAGACATAAGCTTGTCAAAGGTCTAAATTTTCCAAGAGACTGTATGCTATTACTTGGTGCTTTATTTTTGATATCTGGAAATCCATACATGTTTAGTCACAGGATATTATTCTTTAAAGTAAAACTGACATATTATATTGTAGAACTTCATTTCCCAGATTTTATCGGATTATTAATAGATATAATGGTTTGAATTCTTGTGTCTACTTGATATTTTAAGGACATCTCGTGTGTTTACAGAAGTGTTAAATATACAGTAAAGTGAACTTCCATAAAGCAATAAGATTTTTAGCATGATCCTTGGCTTCAGATACTGAAAGAGACAAAAGGGTGGCTGTACAAATAGTAGGAAAATAGCATTAGAACTCTAAGCATCACTGCAACAGCTATCTTGCAGTCTTTCTTGAGCCAGCAAACAGCTGAAGGATGAAAATAAAAGCTTACACATTTGCATTGTAACAGACATTAAGACAAATTATTTTATTCTACCGCTGGCAATAGTTTCTTTTTTTTTTTTAAAAAGCCTCATTGTACAGAATCATATCAACAAAGCCACCTTCAGACAGACTGCATGAAGGTCAGAGTCTGGAAACGTGTTTGCAAAGTTAAGAAATACTGTGCTATTCGGGATAATTACTGAAGTAGTATAGAAATCTAATTACCATTGTGGTGACAAAACATTTAGAGAGTGAAGATACTCTATGGATACTCATTCTATGCAACTGCAAGATACTGTTAGAAGCAAGAGGCACTTTATAAATGTTATAGTCCAGGAATACAGAAGAATGTTTTATGCGGTGGAATTTTGTAGAATAGGCATGAACTCATGTTGGACAATCCAGAATAGTAACTGAAATGAGGTTTAAGGGGCCTAATATCAGTAGCTCCAACTAAGGACAAGTTGAAGAAGGTTGGGCTACACTGGTATGGGCATATCCAGAGGAGACCTGAGAGTTATATCAGTAGCATGGCTCTTGATGAAAGATAGCTAATGGAGAGACCAAAGACTCTGTACACAGATCGGATATCAGTGAACTCCAGAGAGACCAATCTGCATGACAGCCTAGAAGACGATTACAAGAGTCGCCAACCCCGAATAAGGGAAGTGTCAAGAAAGAAGATGCAGCAGGATGAAATCAGCTGTTGTATACACACACACACACACAATACACCTCTACCCCAATATAACGCGGTCCTTGAGAGCCAAAAAAAATCTTACTGCATTATAGGTAAAACCACATTATATCAAACTTGCTTTGATCTGCCGGAATACGCAGCCCCACCCCCTCCCCCAGAGCGCTGCTTCACTGCGTTATATCCGAATTCGTGTTATATCAGGTTGTGTTATATCAGGGTAGAGGTGTACTGGGTAATCTGGATCTTTTTAAAAATCTATATTATAATGAACAGTCAAATTGGTGCTGAGTGATTTGAAAAAGTCATTTTTAAATGCTCCTTCACATAGAGTACTACTTGATTTTCATGAGCTTATATACTTACTGAAAGATAATTTTGCTTAGATGTAGCTGCTGTGCTGCAGGGATTAATTCAGAAAGCAACATTAAAACACACACACACAAAACAAAACCACACCTCCCCCTCTTCCCAGAACAGTAAAATTTTATTCTTCACCAACTGGTGCTCACAGTAACATCCGTGGGTAGGTGCAGTCAATCACAGCACTAGTTAATTCAGTCATGGAAGGGTCCTTTGGTAACTTCAGTGAAACCAAATCACAAATTTCTAACGTTTAGTTAACTAAATTTCTGTTTCCACACAGAGGAGCAACATAAGGATACAAATAAAAGGCAAATGACTACAAGCAGCTTCTGGGTTAGATTTTGATAACTCTACAATAGTTAAAAGAAAGCATGTACTGTACTTCTCATCCACATTAAACTGGACACCAGTAGCCATGAAGTCAGCTTTGTCCTTTGAGGGGATACAATAACCTTCAGACTATAATGGCCACCAATTAAGTACATTTGTATAGGATATATTTTTAACCTTAAATATTGATTTACTGGAATAATTTATTAAATGGATTAAGATGTAGATTTACTAATTGACAAGGAAATGATGAACGGAAAAAGACTGTAAAATAACAAATCTAGCACAGCTCTGGGGATTTTTATCAATTTTAATTGCTACTAGAATTTCAGAGTCAGGTTGCTTATTTAACAAGAGTGACAGAAATGCTCCTTGAGAAGGAAAGACAATACACCAAATCCATGTCATTCTGGAATGCTAGATTTATTTTTATAATCCTGACTTACATCAGTACCAGCTTTGCAGAAAGGTCATCTGCTATTAATTCAATACAAAATTCACCTGTTTAATTCCGTTTAAGGTTTTGATAGAAACTAAAAGAAGAAACTAAAAACTAAGTCTGGTTCTCTAAAGAAGAGTGTCAGATACTGGCCACTGCTGGAAAAGACGCCAGACTAGATGGGTCTGTCAATTTATCCCAAGTAGACATTTCCTAGTATTACAGGGTGGTATCAAAATATTAATGTTTAACAGAAGTGAAGTGCAGAGACAGATGGAGAATCACTACTAGTTATACTGTGGGCACTATGCATGTCAGACTGGAGTAACTTCTTTATGTAAGCATGTACTTAGGACCTTTAAAAAAAAAAAAAAAAAAGCCTCTTATGGAGATGAATCAATATAGCTCCTCTGGAGCTGTTAATGTTCCATCATTTAAATATATAGTCGTCATTTTAGGAGCCATATTAATTACAAAATGGAACACAACAGCTCTGTTGGAGCCTTTCCAGTCTATTACATGTTTAGGATATGTATTTAGCACCATAAGTGCTCATAGCACGTTATTGTAAAGTGTGCCAAATGAAGAATAAAGATCAGAATCCCTACCCAAAAAGAAATACAAAAAAAGAAAACCCTCAAATGTGCTGTTGGTATAATTTCTTTGAAAACTGAGAAATATTAATGTTTAAATCTATTTTGGGACAGATGTTAGAACAGTGAAATGTCACTGCCATGCCTGCTCAGGTGAAGGGCAGATCACAAAGCATGTATGGCAAGTCCCTCCCCTCACACCCAAAGGTGTGAATTCCAAAGCACTGCTATCCCAAGTACTCCATATTAACATTAATTTCAGAATTACTGTTAAATACAGCCTAGCGTCCAGTAAATAGCCACTGCTTTGAATCTTCATTAGTATTGCCCAATAAACTCTAATAGCATTTGGACTTTATGGAGGGGATTTTCCAAAACCAAAAGACTTCAATAGGAGTAGAAATAGGCCAAGGTAGATTGCTTTTGAAAATTCCACTCTATTATTCAAGTAAGCTTGCTGAGTAGTAAATCTATGAACGTAACAAGAATGTTTCTCTCCTACTAAAATAAATGGGAAATAGAAACCAATGCAATAGAAAAAAAATCCTTGTTTTACTATTTCCCCCTCTTTATAGTGACCCCCCCCCCCCATCAGCAAAAGCAAATTCCAGAGCTGTTACTGGCTATGATAGAAGTACACATATTCCTTCAAGAATGCATAACCTCTTGCAGATTCTTTAAATCTGTTTTCTGTTTTAAAGAGACCTATGCTTGAAGCATGTAGATGTTCCTCATTCCAAATCAGAGTCAGGGAAACTGCATTGCAAGTACATTAAGATTTTAAAATTAAATGTTTAACCTGCAGCCCTGCCAGTTTGCTAATGGACACGTTCATATACAGAACTATAATTCTATCTAAAACCATAAAATGTTGGCTTATGAAGTTAGCAATATTATATTAGAGAAGTTAGATACCAAACATGTGTATATTTTCCTGATAGGAAGACTAAAGTTTATCAAAACAAAAATTTGGCTCTTTCCTCTAAACTTAATAGAAAGGTTTTCAATTAAAAATGTTGAAGATAAAAACAAGCTATTTCGTTTTAAACATTACCATGAAGTGCTGAACACCCAAATGCACAAATGTTGCACTAGTGCATAAACTGCCAGAACATGAATTGTTTTTGTTAAGTCAGACAGTAATTTTTGGTGACAAATGATATCACCAGTGGCTAATTAGACTATAAACTTCTATATGAGGAACATATCAAAATAAGATTATCTTGGAGTTTTCCCACGAACTACACACAGGTAAGTGCTTTGAAATCCTTGGATAAAAGATTGTAAATGCAAAGTATTTTTGTTGTACTATGTCTTTCATCATGGCTTAGCCTTGTTGTAACAAACTATTTGATATGCCTATGCACTGAGAATGAGAAAAAGTTTGACAAAATCTGAGTAGCTTGGCACATTTTCTGGAATTACATACCAGAATACTAGGAAAGAACTTGACTGACTTTGTTAGACATTAGTTTGCTCATGGTCCTAGTAAGCTGCAGCATCTAGACACGCTCTAGTGGACTACAATTAAGTTCCGGAGAGTGCATGCATTTGTGACAATGGGGTGGCAGGAGGCACATACACCAAGGACTCTGGAAATAACTTACTATTTGTTTTGTGGTAGGACGCAGAGACCCAAAACAAGGATCATGGTGCTACACATCCGGGAATACAGAGTCCCTGTATAGAAAAGCTCTTGATCAAACTTTGCAAGGATGTATGAAATGTTAGTTTTAACTTTAAAAATCAGAAAAGCCATTGCTGTCTATTATAGTTTAACTCAAAGGTCTAAGCCAAGCATTTAACAATAATAGTGCCCAATGATTACATACAATAAATGCCTAATATGCAAATTTCAAATGGAATTGTAGTTGTTTGCATCAACCTTTTCCTCAAAGAACCATAACTGAAGTTTAAAACAACAAGGAGTCCGGTGGCACTTTAAAGACTAACAGATTTATTTGGGCATAAGTTTTCATGGGTAAAAAACCCACTTCAGATGCATGGAGTGAAAATTACAGATGCAGGCATGATTATACTGACACATGAAGAGAAGGGAGTTATCTCACAAGTGGAGAACCAGTGTTGACAGGGCCCATTCAATTAGGGTTTTTGTGGATACAGAATAACACAGCTACCCCTGATACTTGAAGTTTAAAAGCCACTCGGGATAATTTGTACAGAAACTAATAAAGATTAACAGAACTGTATCATTTCATACAGCATAGCAGAAAGAGGCAAATTTATTCAACTACAGCTAAAAGTATTCCACCATTAATTACTTTCCTACCCTTTAGTAACATGAACTGGAATTCACTCACATGAAGTGCAAGGCACGCATTTCACAACTCCTTAAATGTACACTGATAAGTCTTGCCACGACTACGAGGAACTGTTTCTCAATCCCAAACGAAATCTAAACCATGCCTGGTGGGTCCTGCCACCACTGCAAAGCAACAGAGGACTATTACAATTAATCGAAAACATCCAAATTAATTTATTTTGTAAACTATCTTCTGTTCATTCAAAGAAAGAATATTTATTCTTAAGGGCACACAAAAAAGTCTATGGTACATGTGATAGAGAAGGCTCTGTGCATTTTCTATGATGCAAGAAAGCTAGTTAAACTGACGACTACCCTTTTTGACATCTTCTTTTACTATGTTTTATTAAGAACTATGACAATATTATACTAGCCTGCAAGCAAATGAAGGGACAGAGGCTGCTTTCCTCCCCATCCATCACCACAGGATTTTCTGACAGGGAATTCTTCTGTCTCAGCTTGTTTGCTTTAGTCATTGGACTAAATACATGAAGGTATTGGCAATGGAGACAAAAGCAGAAAGAGAGGAAACGGTGACAAGTTCTGATTGGATAACTCATTCCTAGCCCATATCATAAGCTTACCCAGAAGCAACTTTACTTGGATGTGTTGCAATGTCTCATATCTAGGGTCTCGTGCACAACAATCTGAGAATTTTGATTGGTATAAAGCTGAGTGAGAATACAGATGTGTCAGCAACTCCATTTTTTAATGTCTCTACTTGTTTGTGGCCATAAAAACTTACCAATGCTTAAGACAGAAGCTGATATGCATATACCACATTGTTTGCTGTTCTTTTCGGAGAAAGAGCCTCAACAGCATAAGTAATGGCTGGTAAGAAGAATTCCAACTTAGAAGTGGCATTCTCTTTGATCCAAGAAGTTTTAAGATTTTATTTGAGAAATTATTTGTTCCCAAGAGGAGGACATTTCCTCCACAGTTTATTTGGGTCCTCACAGGAAATAAACTCCTAATTATTCTTAGAGGAGACAGGTTGGTCAAAGCTAGCCTGCAGATGAGGTTTACTATTTTGGGATAAAGTTGTGTCTAATCATAAATGATTCAACTCTTTCCTCTACACCTTTCAAGATACTGTTGTGGTATATGGCCTACTGTATGCTACTCAGTAATCCACTACTCATGCTCCCCATCTTGATCAAGCCATTGCTCATGTCCAGAAAACTTCTCCCAGTTTCTATCACTGGCATTCATAGGTACACTAGCACAAGTATACTTTCTTACACAGTACTGTAAAAGTAATAAAGGCACTCAAATGTAAACTTCTAAAGATTGCTACATTAAACATCTGTACGTCTGCTTCTAATTTCAGAATGCTGGATGGAATTTATGTTCATGTAGTATCGGCTTTATTAATGGTGAGGCCATGTACAAGATGCAGCATGCAAAGAACTGAAAGTGGACAAGTGTGTAGCTCAGACTCCAATTTAAAAAAACGTAATCCGTTGGGCAAAGCCTTCAGATTCTCAACGTGTTTTAGAAGACATCATTACCCTACTGTTAAAAAACACACCACTTTCTTGCCAGCACCAAAACGGCAGTATATGTACTCCCACTGCTAGTCTACATGACCGCACTCAGAGCTACATGACATGATATGCCTGTTGCACAGATGGGAGGTAAACAGAGAGCAGTCAGCTTCACCAGAAGCACTACTAAGATGAAGGTGAAAAGCAATATAGAATATAACTAGCACAGGGGAACATGCCCAGTACTGGAAGAAAGTTCTCATTTGTGGACATTTATATTCACCATGCATCAACAGCGGCAGTGTAATGCTACAGTGAGGAAGGAAGTGTTTAGTCAATTTAGGTATTTATACAATGCTCATCATAGTATCTGAGGACATATTGCTAATAATGCTTTATGTCTCAATTACCTTTAAATGGTCCAATTCATTTTAGATATAAAGCTATTCAGCATCTTCAGTGGTATAACCTAATACATGAACCGGAGGTAGTGTTATGGAAAGTCATCTTCTGAAGAACAGCCGAAAAATGCCAATGACATACTTCTGCAATAACCACATCATCCATTTCAATACCAGGCAACTAAACAACTTCAGATACCGACTGTCATTAAACCACCTACAGCTGCCTCATAAGTATAGATAAATAGTGCTTTATTCATTTGCAACAATAACCGAGTTTAACACCCAGTGGATGCCTTCTAAGCCACCCACATTTAATTATGCTGTGCATTTTAAATGACTGTTTTTACAGAGAAAAGTCATTGCTCTACATGAAAAATTAGACTTCTAACTAATGAAAGGTCTATTGAATGTTGGCACTTAAATGTTTTACTGTAGCTAAAGTTAAAATATCAATATCTTGCACATTTAACACAAGACTACCAAGACTAAACATGCTCAGACGGCTCTTCTCACCTAAAAAAATTGCAACACACACACATACCACTTTCACTCATTAATGAAATGCTGCCATCTCTAGGATGGAAGGTGGCTTCTTAACAGAGCATAATCATTTGCCAGCTTAGGACATAGGGAGAGATTTCAAATGTAATTGGAAATGCCAGATGAATTCATGTAATCATTGGATTTGGAATCTAGCTAAGACAGGCTAATGCACCTATTCTGTGGGGAGTGCCAAAAAATCTTTAATGATCACAAATGGAGGCATATTTTACATCATATCCAAATGACAAAGGGTATGGTGCTATCAGAGCTGCTAATGCCATGCTGTTGCATTTGTATACTACAATAAAGAACCTCACTCATGTGTATACAAAAAAAGCCTCATACACAAGACCCCATCTTGGAACACTCAAATTCCATGGTATGTTTTGTTTGGTGCTTACATACCACAGTGACAGGCCCTTTTAAGAAAGACAGGGCAGGTTTAAGTACTGACCAAGCTAGTTCTTACTTCACTTACGAGATCCGATTATAGCCCGAAGGCAGTATAGTTATCTTACCTGCCACATCAAGTATGCTTCTACTCTTTAGTCCTAAAAGAGCCAAGGTATCAGTTTTCCTCATCTCAAGTGCTACCCATTCTATGGGCAAGTAATAAAAGCAAGATGTGGATAAGACAAGATTTTCAAGTGTCTAGCAGCACTACGAATCCTGGCAAACAGCAGGAAATGTGTCTACTAACAAACATACATACACAAATAGCCTGGGAGATAAGAGAAGAAATTTTAGTAACTGAATACAAACAAACACTTATCAATTGCATGAATATTAGTGAAATTTATCTTTAAAGAGGAAATACCAACATTTTTTCCCCCCACTAGCAATCCCAGCGCATGGCTGGCTGAAGTGTAGTTTAGTAGATGTTTTAACAAGAAAGGACAATAAAAAGATTTGTTGTGACTATAGTGAAATAATTATTCCAGTGTTTGAGCAGAATAAGAGTTCCTCATATTACAAATGAGTGCCCTTCCTTAGTGCTTCAGAAGGCTAGCTTTTAAATGTTAAAATTACAGCTTGTTCCAAAGCAGTTAAACTTGTATCAAGTAAGCTGTTAACAATGGATTTACAACAACAAAAAAAAAAGATGTGTAACAGTGCAGTTTAAATAGTTGTAGTTCTCAGAAAAATCAAAGACTCAAGGGCTAATGCACAACAGACTAAGACAGGGGTAGACAACCTATGGCATGGGTTCCAAAGGCGGCAAGCAAGCTGATTGTCAGTGGCACTCACACTGCCTGGGTCCTGGCCACCTGTCCAGGGAGCTCTGCATTTTAATTTCATTTTAAATGAAGCTTCTTAAACATTTTAAAAACCTTATTTACTTTACATACAACAAAAGTTTAGTTACATATTATAGACTTATAGAAAAAGACCTTCTAAAAATGTTAAAATGCATTACTGGCACACGAAACTTTAAATTAGGGTGAATAAATTAAGACTTGGCACACCACTTCTGAAAGGTTGCTGACCTCAGGACTAGGATATTTAGTGACCTGTTTGTTGTGTGTGCGCGCGGGGGGGGGTTGCAAATGTTTGAATATTTTGTTTTGAGTATCTTTGGAAAAACAAAACCAAACAACTGTAAAATATTTAAGCAGCCAAAATTAGTACGTGATGGATTTTGGTACTTCTGTATTCAACCCTATACGTAACAAGTCCACTTTAAACCTAGTATATTTAGGTGATCAAAGCCTAAAACAAACAAACCAATTCATTTAAGAACAGAAGGTATGGCTCTCTGAAAGCTTCATCACACATTGTATGAGGTGCTAGAGGAAACTGTTTTCCAGAACTTCCATAGAAGGCCAAGTCTGAAATATGACATTTCAATGTCTCACAGACCCTTTTTCATTTAAAAAGGCAGATTTTTTGTTTTGTTTCTTTTAAATGGTGCAAGACAGCAAAAAGAAAAAAAAGGGGGGGGAGTGGAAGAGGGGCAGCGAGAACCAGTTTTGATGCAATTTTGCAGTTACTCAAAAATATAAGCCCCCAGGAGTTTCAGGCTCCTGGAAAGATTCTACTCACCACTGCTGCTATGTAAAAGAATTGAGATCTTCTTACTGTATTCACCTGAACACTCTTAACTGGTCTAGCAATTCATGGTAATCATTTGAAAGATAGATCATTTAATATGAGAATTTTCATTAATTCATCAATTCCAATGCATTAAAAATACCATTATTTCACCTATTTAAGATTTTTTAAAATCCTTCCTCAAAAGAGTTCTGTTGCTGGTTTGATGACTTTTTACAGCTCTATCAGTTTAACTGAACATCAAGAGAACATTAACATGGAAATAAGTTGGGGAAAAAAAATGGAGCATTTGAGGCAATTCACAGGAAAGGCATTTGCAAACTCTTAAGAGACTGCTGCCTAGCCATCTCCCCAGGAAACAGTTATACAAAGGAATATTAATATGGACAGTGCACTGGGCTGCACTTAGGAATTCAATATTATTCTTCTGGAGGAGGTGGAGAGGAAAGGAAAAGGAGTTTAAGCCAATTTTTAACCTGATATGGTAATTTTCCAAATGATTAAATCAATAAACCAACTGTGTAGATGATTTTTTTTTTTTTTTAAATGTACGTACTCCTTTTGATGGTAAGAGCAAAAATGCTGAATGAAACCAACCTGCCCTGGGTCCTCTTGAAATTATGGCATTAAATGTACATGTACACGAAAGTAGTGTGCACAAGAGTGACGCTGTCACAGCACTTGCACCGGGAACCTCAAATTCATTCCTCAAACTGAGGAAGTCCTCTGACACTTTCAAGTGTTTGGAAGATGAGCTTCCAATGCCAACAGTATCTGCCAGCAGCTTGTTCTGGAGCTCCCTCTTCTGGTTAGATGCTAAAACACAGCCAACAACTGCAGTAGCCATTGTAGGATGTCCCTAACCACAAAATAAATGCTGGTTTTAAAGTTGGGTGTTTCATCTGTGAAAGTAAAATTACCACGTGCATCTTCTATACTAAGAGTAACTGGAGGACAGAACTATTTACTTTCAGTTTGTAAGGACCACAGAGTTTTGAAGAAACGATGTAAGTGAAGGTGAGTGAACTGAAGTAGGCCAAAAAGGAAGGGGTTTAGCATTGTTCAACTTTGTAAGTTAACGTATCAATTACATCAAAGAGAAAATCCCTCTCCCATCCAAGTTTAAACAGAATTTTGGTAGCATTTTTCCCTTAGTGTGAAGTTAGTGAATAGTTAAAAAGTGATAGCAGAGGTTTGGGAAAATACTCAAAAATGAAAGAATCATCATAGGCTTTTTTCTTAAAACAAAAACCCTTTAGATTTCTGATCCTTTTAAAACCTGATAAGCCATATTACTCAGATTCTTTAGAAGGACAAACTCAGTATGTTTTCTGTTTGTGAACAACAGGTATTCTCAACTTAAATAGCCCTTGTCCCCATCCTCTTGGGGCAACCATTTAAATTATAGTAAACTACTGTACATAGATGCCTGATTTGCCATTTCTCTCCTTGTTACAGACTATTATCCTGTTTCAGTCATACTAACACTGAAATATAAGTCAGCTTTCTTCCCATTGTTATAAAAGCAGACTTCCCTCATTACTTACAGCTAATCAATATTTGCCAGAGTTTGAAATTTCAGCAGGAAAGCCAGAGTTTGCAGAGTTCTATATCAATTTGTAAGCATATTACTATGTGCTCCCTCTTCTAAAACAAAGTCTTCACCGAGAGATGGTGAGTCTAAAAAGCCATTGAGTGGAAAAGAGTTTTCATTTGACAGAACTAATGAATTCCTGGGAAAAAAGTCCTATAAAAGTACTTCTTCCTAAGTGATTTGTATAAAGTTTATACACAATTATTCTTAGCTGGTCTAATCCAGTGGTCTCCAACCTTTTTACACCCAAGATCACTTTTTGAATTTAAGGACAATCCAGGATCTACCCTGCCCCTTCCCTGAAGCCCCACCCCTGCCCTGAAACCCTGTTCAGTCCATCCCCTCTTCTCTCCTTTGGTCACTCTCCCCTACCCACATTCACTTTCACCAGGCTGGGACAGGGGAGTTGGGATTGGGGGCGGGGCTCTGGGCTGAGGGGTTCACAGTGTGGGAGGGGGGCTCCGGCTGAGCATGGGGCAGAGGGTTGGGGTGCAGGCTCTGGGAGGCAGTTTGGGTGCAGGAGGGCGGGTCTGAGGTTGGGCAGAGTTTTGGGATGCATGAGGGGTGTATAAGGTGTTGGTTCTGGGAGGGGGTTCAGGTCTGGGGGTTGGGGTGCAGGAGAGGTTTTGGGGTGCTGGCTCTGCAAGGGGGCTCAGGGCTAGGGTTTGGCTTCCTGTCAGGCAGCACTTACCTCAGGTGGCTCCCAGGCAGCAGCTCAGCAAGGCTAAGGAAGGCTCCCTGCCTGCCCCACCCCCACATCACTCCTGGGGCCAATGCACCTCCTACTAAAGTCACAAATCTTTGTATTGATCGTTTCCATGTGAGTTCAGTAACTGAGGACTTAAACTCAGATCACCAGTGCGGCCCTTGGAAACAATGCTAAGATGCAAGGAAGGAAGGAAAAACTTGCTTTAGGAGAAGGAACAAACCTTCCCTATAAAAAAATAAATGAACAAGCTAGCCATGACTACACTGGTAGCGCAAATGTGAGAGAGCATTAAGGAGCAAGACAACCACAGAGTCTGAAGATGTTCATCGCACCCAACTGAAGCATCTATAAGATATTTCCAGTATTGTCAAAACTCCAAGTCTGCAGGAACAGATTTCCATGAGAAAGTTCTTAACTGGGGGAGGAAGGAAGCGATTTTTCCCTTTCTTCACACCTTTTCCAGTTCAGCACTATCATTCTCCCCTGCTTCATCCAAAGTGACCCTGTTCCAAGTCAATCTGTGAGGAGTAGAGGAGCGTATACCCTCCTGCAGAGTCAAACTGTACCCATCATTTTAAACTCTGCATCCTTCAATGAGATGTAAATGTTTGGTAACTATCTTTGTGTGCACGGCTGTATACCAGGCATTCAAGACACTTGCTGTCTTACAAACATAGCCCTTTATCTCAAGCATCAGCTCCAAAAGAGACTTGCTGTTGTCTAACATCTGAAAATGGCAAGGTCATCTTAAGGCAAAGGATTTCTGGACTAACCCTACAAAGGATTTTTAATTCCCCATAAACTCTGAAAGATACTAGCTAGACTGAGACCAGGTTTCTTCTGGAATTCTGGGGGAAATGAACCTAATTCATTCCATGTACCCATCTTTTAAGACTGCAAAATTGCTTAAGTTAATCAAATATACTCTATGCTACATGAGTATATGAAGGATTTTTACCCACACCTTTTATTCTTGGACAAGCATCAACACTGTCCCTCTGTTTATCACTGCATTCTCTATAGCCTGAGCGATAAGAGCTAGATTATCTTGAATACTCGAACAGCCTCCTAAATATTAAAGCATTTAAGCTATGCATGGACTCACTTTCCTGTTTTGAATACATTTTAGAGTCTATGTCCCAAGGTCACTGTATCTCATCTACATTACTTTCATGCAAATACTCCATGTGTAAAACTTTTCAACTAGAAGTCATTTCTAGTATGGCTAGTGCTAATCTTGTCTTGCAGGCTTGTTGTTTCCTGTTTGTTGAGAACAACATTCGATGAACCAGTAGAGAAAGCACTGCCTGCCACATGTAACAAAGCACTTCACTTTTCCCAGAGAGGCATTTTAAGCCAGAAATGAGGGCTCAGCGGTCGAAAGGCAAAGGTTGTGTAGTAAGGAAAAACTTCCAGCAGATCATCCGGACTAATGAAGCCAATCTATAGCTTAGATTAAGTGTAGCTGCTGCTAAGAGACACAGTTCTCCAAAGAACAGGTACTTCAAATGAAGACCAAGGTTTTTCCAATTGTGGTGAAATAAAACACATCAGCTTATGAACCTCTCAAAACTAAAAAAATCAGATAGAGTTCCAAAATGGTTAAAATACAGCGTTCTAGGTTAAATAGTAGCAGTCAAAATCAACCAACCTAGAGGGAGTAGCTAATGAAGAACAGTAAGAAAGGGAGTGCTGGAAGGTATGTCCTTGTTACAATTGTTAGAGATGAAGCTGCACCATCTGTTTCCCCACGCAAGCTTATCAGGGCAAACTAAAATTCAGTAAAGTTGAAAGTGGGTCCACCACACCATGCCTAATTATTTGTAAAAGTTTCAGCCTCCAGCACCAGCTATGCCACATGGATTATACACATTATAGTTAAATTTTCTACAGAACGTCTGCATCAAGATAACATACAACACAGAGAAGAGACGTAAATTAAGAATGACAGCACAACCAGAGGACTGAAGTATAGGTCTTGCAGCAACTGAGTTTATGGTTTGATGCTCCACACTACTGTCTGGATCACAACTGATTCCATAGTAAACAGACCTCCAGCATTATTAATAGTAAATATGCACATTACTGTCATGAATAAGTGACAATGAGTCACAAGACATTTGAGTGTTACAAAGGCTATTCCATTTTGAACAAATCTCACCACGCCTATTGAAAGCAGAGGACATTTTCCCAGATCACTTGTATCAGTGTTATTTAACTGTACCTGGTGCTCACGCAGCATGCAGTTGCCGCCTCCTAAGAACTGACTGCTGCAAATGTAAGTCATACCAAATTAGACAGATTCCATTATCTAGTTCATCTTTAAAGCCACAAGCAGGCTTAGACCCAGTTCCTTCAAGGACTGACTTGCCACTCCCCAGAATGTTTACTATGCTTAGCACGTGTTTTCCAGCTGATGGAGCCCAGGTCTCTACTTGGGTCACGAAAATCCCACAACAACAGGCAAAACTTTCACAGGTCAGGCTGAGGCTGAATCTCCCCAACTCCTGATTATGCTGAAGGAGGTGACCGTTTGAACCAGCATTTTCCAAACTATCATGTTTTAAATACAATCATAGAAGAAATTAACCATTAGTTTGTACCATCATATCAGCTTAAAAGGTAAGCCTTAAAAGACTGTCATGTCTTACTGCTTTACATCATTAAGATGTAGCCTTTCCTCTCCAATCCCTCAGCTAAATCTCCCCATCCAGAGCCACATCTTGCATCTCAACTATTGCAGCCACCTCCTTTCCAGCCTAGGTCAATGCAATCTTGCCCCACTTATACTCACAGAAAAAGTCAATGCAAAGGTAGTTTTCCTGGTTTGTTGCTTCTCCTACATCACTCATACCTCTCTGCTCCTGTCCACTGGCTCTCCCTCCTGAAACACAAGCTACCCATCTTTACTTAAGGCCCTTATGGCCTATTCCCATCCTACCTAGCATACTGTACACTACTGAGGTATAGACTCCCACCTCTGCTTTTCCAATCAATGCCAACCTTCATTGCCTATTTTTTATATTTTAAAAAACAAGTACTGTTGCACTTTCTCCCATGTCACCTCAATGCCAGGAAGGAAGTCCCTGTAAACATCTGCAAAGCCACTGCATCGTCCTCCTTAAATCTCTCCTCTGCCACGATGCCTACAAAAAACACCATCTCACCACCACCCTCCCAGACAGTGCTAGACAGCTGGTGTGCTGTGACCACTACTTGTCATGTTGACCTGTTTTGTTGTTACCTTGTGTTCTCCCTGTATACTATATACACCGGTTGTCTCATTTTATACTCAGATTGCAAGGTCTTCAGGGCAGGCATCATCTTTTTGTTCAGTGTTAGCACAATAGGCCCTGATTCATGATTGGGAACCCAAGGCACAATCACAATACAAATAGCCAATAATATTTTACTTTTTAGAAGTAAAATCTCCCTAATAAAATGCTTGCATCTACTGAGTGGAACCATGACAACAGAGAGCACCTAGTAACTTCAAACAGCACATCTCCTTCGAAACAGGAATTGAGGCAGACATGCCATAATAGAAAAACTATTAACTGAATTCAAAATTAGAAAACCCAGGTTGGGTTTAACTGGTAATTTATAATTATTTAGTATGTTGTGTCAAGGGAAGTTAGAGCAACACTAAGAGTAATCTACAATAAATAGTATAGTGAAAGTACATAAATTCCATAAAATTAGTATCTTCCATAGGCAGAGCAGCTTGCTGAAAGCTATTACTCACTTTAATTAAAACACCCTTAGCTGCCGTACATAAAACATTTATTGTAATAATCTTAACTTTCCATTATATTTAGCTTTCTCCCTTCTGCTGACATTTCATCCTACTATGGCCTCATTGTACTTTTTGACCACATACATTCACATGTTTTTCCCCACGTCAATTTTTGTATTTTAATCTCTGTGTGAATTAGGGACTATATAATCATTAAAAATAAGGAGTTCTTACTCTTCATGGTCCCCTCTTCTTCCTCATCTTCCGTGTTTATTACCATTGTACCCAGCTGGGATTCCAGCGTTCCATCGTGTTCTATCATGGTATTCGCTCCATCACTCGTACTGACAGCTCTTATAGTACCAGTCTCATCTCCACTTGTCCGGACCATGGTACCCGAATCTGTTTCATCTTCTTCCTGTAGGAGGATGCAAGACACGCATTTACTGATCAGAGTAATCTTATTAAAAAAGTGGCAACATTCAAAGGGAATTGGTACCAACTTCCAATATTTCTTTGGTATCAGAATCTTACAAAAATTTTGTAAGGTCAGCAAGATGCAACAAATTATGCCTTTTTTCCCCCCTCTCCTTCCTATTCCCAAATGGGTAATGAAATATCTTCTCCATTCCTTTTCCTCTAGCTTTATCTATTGTTAGAAATATGCTAGGACTGAAGTCTTCCACTTAACTACAGAAGAGAGATTAGCAGTATAAGCATCCCAACACAGCCAGCTGGCATCTGAGCCCTATCACTAGGAGTAATTAAGTTGCAATACTCATTCAGCCCTTACTATTTCTAAGGGCAGGTTTACACTATGGGGTTAAGTCAACTTAAGTTGCGCAACTCCAGCTATGTGAACTTAGGTTGACTTATTGTGGAGTCTATACCACGCTTAGGGTACGTCTACACTACGGGATAATTCCGAATTACATTAAACCAGTTTTATAAAACAGATATTATAAATTCGATTTCACGTGGCCACACGAGGCACAGTAATTCGGTGGTGTGCGTCCATGGTCCGAGGCTAGCGTCGATTTCTGGAGCGTTGCATTGTGAAAGCCTTTGCATTGTGGGGCAGTTCTTCCATTAGCTATCCAGCATAGTTTCCGCGGGGCATGTTCCCCCGCCTCCTTGGAATTCCTGGGTTGAATCATTATTTGTCGCGGGTGGTTCCTGGGGAAATGTCAATCAGTCATATCCTTCCTACCGGGAAAAACATCAGCTACAATCCTTTTCCGCAGCCATTTTCCCCCTGGAAATTGCCACTGGCAGATCGCACATAGCTACGGCAAACCTGTGGACGCGTTCAGCCTTTTTTAGTCTTTTTTTTTTACCGGCCACCGTATATGTGTACTGGATTGCTGCGGAGAGAGATGAGCGAGCACTCCGAGCCGCTACAACAGCACCATTCACTTGCTTTTGGCAATGGTAGCAGAGATGGTTTATCAGTCGTTCGGTACGTGCTACTGCCGTTAGGGGGATGTAAAACTGGCAAATGACAGTATGAGCGGATACTCTCTACCTCTCGTAACTGTCTACGCTGCTATATCATGAGTGCCCCTGGCTGACAAATCGGACCGGGGGCCGCAAACGCAAAGAGCAACAATTGGAAATGACGTCAACTTGAGGGACTGAGTCAATCCACTCCTTTATGGATTTCTAAAAATAAGAGTACAGTCCTGCCCTAGAATAAGGGGCACAGTGTAATTATGAGGAGCCAGTGGATCAGAAGAGCACAGCTGCTCCGTGTACATGTATTCACAGAGGGATGCCCCTGCAACATACCCCACCCGTTGCTTCCTCCCTCCCCAACCTCCTTGGCTACCAGTGGCAAGTGTCCGCCACCTCCATTTGTGTCATAGAAGTTATAAAGAATGCAGGAATAAGACACTGAATTCAGCAGACATATGGAATGAGGGGGAAGCAGCCGCCTAGTGCTAATGAGACAGTCCAGGCGAAGATATAAATCGGTGCAAGGGAGAGGCAAGCCCAGCATGCGGGGCTATGAACAGTCCGGGCAGTAAAAGAATCTTTCTTTACAACAGGAAAGGGAGGGGGCTCGATGAAGCTCAGCCCCCCAGTTGCTATGATGAACGACGAGTTACATGCCGTTCTGTAACCATCTACTAGGGAATGACTGGGAAGTCCACTTCCTAATTTGTACCTCAAGGCGCCCCCGGCAGCCCCACAAGCCTCACTGAGGCCAGCACAGGAGCACTCACGGGCTGATGGTGAGACAATGGATATACAGCATGATGCCAGCACCGATCTTGCCCACCGGGAGAGGAGAAGATTAGCCCGGATACCTGCTTCTTGCACTTGCTGCAGCAAGTACTGCATCTAAACCAGCAGCAATTCCAGTAGACCATTAGGGGTGACATTTGAATAGAAGTCAAGAAACTATTTATTTCGCCCATTTTCTTTCATGTCGGGGGGAGGCGGTGGGAGAGATATAATTGGACGAGCTAATTCCCTGAACCACGCTGGACAAATGTGTATTGACCCCTAACAGTCTCATTGGGAGCTTCAGCCCAAGTAATGCAAAATACTCTATTGCAGAGGATTGCTTGTGGACTGTGCGAATAGCTGAAGATCCTCACTCTACCCCTCGCCCTCCGGTCCTCCATGAGCGTCCATTTGACCTTCTCGGCTTCCCGGGTTACGACTTGTGTCACACAGGCACTGTGTTATTCCTAGGAGATTTTTTTTTCAAACACTTTGGCATATTCGTGTTCCGTAACGAGAGCTCTGATACAACAATTTGTCATCATCCCCATACAGCAATCAAGAATCTAGTATCGCCCTGTAAGTCCATGCTGGAAGCTGCTTTTTGGATTTGGAGACTTGTACATTCGCACCTGTGTTGATTCAGAGCTGATCAGAGCTCCATGCTGGGCAAACAGGAAATGTAATTCAAAAGTTTGCGGGGCTTTTCCTGTTTACCTGGCCACTGCATCCGAGTTTAGATTGCTGTCTAGAGCGGTCAGTGGTGCACTGTGGGATACCGCCCGGAGGCCAATAACGTCAATTTGCGGCCACACTAACCCTAATCCGATATGTTTATATCGATTTTAGTGCTACTCCTCTAGTAGGGGAGGAGTACAAAAATCGATTTAAAGAGCCCTTTATATCGATATAAAGAGCATTGTAGTGTGGACGGGTACAGCGTTAAATCGATTTCACGCTGTTTAAATCAATTTAAACGCGTAGTGTAGACCAGGCCTTGTACTTCTCATTCCAGTGGCATACCGGAGTCGATGGGGGAGCGATCAGTGGTCAATTTAGCAGGTCTTTACTAGACCCACTAAATCAATCCCTCATGGATCCACAATAAGTGGAGACAAGTCCTAAGATTGCCAGATATGATAGTTGAACTAAAACCCCATTCTGAAATGATCTAGAGATCACTGAACAGTTATTAGATGGCAGAGGTATTCAGTATATAGTGTGTATGTGCATGCTGAAGATCAAACAAGATCATGCCAGTCTTCACAATCTGAGATTTAAAATAGTTTATCGCTAGTAATAAACTCTTAAGGAATTGAAATGAACTGAATTTGCAAGGGTTTAAAAAAAAAGAAAAAAAAGAATCGTACACTAAAATCAAACCCAATCATTTTTTTAGAGAATATTTTTTTCAGTTTGTTACGACACATTAACATTGTGACAAATATTGCAATCCCATGCAGTACCTTTGGGAGAACATACTGTATGATGGTTATGACTGGTCATGTATCATTGTGGGCCAGGGACTGTACACAACTCCAGAGGGAGGGAGGGTTGCACAACTTCACCAGGAACTAAAAATAGTGAGTGTGTGTGGGGTGATTAAGGAGAATCACTCAGATTGTAAACACTACAGAGATACCAACCCTGGGGAGGCTTGCACATACTAGTTCAAAGTGTCAAGTATCAAAGAGGTAGCTGTGTTAGTCTGGATCTGTAAAAAGCGACAAAAAAAAAAAAAAAAGCATCCTGTGGCACCTTATAGACTATCAGAAGTATTGGAGCATGAGCTTTCATGGGTGAACACCCACTTTGTCAGATGCAAGTGAGTATTCACCCCTGAAAGCTCATGCTCCAATACTTCTGATAGTGTGCAAGGTGCCACAGGACACTTTCGCTTAGTTCAAAGCGGGCACTCCAGAGGCCAACAGACCAAAAGGGGAAAAAAAAAAACAAAGCTTTTGGCATAAAAACGCTGCATTTAAACTGACTCTTGGCCTTCTTTCTGATCCAGCAAATGGACAGGACCTCTGAGCAAGGGGGATCCCAACCCATGTAGAAAATCTGCAAAGATATGGGGCCCTGCTAAAACAGAAGGACTGATAGGTGACCTCTGGTAAGCTTTGAGCACGTGTATAAACTTCTCTGTTTTCTCTGTAATGCCTTTACTTAAGAATAAAGGTGGTTGCTTAGAAAGAGCTGTTTGGTAACTTGCAACTGCTGGCAATATGCTGTTCATAGCCCTCAGAGAGAAAGTGACATTCAGGCACCGGCCTTTAGGCAGCCTGGCTTGCTGGGTATATCACAGTATAAGGCCGGGAGCTGTACAGTTTTAAAGCCACTGGTCAGAAGGGAGCAGGACAAGTACAAATTGCTTCAATTTTTTCAATAGCAAGGAGGCGGAAGTGGGCATGTGCGGTCTTGTGCTTGGTGTGGCTTGTAGCACAGGTTCCAAGCAGTTGTGGCGCTGACTACTGTTCCTTGCATAAAACTGTTCACAAAATCCAGTCCCCAAACTACTGCTCCAACACAATGCCTGCCCAGTGCTATGAGCTGCACTAAGCAAGAGACAAGTGCGTGCAGATGCCCGCTTCTACCTCCCTGCTGTTGGAAAAAATTGCAGCAGTTTGGTGGGGGGGGGAGGGGGGAGCTGGAGGGGAGGACTCAGCAGCCATGCATATTCTGGGCGGGGGAAAATAAATCAATACTTGACACTGCCATGAATTTAATAAAAAAACAGCCATGATGTTCACAGGTCATTTGTTATAAGTGATAAGCCCCCAGTTGCTTTGTATACATGATTGTGGTCTTTGTGATCTGAGCTAGTGTCACAGGGCTAATGCGCATACTTCTCACAGAGCTACAATACAAGGTCTCACCACCCTCAACTTGTGGTAGCACACCCTGCCCTCCTCCAGTGCCTCCATGTCTGAGGCCTCTGTCCTATTAAGGGTGCCAGTAGTTCACAGCCAAACCCCTGGAACACCAAACCAAGAAAACTGGGAAAAGGATGAACTACAAAAGTTAATGGGGGTGGGGGAGAGGGTGGAGTGAAGTTTTACTGCAGGTGGGCAATAAACTCCCCCTCCAGCACTGTGAGAAGCTGCAGCAGAAAACCTACAGTGCCATGGAAGCTCTTGGTAACTCTTTCTCTTTAGCAGCAGTAATGTGGCAGGGTAGGGAGGCCACAGGAAAACATTTACACTAGAGGAATCCCTCCACCTCCAACTATCTGGCACCAGCTGTCAGTGTATCACAATTCAGGCATATAAGCAGCTGCACATACCTTAAAGTCAGTATCATGGTGACACTGAGTTAAGATTACTTCCATCCCAAAGCACAATGCAGCCCTAACTTCGGTGAGGAAACACTGCATTTAACATACCTACATTTCACTGCAAATCATGCTATTCAAATCTAGCTTCAGAAGAGGCTTGCTCTATAGAATGGCCATCTGTTGTCCATTTTATTCAGTCAGGTTGAAACTGATGGATCATGCTTCAAGATGGCTTTTGACATGCTTTTGAAAAACCACCACTCACATGATAACACTTATTCAAAGTCAAAATGTAGCATTTGAACAAGCAATTAGTTGGTCTGCAACTCTGGAATCTCACTCCCTCAACTGAAAAAAAGCTCACAGCACTACACCATCAAAAGAAGTCTAAGCACACATCCCCTCACTTTAAACTTGTGTCTGTTTCTATTGTACAGTATGAACTTTCTGTATAGGGGTTTCTAAATCAGGAAAATGGTATGAAGAAAAACAACACACTTATGTTATATGACAAAATAGAAAACACTGAAGGCTACAAACAAAAGGGCTCTCTACTACAGGAAAAACTTGATCCAGCCAGGAAAATGTATCTGAAGTCTTCTACAAATTTATTAGATATCTTTAAAATATTCTGCTGGGCTAGTAATTGTCCTGTGGTAGGTGTTGTGTCTATGTTCTGCTGACTCACTAAGGCACATAGCTCAATACGGTTGAATATAAAGGAGGTGGGAGCGGGCTAATAGAGAGCAGCTACAGGACAGGAGTTGAGCACTCCTAAGCTAGAAAACCCAGGAACAAATCAACGCTGGGATCAGAGACTGAGCTGAACACTATGTAGTATTATTGTTAATTTCTGTATCAAAGCATACAGTGGGATCCTAATCCAAGACTAGGGCTCCTAGGTGTTACGATAATACAAACGACGACAATAATCAGGAGGGAGGAATTTTAGACTCTACCAAATATGTGAACTACTTTAGAGCAGTTTGGGACAGGAACGTACTTGCACATGTCAGTATCAGTATTTTAAAGTTATTGTGTCCATTAAAAACTCACTGAGTTTTCTTCATCATCTTGATCCAATTCACGCTGTTGTGCTTCCCGACGTTTCAGTTTCACATCCATTGCCTCATTAATCAAGTCCCGCAGGATTGACGCGCCTTTGGCACTTTTAACAAATGGATGCTAAAAAGGTAGATATATTTTATAAGCAGCAGATAAGATGACAAAGCAGTAAAACGCTGTTATCCATAGCTATGCCCATCCCTGCTGAATTACAGTTGGGGTACACAACCAAGTAAAAACTTAATAAACTTTTATTTCATAATTTACCCTTTTAGTGATGGAGAATGAGAGATCCGTACTGAATCATAGTACAAGGGCATTTCTGCATGACCTTGCATTCATACTTTATTTCTGAACAATCAAATCTAGAAATGAAGTAATTAATAACACCTAAGATAACACTATGGTTATCGCTTCCCAGTAATAGGCCAACAGTCTGCCTTCGTTATTTGCCTTCTGTTTCTGACATTCTAAGGATTAATTGAAAAGCCATAGAGATAATCCCTGGACAACGCTTCAGAAACCAAGATGCACCTCTGTCAGGGAAAGCAAAAGGTACTTTAGAGAAAAGAACTGGGGCTCCTCTAACATGATGCAGAGGGCAGGTAACCTCCATCAGCTCAAAGACAGCAAAGGGAAGGTTAGTTATTAAAACTCAGAGAGAGCTTTAGAAATTGACTAGCTTTGCTTGTATCTCTGTAAGTAGTAGCCTCTGAGGTCACCGAACAACTAGAGGCAATAGTTGGGATAGCTAGGAAATGGAGGACTTCGACATTAATATAATCAGATATGGCTCTTCTCTAACCATAGGGTCCGTTAAGGGATAACTATTAAGCCATACAGTTTAAGTGCCAGGATTTTGCTCTCAAAATCTTGAAACACTGACAAAAGCCCGGGGGCACCAAGTGTGTATGAGTATGGGAATAGAAAGCAGGAAGAAACAAAAGGTTTAAAAACCTCACACAACTTGATCTGACACTCTACAAGTTGTACAGGGGAAGCATGAAGGGAAACCAACATCTCAAATTGCACAAATACTCATTGCCTGCACCACGGTTTGTTTAGTTAAGAACTCCCTCTGATACCCTCTGAGAGCACCCCAGGTAACAAATACCAGACCTGGAGAAGTTGTGTGGCAGTGGCTCTTTGTTCAGGACTTTTCACAAGACACTGTTTTACAAAGTCCGTAAAGTTCTCTGACCAGAGTTCTGGCTTCCGGAATGTTGGAGGAGGATTTGTAGGAATCATGAAAATTGCCTGATAATAAAAATAAAATAAGTATTGTTCTAGTGTTCGAGTTTGGAAATCTTTAAGATAAAAAAAAAACACAGAACAGACAAACATTTAATCAAAGCATAGGGACAGACACTTGCAAAGTTATTCATGTACCAAAACCCTCTGTGGCGTCTCAAGTTCATATGGCAATGCTATGTACATTCCTCCCCGAAGAGAACAAGAGATTTGTACACCGCACCGGCGTTTCCTCCTATGGCAAAGCCATTATTTTGCATAGAGGGTGACATTTGCCATTTTAAACCATTAAAAGTCCTTTACGAAAAAGGAAAGAGAAAAACAGGTGCATAATACAGGATACTCACTGTATGGACACATTCCATCACTCAAGAGCTGGAACTCCCAAAAGAGCTTTGCCTCTGAAAAATCTCTTACCCAAAATACCACAGTGGAAAGCAATGGAGTAACAAAATGGTGGGAATTACCAATGATCTTGGAGAACCTGGTTCCTTCAGAACATCTCCTTACAGGAACTGACCTCGAACAAAAATACTGGTATACTCTAAATCTAGTGAGAATTAGGATGACAAAAGACTGGAAACAATATGACCAAGTGGAAGTGGAGGAATGGACTCCCCACAGGTGATTGTGGAGACCCTAAGCAAAGACTGGAGCACCGACTGACACAGTGCCTCTAGCAATGTGCTGTACTCCCGAGGAACTATTCAAGATAAGTGATAACACCAGATCTTGGCTGATATTTTGGACCAATAAGCTATGATGGTGACCATGAAAAATTGTGTTTACTGGTGGCTGTGACAAAAAAAAAAAATTCACTTTGGATCAAACCTCAAGACTACCCCATTTCCACGCATGCATATTCTGAACAAACCTGGTAATTT
Organism: Chelonoidis abingdonii; assembly: GCF_003597395.2. Taxonomy (NCBI): domain Eukaryota; kingdom Metazoa; phylum Chordata; order Testudines; family Testudinidae; genus Chelonoidis; species Chelonoidis abingdonii. The sequence goes on along the minus strand of NC_133782.1, from coordinate 20,442,640 downwards.
CACATGCTTGACACAAAAGAATCAAGTTGGCAGATTTTCCTTTGAAGATTTTTTTCCCCATTTTACTAATTATTAAAAAGCACAGGTTAAAAAAAATATAAAAAAAAGAGAGAAAGCTTGCTCATTTTCTCTAGGTTAAAAAGCTAGATAGCATCTTGTAAAATGTTTAATCAGCTAACTGCCAACAGAGGCTACCTGCATTCTGCGAGAGAGTTATATTTGAAGAGGCCTCAGTCCTTACCCTCATTGGGTGAATATCCGCATATGGTGGTTTTCCTTCAGCCATTTCTATTGAAGTGATACCCAGTGACCAGATATCTGCTACACAGTTATACCCTATTTCTTGGATCACTTCTGGAGCCATCCAAAATGGGGTTCCTATAACTGTGTTCCGTTTTGCCATGGTATCCTAAAATGGAAGGGGGGTGGGGCAGAAGAACAGACTATTTGGCAAGCAGAAGAAACAAGTTTGCCCGCTAATAAATAAATAACACTGTCCCTAAAGATTATACACAAAAGTTACTCAGTAAGACTGAAATATAAGGAATTTTGCACATCAGGCTTGAAATGCATTGGCAGAACTGTGTGGGGACTCAGTAGAAGACAGTAGGTGTTACTACAGTATGTGCTACTACACACAACTGTTTTGGTGCTTTAGTTCTGTGAACAAGAAAGCCAGAGTGTCAGCCTGCCTCTCCCTCCTCTGGGCCCCACTGTAGTGCATGTGCACTACATTCATGGAAGTGCTATAAACAACTGAATTTAGTATAATCTCTCCAGTAAGTGTTTCACTTCTACCTGCAGGCTGAATGAGAGATTTCTACATACAACCAAAGTAACAATTTTACTCACTGTAAGTTGGCCCGCTACCCCAAAATCTGCAAGTTTAGCATGTCCTTCCGTATTTAGTAATATATTTCCAGCTTTGATATCTCTGTGTATTTTCCTCATAAAATGCAGATATTCTAGTCCTTTGAGGGTTGCTTGTACTATTGTAGCTATTTCCTCTTCTGTCAACTAAAGAAAAAAAAAGCAGTTAGATTGGTATCTCATGCCAAAGACCGACATTTCCTTGAAATACAAATACAAGATTCCCATACCAACTAGCAGAAAATTCTATGCAGTTTCAGTTACCAAGATACAGTATTATCTATGCACAGTACAGGTGGTTTACTTGGTCTCCCTTCATATATTGTATGTGCATGGCCCTTTCACGGGTAACTTGATATTACACCACCAATGTAACTACACATGATCAGTTATAAAAAGCTCAACACTGAAAATCAGGATTCCATTTTTTCAGACATACAGATCATTTTAATCAGAAAACTCACTCAAACGCAATTACATTATCTTCAATGATCAAGTTAGCTACCTAGTTAAACATCTTGGTTTCCAGGAGTCCTGGGCACTTGCAGCTCACAGGATAGCTAATAAGAGCCCTAGATGCTCTGAAAAATCAGGCCAAAGAACTATGCATAGACTACCACAAAGCTACTTAGTATAATATAAAATATGTACTATTTAGACTGGATACTTAAAGCTTGACATTGTATAAATATGGATTGTAAGGGGAAAGGACATACTGTTTTATTTCGTAATCGAATAATATCAGACACAGATCCAGCTCCACAGTACTCCATAACTATCCACAGGTCCGTGTTCTTAAAATAGCTGCCATAATACTTGACTACATGGGGACTATGGAAAATTAGAGAAAAAAAGAGTCAGATGGTGTTAATGAAAGCAATTTTATAAATAGGAGCACAATATAAAGCACAGCCAAAAAAGATGCTAAGAGTTCAGGGTCAGACTTGGGATCCCAGACTTAAGACGGAATATATTACAAGGTTAAGAGTTTGCAGGAAATGCTCATATCCTCCATTTGAGGATTTCCTCTTAAATACTGTAACAACCATTCTTCCCAGTTCTGCAATTTAGTTCTAAGACATGAGCATTTTACTGAACTAATAAGAGTTAGGTCTTTACAGTTTATCTTATCTACAGTTGTTGCCTGGCTGCCCAAGAAACGTTAATATAGAGTAGGTTATTGCATCAGATCATAAGGATGACCCTCTGTCCTTTAGAAAGAAGCCAAAGGCTGTCAAAAATGAAACGGTTATAAAAGGACCAAAAATAAACTCTCTCTGCTCTATGAATCTCTCATGTAAGAATTTAAATTTTGATATCAGAAGAGTTAGTCACCATGTAGGAGTCTCCCAGAATGTTTGCGCAGAGAACAGAGTTCTTCCATGATTCACTATCCCTAGCGCTCACAAGTGGGGAGCAGTTGAGTAAAATGGAAGGTCCCATTTTAGGTCTTATACTCTCTCTTTTAAAAACAAAAACACTCAAAGAAGCCTAATGAATTTTGTAAATTAATTCACAGAATACTTTACGAACAGGTTCTAAAAAGGTTACATTTTATTTCGTCAAACAACAATTACCATTAGGAAGAGGGAATAGCTGTAGAAGTGTACTCGGCAGAATTACAAATCAGTGTGTCCACGTTTTAATACTGAAAATCTCATTCATGTTAAGCTTTTTTGCTTGCATGCAGTTGCAGTCAGACTAGAGGCTTAACACTAAAATAAGTAAGGATTTAGAAATGGTCTGTGGCTTTTAAGTATTCATCCAAGGGAAACACTTTTGTGACAGGAGGGCAGTTGTGTAAATGATCTCTTCATAAGCTTCTCTGCTCTGATAGTTTTCCCAGATGAAATGAGTGAAATCAGTGAGATACGCAGGGCCTGGCTTTCATAACACAACTACCCCACTTGTGCAAGAGTAATTCTGAGTGTCTGCCAACTTAGTCGTATATTTTAATGCACTAAAATCTGCACAGACTAGTGATGGCTCTGCAAATGAGAATTCTGTCACCTTTGCAGACAGCACACTAGCCTGTGCATATGCAAAGTGAAACACACAAGTGGAACTCAGGTGGAGGCATGCTAAGGTGGGGGGTGATGGGAGAGAGAGAGAGAGAACTCATGCATACATTGCCTGCTCTTTCGGTTTTCCAAATAGCACTTATTGTAAACAAATTTATACAGTCTATTAAACTAGACTGAGGAGAGGCCAGTTTAAAACCATTTTAAAAAACTCACTGTAAATCATGTTTCTTTGATAAATGTTGACTAGTCCACCTCAGACAGTGCAACAGCTAGTCTCACTTCTGAGAAGTGTTTAATACAACACAGTGTTTCCTAGATTCAACTACTAAGCAGATCACATGCAATACTTTTCTTAAGGGGTTGCAGGTGGGATTCACTGCAGGCACTTACCTGTCACATTGCTGCATTATGGATATTTCCTTTATGATTTCCTGTAGGTCAGACTCAACAGGAACCTGTTTAATTGCAACAACTTGACCCGTTTCTTTATGAATAGCTTTGAATACACTGCCATAGGATCTGTACCAATCAAAATGTGAAATACTAAATACAAGCAATACAACAGGTTAAAAACTGGCACACTTTTTGGTTTACATTCAGAGGTGCATCACAATCTGGAAAAAAAGGAACACTGTTTAATGACTTCTCCTACTACAAATATCTTAATCGTTGATTTTTTGAACACCACAAACAACTTAGACATAATAAAACAGGAGTATTTGTAAAATTTCATTTAATCTACAGGCTCCTGGGGCTATAGTAACAATGAGAAATACATAGGAAAGATGCTAATCACAACATTCCCAATAACCTTAAAAATCTCTTTTTACCCAAACTCCAGCAAACTCATTTCTCTAAACTATTTTCAATATATATCTAACTGAGGTGCAGTAAAAACTGGTGTATATAGGTTTTTATATCATGCTCATCAGCATAATAACTGAACAACATGACTATACATCTGTCACTTGTTTGTTCTCTCATCTTCTCCCCAAAGGGAGAAACATGTGCAGTGGAGTGTCTTCTTTTGGTAGATTTTTCTCTGTTTGTTCGAATATAAGATATATTTGTTGATATATGTTTATGCTGGAGAAGGCAAAGTGAAAAAAGTTAGCCTTGAACTTGGAACGGAAGGTGATGAGGTTTATGATGGTCCTTGGTGTCTGAGCAAGTTCATCCCAGGGTCTTGGACCAGCCCCTGAGAAAGTTCTATTTCCCACACAACGAATTTTATCCTTATTGTTGAGAGTTCCATTGTGCCAGAGGAGCGAAGCTGTCAACCACAGTCCTCATCCCAGAGCTTTAGACCATCTTGGACAATACTATATATTTTTATATATATATAGGCACATGGTATAGACGTTTCATATTTTGCATGCTTAAAATTATGTTTTCATCCATTTACAAGTAAGGGACAGCAACGATTTCCTATAATGCCATCACATCCATTCATTTTTCAAGAGTTATTGTGGATGCAATAAACTTACAGGCATCAGGGAAGTAAACCAAACTGTCACTTATATCCATCTAATTCATGAAGTACAGTGATAGTGTCCAGATTATCTCAGACTGAGGTAAAGCACTACAATTGTTTCAAAGATGCAGGAAAAATAGGATAACATAGGGGCTTTGTTCCCAGATGAATTAAATGCAGCAAGGATTCTCAGAAGACACGGTTCTGACCCTAAAATAGAGAAATCTTCAGGGCTTGGTGGAGACATAGCCAAGAAAGTCTCTGTATTTCACAGCACCACACAGTAAACACTGTATAAGCTGTTCCAAGATAAGCAAATTAGAAAGACAAAAAGAAATAAGATGTGTTTGCCCCTACACTCCAATATTACCTTGATTTTGTAGAAAAACATATTTGGATAACCCTCTCATCCCAAAAATTAAATCAGCTCTTGCTTCAATGAACAAGAGGATCTGAATAAGAAATGTCCTTTGAGACAGAAGGGCTTAGAATAAATAAGTTTTAATTTCTTATAAAATTGTAAATAAATAAAAAAAACAATTAACTTTTCTGAGGCTTTCAATTTTTTATCACCAACTTTTCTGCCAACATTAGTGTCTACTATAACTATTCCTAAATCCTGTCTCAAAACACAGTTGTCTGTCTCCACTGATATACTGTAATTCAAATAGACCAAATATGTTCCAGCTATCTTGATGGGAAAAAAAACAAAAAAAACCCCCACCTTTTCCAGCATAAGTTTGTACATTGTCAAAGGTTTAGAATTCAACATTGTATTCAGTTATTGCAGTTTCAGAATTTCACACAGCACTTAACTGTTTAACTGGATGCCAATTAGTAAGAATGTACAGTCCATCCATTTTGCCAGAACTAGATATTGTTACTGGGCACAAGTGCAGTGTCAGTTTCGTGGGTTCACCTTGAAAGAGACTACTGAGTTTACAGAAGTTGTCTGTCTCATGATTTTTTCAACATATCTTATTCAGGCACAGTATAGGATTAAAAAGAAGTGCCCAAGTATCAGAATGCAAGCTAACCTCAACTTTTATGTTTCTTCTAGTTAGCATCTTCCCCCTACACCACACTGAACTTCCAACAAGAGGCGCTAAGATGAAAAGGAGAACATTGAATTTCAGTTTTCAAAGTGCAGCATTAATACAGGTCTTCAAATTCTCCACTTAAGAGTAGGGAAGTATGTTTTTTCCCCCTCCTACACTTTGTGGGGTTATATGCTTCCTATTCTCACTATTCTAGCGCTACATATCTTTTGCTTGCCTCTCTGCCTTGATTTACAATTAATTTCTGTTTTTTATACGTCAGTAAGGAGGTGATGTTTTCTAGCTATAGCCTGTACATTAAAAACCAGGAAAATGAAAGGGTTACTGTGTGTAACACCCAACAATTGAAATGGTCATTTTTATTCTTCTATTACTTATTTTATGCTCTACGTTTTAATATTTGGATTAAGAATTAATTTTAAAGAGTTAGACAATTTACAACTACTTATGTTTTTTGATTCCCAATACTTTCAAGTGGGAATGCTGATTCTTCCTGTCTACTTGATTCAAAATGAGGTCACTGCTAAAAAGTATGCTTAAAAATGCAGCTCCAAAGCCAACAGTCCTATTCACTGAATGGAGATACTGAAATAGCAGTAGGTATGTCTATAATACAGTTTTGACAGTCTTTATTGCTTTATCTAGTAAAAAGTTTGTTTATATTAAGGCTCTGTCATCAAAAGAGACATTACATTTAAGCTAGAAAGATGTAGATTTTATTTCCAGACAGTGTCCCTTCAAGCATTTTAAATTTAAACGTTCCTCAGTTTAAAACTGATGTTTACACAACTCAGAGCTTAGATGTAGGTGTTCCAATATATTCAAATTGCCACCTGCCTCAAAAAAGTTCTCTTGTTAAAAAAAACAAAAAAAACAAAAAAAAACAAACGAACCCACAGGTCTTCACAAACAGTCAGCCATTACGTGTGCATGTTCTTGGACAACTTTACATTCTTTACATTGTATAAGACACTCACCCTTCTCCCAGCTTCTCCAGTACATCAAATACTTCTTCTGGTTGCTTGGTCAAACTATCTTCATCTAATTTCTTCAGCTGCCTGTATATACAGAGATGTAGAAATGAAAGAGCTTAAGATTCTGTAATTTGGTTATTTCTGAGAACAGAACTTTAAGCAGAACTCATTTTAAACCATGCAACTCTGACAATTTGACAAAAATACATTTTATCTTAAAATAAAATTTAGTCTGCTTGAGGAGTAAAATACAGTGGTTAGATGTAGAGTGAAGTAAACCGCATTTAGCACAATCAGATCTCCAGGTACTGCTATTTCTTACTACTACAAAGGTCTGAGTCTTACAGGGGGGCAGCATTTTATCAAGCACAAAGATCTACATTTCCTCTCAGTGGCAGGAAACAGTTAGTAGTATGAGAATATATTCAGGATCATTTCCACACCATCTGAAAATCATGCCTCCGATACTTATTGAACAAATCTTCAACAAGCTTGAAGTCTTGTGGCATAAGATTGTGTGGGCTCTTGGCACTAAACTAACATTTTATTAAATTTATGTTCATGCCTTTTTTCCCCCCGTTTTCTTTTTTTTTTTTGGTGCTTTGTGATGCACAAAGAAAAGGTTTGTATTGGGGAGGTTTTTTTCTTGCTTATTTTTCACATTTGAAATTCAGATTTTGTACATCTTGGAAGATTATGAATGACTGGAGAACTGGCAGGATCATGGCATAAAAAATAACAACAACAACAAAACTGAAATCTCATTAACCAAGATAGAAAGTGATTTTTAGTCAGACTGCTTAAGTCTCCTATAGTTGAAACACTTAGGAGCAAAGTTGCCTTTGTTAAAGATTCCTATGCTCATTCAATTTGAAGAAGAAAAAGAAAAAAAAACCTCATTCATCACGAAGCAGCAAGAAAAGCACAAAGTTAGTCTTTGCAGGTTACCTTTAACATATGCTACATACAATCACTACAAGGTTCCAAACAATCCTTAAGGACATGAACTGTCAAAACCTATCCTTTACAATCCACTAAGTGACATAAAGTGACAAGAAAGATACATTGCCTCCATTTGAACCCAAAAGAGCTCAGCTGTGAAGACAAGCATAATTCCTCGCTATCAGTCAATTTTGATTCCCACACTTGAGCCAGGTTAAGGATGAAGCACGTGTGTATGCCTATAACTTATAAATAAATATCTGATGGCTTCTATGGGCTGGAGTTACTAAACATCAAGACAGCAAATACAGATTTTGTATTTGTGATACTAAGGTGGCTCATCAGAGGCTATTAAAAATGTAAAAAAAAAGTTTTGACTAAGATTTTGTAAACCAGGAATAGAAGCCACGCTGTGCTCATTTTCTATTATGTTTATATACAAAAGCAATATAGCAGAAGCAGTACACTCATGCGTTATGTACAATGGCTTCCTGAAATGAAGAAAATATTACAAACAAGCAGACTCAGGAAATGGCGAAATACTGAAAGTAAGTCACTAGCTTCTCTGCAAAGATAAGCATTGAACCAACCAAATGTTACTTGTTTGAAAGAAAAAAAAAAAAAAATCAGTACATAGTCACCATATAAGTCACCATTTCCAAGCAGTGTGAAATGTGGAAATCTAAAGGACAAATACTACACTAAAAAAAGCATCTGAGACCCAACCATTAAGTATCAAGATAGAATTTTAGAAAATCCAAGCACTACACAAGTTCATTAGAAGCCAACTTAACTTCTGTTTCTACTGACACCACCAGAATACTCAGATTTCGAACAAATCAGAAATTCAAGTTTTATTTAATCATTAACTAAAAAGCTCTGAATCAATGATGAGTGAGCCGATTCATTTAGAATCGGTGTACATTTTTAGAGAGGGTTGAAGCCATAAAACCAGCATTACTGTATGAACACTCCAATCTGGGTCAAGTATAGTTAAACATTTGCATAAAGAGTTATATAATAAATGCACAGTAGAAATGTTACTCCATCATTTAAAAAAAAACAACTGCTATCTACGCCACAGAACAAAGGAAGCTGCCTCTTCAGTTCATCATTCAAATATACCGTTAGAAGCAGCTGCAAGCTACCGATAGCATTTTGACAAACTGAAACTTCATTCAATTGAAGAGATGCCTCTAAAACATCCCCTATCTCGGGTTGCTCAAGTACAGCCTGCAGTGAAATGATAGGAAGGTAACAGCTTTATTCAAAGGTTTCACTGAAATCCTAAGATATAACTGGTCTTCACACCCAACAGACATAGCTGTACCTGACACAAATAAGATAAAGAACACTGAGGGACATTAGTAACAGTATACATGGTTCTGTGCATAGCTGTTAAGAATAAACATCTTGTCATCATTCTAATTAGTTTGCACTACAACTAAACATTTTGACCATTTAATGGAAGAGCCATGAGTGCAAAGAACTAACATAATTTCACTTTCTGACAAATAGACATGCATTAGTGACCTTTACTGATACACAACTTATTATTAAAGAGAGACGTTAGCAATTAAACATCTGAGTTCCCCTCCAAACCAATTAAAAAAGCAATCTGACAGCAGACTTGACATCTCTTAGTATAAAAGGTGGGGTTTCTTGTTTTGTTTTTTGAGTGTAAGACTTATGCCTCCATTTTCCAATAGAAAAGGTTTGAGTCATTTGTTTTTCCACAACTTGACAGGGTTTCCTCAAAGGGTGGAGGCCTGATTATGCTAAAGTTGTTTTTGTAAATTCCCTTCTCTGCAAGCCTGATCCCACTGTTAAACTAATCTAGTGGCAAAAAAACAAAAACCAGTTAATGTTTTAATATTACAGATTTCAACTCTATTTCTTTTTAAAGAAATTTGATGCTCCTCATTCATTCAAAGTGTTGTCATTGGTTGTGTTCTTCTAGAGCGAGTCTCCATCTCTCCCCCTCTTTTGTCCAAGGTCCTCAATCTTACAAATGGACATAAGAACACTGAAAAATTCTAAGAACATGTGGACCAAGCAGACCTAACCTAAAAGATAAAGCTGTGTGCAGTCTCACAAGATATGTACATTAATGGAAACAGAAAGTTACCACAACAATCACCCGCAACGGCCACCACAAGTGCGACAGAATTGTTTCTAAGGTATTTTTAAAGTGCCTACCTCTTGAGCTTTAAGTGCTTATTCTTAAAAGGGGCTTACAGAATATTTCATTGGGTCTCCCACTGTGCTTTTGGTTGTCTATTTAGATTGTAAGTGCCTCAGGGCAAGACGACTACCTTCTGAATCTTCTACCATACTGAACATAGTCACAAGTTTAACATACCCTTTTGATGTTCATAGACAGATGCCTTATATAGCAGTATCATTGCTGAAAGACATGTGGCTTTTGTTTTCAAGATCTGGTGTCTTTAAACTCTGTTTGCCAGAAGCTGGGAATGGGCAACAGGAGATGGATCACTTGAGGATTACCTGTTCTGTTCATTCCCTCTGTAGCACATGGCATTGATCACTGTCAGAAGACAGGATACTGGGCTAGATGGACCCAGTATGGCCATTTTTATGTTCTGCTTGCCACACTTAGATTAAGTATTTGCAATTACTCCAGGTTGCATCTTTCTTGTGTAATATTTAACCTACTGAAAAGTCTTGAAATCCCTTAGCTTCATCCTATTCTTCGCTTTCTATGACTTGTGGTTTCACTAAGGTTCCTAAAATAATGCAATTACTAGCCTGAGCAAATTGCAAATGTGATGGAGCGCATGTTTACTCTTAAATTTATCTAATCCCTCTTTAAGAAAAAGAAATTTGTGAGTGTATTTTATTAAAACACAAGGGCACTGAAGATTGGAAATTGTGATGCCAACATTTTAGCTGCACATCAGTAGTGCTGGTGATTGCCACAACAAATTTGTAACCACAACGCAACCACACATAGCCTACTTGACAAAACAGACACCTCTTCTCACAGATATGTAAGGAACAAACTCCTATACCTTGCCCTGGCCACTGCAAACTTTACCTTAGGAGCAAACATTAGAATTTACCGCTCCACTATCAAATTCTTTTTCTTCTATCCCTAATGGATGCAAGGTTTATTACCCTAACATGTATTTAATAACCCCGGCCCTTTATCATTTATCCACATAATTATTATACTTGGGCTCCATACATATTACATTTATTTCCCTTCAGTTGTTTTTTATCCCTTCTTGATGAATTTCTAACACTCCCACTGCAGTATGGTCCACGCACCAATATTAGTGAAGCTGTAGTGACACATGCTGCCTCAGGGGATTTTTAGCCTGCAGAGAAAAGTCCTGTGATGTTGGTTGCTATGTCACCCATCCCACAGCTCCCTGCTCTCCCTGGGAAAACGTGGTATAGCTAAGGGATGACTCACTTACGAACCTGGGCTGATTTTAGAGGATTTAACCTTTCAGTGGGCAGGTTTTTTATTTACATTTCCCACTGCACCAGCCCCCCTATCTCCCTCCTCCACCTCCCAGAGACCAACCCACCCCACCTCATCCCCTGCAGCCTCCGACAGACCAACCTACCCCCCCGGACTCCTACAGACCGACCCACTCCCCCATTCCCTCCGCCTCCCACAGACAGACCCACACCTCCCCTCATCCCGACCCAACCCCTTCATCCCCCACAGACCGTCCCACCCACCTCATCCCCAGCCTCCCAGACCGACCCATACCTTCCCTGAACCCCCCACAGATCGACCCACTCAGTCTCATCCCCCAGCCTCCCACGGACAACCCACCCCCTTTCACGCCCTCATCCCCTCACAGACCGACCCACCCAGTCTCATCCCCCACAGACCGACCCACCCCCCATCTTCCCACAGACAATTCACCCTCCCTCACCCCCTCATCCCCCGGCAGACCGACCCACCCTCCTGTGCCCCCACAGACCGACCCACCTCCCCACTTCCCGACCCACCCAGTCTCATCCCCCACAGACCGATCCACCCCCCATCCCTCAGCCTCTCACAGACCGACCGACCCACTCTCCTTCATCCCCCAACCTCCCACAGACCGACCCACCCCCGCCATCTCCCACAAACGGACCCAACCTCCTTCATCCCCCAACCTCCCATGACCCAACCCCTAGTCCCGACACCACAAGTCCCTCACCGGCGCGGGTTGCGCAGCTGCACGGTCTCCATGGCGCCCTAAAGCAGCAGGGCAGGGGGCGCGCTCACTCTTCCATGACTCCAGCCGCTCACTCCCGGCGCTTTTCCAAAGCCACTTCCGCTTCACTTCCGCCTCCTCTCTACACACCGGAAACAAGGGGCGGGGTCATCGTCACATGGTCTTACCGAAAGGGAGGTGCTGCCCGCCTTCCTCGGTTGTAGGGGCGTGGTCCTTCCACTGGCTCCGCCCCTCCCCACTCACGAGCATGTGCGGGCAGCTTTCTTGCTCATCCCCCCGGGTTGGCTCAGGGTCAGCCCCTAGGACAGGGCAGTGTATTGAGGGCTGGAGCGACAATTTCGCAGCAGCTCCACCACCGCCGCCTATTTTGCGTACTAATTTACATATATTAAATATTCAATCGGATGGGTATCATCCTGATTGTCTTAGGCAATCACTTTGAGGCCCCAAACTCGGGAGTATGGGTGCCAAAACCCCTTGGTCTCTGCCCTAAGAACCACTCCCATCCCTTCAGGCTCTGCTCTGGGAGTTGGAAGTAGAGCCCAGCAGCCCTGTTTCCCAGCCCTCTGCTTTCCTACCCAGTCAATCTTCTGAATGCACTCCAACCTATTATGGCTACTGGGGGACAGAGGACCTTAGCCTGCCCAAAGCTAATGGCCCTTAACCAGTGGGGAGAGGCCATTGAACCCAAGTAAATTTGGGGGACAACAAATGAAAAAAGGGGGACAGGAGTCATAGGTTAAAGGTTAAAAATCAGGGAACTGGAAGGGCAGACTGAGCAGAGAACTCCCAACAGTTCCCTAAAGGTGTCTAAGGAGTCAGTGGATGCTGCCCAGAAGACCTCTGCTCACAGGCATGACACAACAAGGGATCAGAAACAGGCCTCACAGTCACAGAGCACCCCACCATCCAGCTTCCTCCTTCTGGTGTGATGGATGGCCACCTTAGCCAGTGCCAGGACAAAGTTGACAAGGAAGTCTCATGACTTTGTGGCCCCATGGATGGGGTGTGTGCATAAATGAGGAGCTGTAGTACTTTCTGCAGTACTCCTCCCTAGGCAGTCATTTCCAATTATAGTAGAATACCAGCTCTGCTGTAGTTAAGATTAAGATATCCATAGATTTTTAAAGCCAAAAGGAATCATTACTATCTATTCTGACCTGCATTACACAAAGAACTTTACCCAATAATTTCTGCATCAAGCCATAATTTCTGTCAGAGCTATAGCATCTCTATTAGAAAAGTAGCCAGTCTTGCTATAAAGATTTCAAGTGATGGAGAATTCACCACATTGTTCAAATTTTATTCACTGTTCAAAATCATTCTGCAAATAGTCCTTGGTTTGTAGACTGCAGGAAGGGGGCTGGTGAGTGTTGAGCCTCAGGGGGCTGCAGCAAGAAAACTGGGTGGCACAGGCTGTAGGGGCCACGGAGAGGGGGCACTTCCATTGCATAATGATTACACTTGAGAACGAGGGGCTCCAGGAACTGCAGCAAGGTAGTTAGTTGGCTTGAAGGGGCTGGTATGAATGAGCTGGTGGATTTTGAAATCCACAGGGATTTGGCAAGGGTGTTGTTGGTGCTGAGCGCCAGGGGAATGCAGCACAGGGCTAGGGGATGTTGGGCACCCATGGGATGAGGTGAAGGGGCTGCTGGGTGTTGGGCACCAGGGTGTTGTGATGAGGGGACTGGTGGGCATTGGGCACCAGTGGGACGTGGTGAAAAGGCTGGTGAGTGTTGGGCACCACAGGGATGTAGCGGGGAGTTGGTGGGTGCTGGGCACAAGGGGGAGGTAGCAAAGGGGCTGATGGGCATCAGGCACCAGGGGGATGATGCAAGAGGCTGGTGGGTGTTGGGCTGTGGAGAGTGTGCAAATACGTTTTGAGGTCCAAGAGACTACAGTGAGGGGGCAGAGGGTGCTGGGGAGCTGTGGTAAGGGGGTGGGAGGCTTGAGCTAGGGGTTCAGGGTGAGGGGTGACAGATATGGAGCTGGAGGCAGGGGGCTCATGGGAGCTGTGGGGCGAGGGATGTAAGCCCAGAACTGGGGGTCGGGGGGAGGTGTGGGTGAGGGCTGACAGTGAAGAGCTGGGGGTCAGGGGAGCTGTGGGGTGAGGGGTAACTGCAGAGCTGGGGGTCAGGGGAGCTGTGGGGCGAGGGGTATAAGCCCAGAACTGGGAGTCGGGGGGAGGTGTGAGTGAGGAGCTGGGGGTCAGGGGAGCTGGGGGGCGAGGGGTGACAGCGCAGAGCTAGGGGTCGGGGGAGCTGTGGGGTGACATGACAGCACGCTCTCTCCCCCAGTCCCCGCCCTGTGCCGGGGAAGCCGAGCTCCCAGCTCGCGGGAGGTGCTGGAGGCGGGAAGCGGGCGTGGCCAAGGCGCAGCGGAGCCCGCCCTGTGCCGGCCGGCAGGAAGCCGTAGAAGGCTCTGGAGCGGAGCCCGCGGCGCACGGACTGGACTGGCTGTTCTGCGCGCTCCATGGCCCCCGCGGCGGCCCGGGTCTCCGAGCTGCGCCGCGCCGGGAACGAGCAGTTCCGCAGCGGCCAGTACTGTCAGGCGGCCGCGCTCTACAGCCAGGCGCTGGGGCTGCTGGAGGCGGCAGGTACCGGCCGGGCCGGCCCTGAGCTGCGCACACCAGCAAGCGGGCGGGTGACGCGGGTCTAGGGCCCGGCCTGGGGCTGGGGAGCGGGGGCGCAGCTGTTCTGCCCAGTGGCGGGGCATGTGGGTGCGCAATTGCCTCCTCACAAGCTACGCCTCCCCTTGGGGCCCGGGATATGAATTGCCCCCCCCCCCCCCCCCGCGACTCCTGCCGGGGTCCTGGTGCAGCGGTATGGGGGTGTGTGTGTGAAGCCACCTTTCCCTCCCCTAATATCACTGTTTTACCCTGGCCGGTGGAGGTGGGGGGTGGACCTGCCTTTCCCCCCCGCCTGTGGGTGCAGAGCTGCTTTCCCTTATTCCTTCGAGTGGTGGCAGCTTGACACCCTCCCGCATGGTACCTGGCCCCCATGCCTGTTCCCTGGGGCCTCAGATAGGTAGAGGCCTTGAACCAGAGGCAGGGCAGAGGGAGAACATCCCTGTTGTGTGGTCCAACAGCCCAGTCCCAGTGCCCACTCAAATACAAATCGCCAGGACAGCAGGGCTTCATCCACTCAGATGCCCACGGTGGTTTAAAAATAGTTTCATATAGTAGACAGCAAATGGATGCCCGTTTAACGGCCTAGGTGACAAAAATGCCTACAGGGCACCAACCTATGCCCCTCCTTGGAACAGCTTTATGTACCCATGCAGGATGACATTATTGCCCTGTGTGTGTTCTCTTGGTCTGGTAACAGAGGGTAAAGGAACACAGCTACAGTTCTTTAGGCCCCAAAAGTGTCCTGCCGTAAAGTTATGAGTGCTTTTTGAAACTTCTGCAAGGCAGAGCATTTCAGTAACTCTGGCTACCACTACATGCTGTCACTACCTACTGCACCATTGAAAAGGCCAGAATTACTGAATTTTGGACAGGTGAGAGAGAGATGTGGGCTTGGGAACCGGGCAGTTCTGAGCTCCAAACCTAGCTCTGACCCTAACATTGGACTTGATCTTTCTGCTTCCCTCTCTCCATCTGTAGGACAGGGATGATAATGCTTTTCTACCTCTCAGAAGGCATGAGGATTAATTAGCTAATGCTTTGGAGATTAAAAATGCTGAGTATTATTGCTGGTACTGATAGTGATATGAGCAGTAAGCCTCTCCGTTCTCTTTCCCCAGCTGTGACTTCAGTACCTGTAATATCCACAGCACATGGAGTATTGCTTTTTGCAGCAAGTAGAAACTTCAAATGAGGTGGCTTTAAGGTCTATTGAATATACTGTTCCACACTTCATGGTTTGATTTGTGTTCTGTCTGTTCTTAGGGGAGAGGAATGCTGAGGAAGCAAGTGTCCTCTATTCAAATCGAGCTGCCTGCTACTTGAAGGATGGAAATTGTAGCCTCTGTGTTAAAGACTGTTCAGCGTAAGCATCTTCTGTCTAGAGAAAAGCTGTATGTTTGTTTTGAATGATATAGGATTGAATATAGTATCCGCTATATATGTCCCCTGTTACTGGGTGATGATACTCTGTCCTGGCGTAAGGATGTTAATCAATCTTTATTGGTCTCTCTTCTACGCTGTTATGAATATTTTTACCATGTTGGGTCAAGTAGGGGCAGATTCTGCTCTATGCACAGGTGTAACTGAGAACTAGATTTGGCTCATAATTTATAAGGAGTTAGGCCAGGGACTTTGATCACTTTCCATCCCCAAATGCCTCTTTCCCAAACAAAAATTTGTAATGGAATAAGGCATGGTAGAGACCTGCTCCTCAGTAAACCGCAAATTTAAGACTAAGACTATGAGATTCTAGACAGGCCTGGAAAAGCCCACATAGCTCATCTAAGGTATGCCTTCAATGCCCCACAAAAAAGTGTTCTTAGCTAATTTGGGTTAGCTAACTTGAGATAACTCTGGTTTAAAATAGCAGTGATTACACAGTAACTTGACATAACCCTAATTTGCCCCCTCCATCTCTGTAGGAAAACAGTAGCCAGATGCTCTTGCCTTTAGGCAACAGTTTGTCTGTATAGCACCAATAGTGTGCTACATGTACATGCAGCTCTGAAGACAAAGGTTCTGCCTTAAACAGCTTACCACCTTCTACAGCTAGTGCAATGAGATTCTGTAGTTGCCATGTCAAGATTTCTTTATAAATCTTAGAAATGCAAAGTTTAAAATGTTTGAAGTGATGGTGTAGCCATCTTGGTCCCAGGATACTGGAGAGACAGGGTGGGTGAGGTAATATCTTTTACTCAGTCCTCCTCTTTGTTCAGCCAATCGCTAAGAGAAACAAGTTTGTTTATATTTATGGGAGATAATGCTGCCTGCTTCTTGTTTACAATGTCACCTGAAAGTGAGAACAGGTGTTCACAGGGCACTGTTGTAGCTGGTGTCACAAGATATTTACGTGCCAGATGGTCTAAAGATTCATATGCTTCTTCATGCTTTGGCCATTGTTCCAGAGGACACGCTTCCATGCTGAGGATGCTTGTTAAAAAAACAATTTGTGACGGAATTCCTTCGGGAGAATTGTATGTCTCTGTTTTACCTGCATTCTGCCATACATTTCATATTATAGCAGTCTTGGATGATGACCCTGCACATGTTGTTCATTTTAAGAACACTTCCACTGCAGATTTGACAAAATGCAAAGAAGATACCAGTGTGAAATTTCTAAAGATAGCTACAGCACTGGACCCAAGATTTAAGATCTAGAAGTGCCTTCCAAAATCTGAGAGGGATGAGATGTGGAGCGTGCTTTCAGAAGTCTTAAAAGAGCAATACTCTGATGTGGAAACTGTAGAATCCAAACCACCAAAAAAGAAAATCAACCTTCTGCTGGTGGCATCTGACTCATGATGATGAAAATGAACATGCATCAGTCTGCATTGCTTTGGATTGTTATTGAGCAGAACCCATCATCTGCATGGATGTATGTCCTCTGGAATGGTGGCTGAAGCATGAAGGGACATATGAATCTTTAGCGCATCTGGCATGTAAATATCTTGCAGCGCCGGCTACCACAGTGCCATGCAAATGCCTGTTCTCACTTTCAGGTGACATTGTAAACAAGAAGCAGACAGCATAATCTTCTCCAAATGTAAACAAACATGTTTGTATGAGCAATTGGCTGAACAAGAAGTAGGACTGACTGGATGGCTCTAAAGTTTTACATTGTTTTATTTTTGAATGCAGATTTTTTTTGTAGATAATTCTACATTTGTAAGTTCAACTTTCATGATAGAGATTGCACTACAGTACTTGTATTAGGTGAATTGAAAAAATACTATTTTTTACAGTGCAAATATTCATAATCAAAAATAAAGTGAGCACTGTACGCTTTGTATTCTGTGTTGTAATTGAAATCAATATATTTGAAAATGCAGAAGACATCAAAAATATTTAAATAAACGGTATTCTATTATTGTTTAACAGCATTATTAATGATGCAATTTAAAAAAATTGATCACTTGACAGTCCTACTAAATGGGTGTTAGCCTTTTAAAAAAACAAAACAAAAAAACACCTAGTCACTAAAATGGGCCTTTGTGACTGTCACTGGGAGAAAATATTAATATTTTCTTCCTTTAACCACTGGCTCTATTATCACAGAAAGTAGAGACGGAACACTTCACCAAGTCCCCACTACTGCAGGATTTGTTCCCTACAATGCCATATGTGAACACAGTTTGAAATATAGTCACACATTTCAAGACTGCCTTTGAAAATTTGGGTCATAGAAGATTAAGACTGGACAAGCTCCCAGGTGATATGGTACCCACATGGGAGAATCTGATATTTTAAAAATTGACCTTCTAACTATCTTTCTGACGAATTTAGCTCAGGTGGCCCAGTGAGCTGTGTTGCTTTCTCCCCACTGATCTAGTGCACTGGACCTGGTCCCTTTTGGAATCAAACCACTACTGAGGCGGGCAGCAGCCTATGAAGCTCTGGAGAGATACCAGTTGGCCTACGTGGACTACAAGACTGTATTACAGGTTGATTGCACTGTACAGGCTGCACATGATGGTGTCAACAGGTAACTCCTAACTCCATACTGTTACACAGACCAGAATGAAGACTTGAAAGTACAGCAGAGCTCATTCAGTTGCCTCTGCAAATCTCAGCCCCATTTAGCTGGGACGATTGCCTAGGAGCAGGTTGGGTGCATTGGAATGCTTCATAAATGGCATAGATCGGATTGTTATGCAGCCTAGCACCGTTTCTGTGGTGTGAGTTCTTTGGTGGTGATTGCTGCCAGTATTACAGATGTCTGTACCCATCAAGTTGCTACTTCCCTTTATTATAGCTGGGAAACTATTCCATTTGGCCATGCAGGTTTTCCATATTTTATATGCTGCTTATTTTTAGGTAACTAACCAATTACAAGTGGCCACATTCCAACCTGAAGCCTCCTTGGTACCTTTCTGTTCCCAAGAACAGGTCTATATGAACAGTGTTCTACTAAACTACCAAGCATCTGTGCTGCTCCATATATTCTTATGTTTCACAGCACCGGTGAATTTAGTAAATTCATAGCTCCCATCCTAGCATATCTTTCTGGTTTTGGTGTTGTCAATGCTGAGAAGAGACTCCTTTCATTGAAACCCTTTGTGTATGAAGAGCCTAGCTTTTTTTCACAAAGGGAGACAGAAACTTTCCTCAGCACCTGAGTTGACAGCAGTTGGCAAAAGGGGCCCTGGACAAGAAATATGGAAAATATGTAAAGACTGAAGCATGTTTGAGATGCATTTTAAGTTTGTTGCAAAAGAGTGTATACCATTAAATTAAAAACTGCTGTTTGTGGTAACTGGATAGTCTTTTTTCCTTTTTTAAGCTTCCTTTCTGAATGGTATTACAGCCACAGACTTCCTCTGTTCATTTACTTATTGCCTGGAATATCTAGATTTCCTCATGAAGAAGCATGGCCTTGTGGTTCAGACCCGGAACTGAGATTCAGGATGTCTTGGTTCTAGTCCTGGCTCTGCTACTGCCTCACTATGTGACCTTGAGGGCAAGTCATTTAACCCCAAGGCCTCTGTTTTCCCACCTGTAAAATGAAAACATATCTACCATGGGTGTGTGTGAGGTTTAAGTCATTAAATATTTGAACTACTCAAATGGCAAGCACTAAAATGAGTTTTCTTACCCTAAAGGCACATTTTCCTAGCTACATGCAGTTAGCAGGGTTGCCTGCACAGCAGTTAAATCAGTATTTGCCTGCAGATGCTCAGTTAGGAGCCTGCCTATTGAAACTGAGTACTGTCCTGGAAAGATGGCTTGTTCTGTCAGCAGACTCGGTAGCTGCACAGCTTGTATCTCTACTTCCAGAATGACAAAAGCCCTGTTAGAGAAGGATGGCCTCGACTGGCGCCAGAAGCTCCCACCAATCCCTTCAGTTCCCGTTTCTGCTCAGCGAAGATGGGACTTTCCTTCTGCAGGAAGCCAGGCAGCTGCCCCAAGACACAAAGCAACTGAAGCTGGATCTCTGGAAAAACAAGGTGAGCCTTTTCCGTGTTTAGATGGCACATGGAGTTGTGGGACTCAGATGGGACAGTAAAGTACAAGGCATCTGCTAAACTTGGTCTGGTGCTTAAGGCATTGGCCTTGGTCTCAGGAAAAGTGGTCTCAATTCCTGGTTCTGCCACAGACTCCCTATGTGACCTTCGCCAAGTCACATAACTGCTTTGTACCTCAATTCCCTGTCTCTACAATGGGAATAACATCATACTTCCTTTCTCCCACCATTTGTCCATAACAGTAAACTCTTTAGGGCAAAAAATGTCTCTTAGAATGAGTTTATCCACTGGGGTGCTATTTTTGCTTGGCACTTGTAGGCTTTACTATAATACATATAATAGATGCTAATAAACTAGTCAGTCCATCCTGTATCATGCTGCAAACAAGCCACCACTTTGGGATTCTTGAACTCTGCTGAACAATGAATGGATGGGATTGCAGCTTAATCTGATTTAAGTACAATTCAGAGAGTAAAACCAGGTGTGTGATTCTCAACCTCATCCTCCTGTGGCCTTGATCCCTTCAGGCACGTTTAGCCATCTCCTATTCTCAGTAAATCTATAGTGTCCAGTGGCAGCATTCAGATATCTAGGTGGATTTCTGTCCAAAGATAGTCTTTCCACCGTACAGATTTCACTGAGAGATTTCAGGCTTTTCTGTGGTTGCTTAGGTTTCCATACTTAAAAAAAAAAAACAAAAAAAAAAACAACGTACTTTTTATTAATTGTATTGATCACTGCCGTTAACAAATGTGACTGCTTAGCTCTTTCATTTTTACATAGCACTATGTTCTCTCAAATACAACTTCCAGTGCCTACTGCTGCTATGACTGAAAGAGCAAAAACTTTGAAGCAAGAAGGAAACGAACTTGTGAAGAAAGGGAACCATAAAAAAGCTATAGAAAAGTACAGCGAGAGTCTAAAACTCAGTAATCAGGAATGTGCAACTTACACCAACAGGTAATGTACAAGCATCTATTATCTTGTTCCCCTTTGGGGCACTCTTAAGTAATTCCAGTAACTCTTATTGAGTTTGGACCCAAGCCTGCTGTCTGATGCCCACACACTGCTCTCACTTAAATGAATGGGAGCCAGGTGCATGCATGAGGGTAGAATTTTGCCTTTAACATCTGTTAGTGTTGTTCTTTGATCAGAATACATAGCTTTGTGTACATGTATGGGAGATTAGGTGAAGCATTTTCTCCTCATAACAGATGTTTGCTCTACAAATGGAGATGCCTTTATTTTCTAAAGTGGCTTTAAGGAGCCTGTATGGAAATTCTAAGCTTAAAGTGTTAGGTTTTTATCCTTTCAAATCTTTAGTTCTGCTAAGACTGTTCTGTTTTTGGTAGTGTCTACTCTCCACTACCTGCAAATAATGGTGTAAGGACTTTTAGTACTTGTGGTGTATTTGAAGGCAGCTGCAGTGAACAGAGAACCTTCCAGGACAGTACACACAGAAAATTGCAACCTCAAAAATTCTTAGTGACACCTGGGGACTGGAAACTATTTTTTAAGAAAATTAATAATTCTTGCAGATTTGTGGAGAATTTCTTTTTTTTCTCCCCTTTTAACTAAAAATCAGTTTTGAGCTCGGGAAATGAGAAGATCCTTGATTGTCAGTACTTCATTCTAAGTTTACAGAGGAGGTTTTTTTATTAAAGGGCAGTTAGTGACTGGGCAGCGGTTGAGATGGGACCTGCTGTGGGTACACACATGCTGCACAGTGAGATGCTGTCTAGCCTTGTTTTGGGAAACCGTTTTTAATCTCCCCCAGTCAGTACAGGCTTTGTACAGTGACTCTTTCCAAGAAAGAGACCTGAATACGATTGAATATAGTGCCCCAAAGCAGGGATTGGTGTAGCCCACCACTTGAAGCCTAAAACCTCTAACTACCATTGTCTTTGCTCCAGAGCTCTCTGTTACCTGTCTCTGAAGCAGTACAAGGAAGCAATACAAGACTGCACAGAAGCTCTGGAGTTAGATGCTAAAAATATTAAGGCGTTTTACAGACGTGCCCAAGCATTTAAAGAACTAAAGGTAAGTAACTGCAAACAAGTTTCAGACCCCTTTCAGGACCGAGACAGAGAAGCCATGTTCTCACAAGCATCACTGAATCTTGAAACCACAACTGTGGAGTTTCCACAGGCCTTTTATAACTTGCCTCTGTGCAAAACAACTACTGATCTGCTACCTGAGATTTGGTACATAGTGAAGGGAGATTCTTAATCATTTCACTGGCTGACAGCTGCATGGATATGTGTGGATCTCTTTCTTTGGGAGAACAAAGAGATCTGAATCAGGTTGTCTGTCCTTTTATAGCTGTCCTGCAAGTCAAGTTTTCTGGAAACAATACTTGTATTACCAAAAATTTACAATCATGGTTCTTACTAAGTCATTAGCAGCTACCTTCACCTTTATGTGGAGTTCTCATTTGCTAGCAACAGGCTGCCTTGAGTTACCTGATAAATTCCGGGAAACATCTAGATCCTGTGTTTGGGGCACTGAAAATGACTCTAGAGAGATGTTTTGGCAAACAACCTAGATCTTAAACTACAGCTAATTGTGGAGTTCTGCAGTATTTCATCAATTAAAGAAGGACATGTAATCTAGGTGTAATATTAGAATATCTGTGAGACTGGAGCAGGTTAATGCATGAGCTTCACCTCCTGTATAAACTGAGTGCCTTTCTAGTCCCTAATTTATGTGCATTACAAAATAGCTAGGCTGTTGTCAGTCTCTTCTGCGAGAAGCACATGTGAAGTAGAAGGGGCTATGGCAGGTAGTCCTTCAGCGTGTGAGCTTTTAAAGGCCAAATTTTAAAAATATTTGCCTTTTCAGTTTTCTTAAACATGCATTTTGCTTCTAGGATTACAAATCAAGCATGACTGACATTAACAGCCTTCTGAAAATTGAACCAAAGAACATAGCTGCACAGAAGCTACTGCAAGAATTGAATAAGAACTTAAAATAAAGAGGAGCATGAAATCTGTCTGCTCCTTACTGTAGAAAACAGGCTTTCCTTTTAATGTTGATACAGGGGCCAAACACTGTAGGGCCAGCTCTGAAATCTACCATCCCGATTTGCCGAGTAGTAGCTAGTTCTCTGCTGCCAAATTACACATACATTAATATGTACCATCTATATTAAAACTGGTATCTCCTTGTAAGATCTTTTGAAAGTTTTAAGTGACCCTGTCTTTGAGAAGCATTCAGGTTAATTTAAATAATGAGTTTACAAAATTACCTTATACCAAGGAAATTAATCTGTCTGCAAAGATGGGTGTGGGGGCTAGGGCTTCTCCTCCTCTGACTGGAGCAGGTCTTCAAGAGCAGTAAACAGAGTTTGTGGTAATATGTACTCAGATTGGAGAGAAGCAGATCTGCTGTGTATACTGCTTCTGCTTGCTTAAACAAGCCACTTACAAAGGCTGCTGCATGAGAAATTAAAGGCAGGGTTTCTCTAGCACAGTTGCAGTCTCACCTCATATTTAAAGGAGTCTGGAACAAGAATGGCTCAGGTGTTCCCTGTCTTAGCTGGTGCTTACTGGCCCAAAGCTGCTTTTGTGTAGAGTAACTAACTGATCAGAAGCTTGCAGCTGCATCAGCATAGCTCTTATCCCTCACAAAAACAGCCACCAAATATTTAATTTAAAACTGCCTTGATACTGTATTTGTGGTCTCTCTTCAATGCACTGCTGAAGTTTGGGTCCTAGCAGCTTTGAATCTTCACAACTTCTATCTAAATAACATTTTAGCTTCTGTTTGTGTTTGAATGACCAGTTGCTATAACCACTAGTAGAGGGAAGGGGGTGTGCAGTGGTATCTCACAGGAGGCCTCTGATGTGAAGAACTACTGTCCTCCATCAGACTTATGAGCATGTTATACTCTGATTCTTCCCATCTAGTGGTGGCAATGAGTTATCTTTTAATGCTGAGATCTAAACAGGTAACAAGATGATTTGTTTGGCAAAGCTAATGTATGAACAAAGCAACTTCCATTAAAAGCCAGCATATGTTAGAGCTGTGTGTTTTTCTTAGAACTGTGTATTTGACATAAGGGTCTGGGTGTAGTATGTTACCATAATTGTTGCTGGGACAGGGAGTATTTCAACCTTTCACCACCATAAAGTACTATTTTATTTGTCCTTATGGTCAAGGAGCATCTGCTATGCAGTGTCACTGCAGAAGTCTCATTTATGCACTGATAAAAACACAGCTGTTTTCCAAACTTCTATCCTACTGTATGTCTAGGATGTTAGTGTTACATGGGCAGAAGAGAAGCCTTGCAGTTTAGCTACAGTGTAGAACAGAAGTGCTGACAAAGCCTCCCTGGAGATGTTTCCAGGACACTTACTACAAGCAGGGATTGATTACTTACATTGAAGTATACTCAATGCAAGTTGAAGGATATGCTATTTTCATTTCCATTCCTAATCCCCTGTAGGGGTGATGTGGCATGCCCTTGCTCTCTCTTACGACAGATCAATATTTCAGGTTCTATTTACCTCTACCTTAGCTGAATTCAGGAATTAGAAAATGATCTCACACTGTTAATGTAGCATTTACAAAGATCATCCATCCTTGCTGTAAAAAAGGTTTGGAGAGGGCTGGGACCCTCTGCTGCCTTATCTGGGTCTAGCTAAGGATCTGTTTACTCCACAGCCACACAGCTGTGCTGTAACACTTTGCCTTTCGTTGTAAAATCACTGCTTGCCTTTGTAGTTGCAGAGAGAACCTCAAAAACAGGAGCTGCATGCAGTGATGTCTACAGCAAGCATAAAACCATAGGTCCAAGAGGCCCCATTCATCTCACCCAAGATGCCATGGACTCTTTATGCTATAGCTATACTATGGGCTATTCTGCTGAAGACAAGTATCTATTGTTAGGTATCTCCCTGTGCTGCTGGATCTGCCTCTCTGTCTACAGTCTTTCCCAACAGCCTAGCTGATTGGATAACAGCACCTTCTCCCTCTAGTGGCCCATATAGAGCCAGGCAGCAGGTGGTTAGGGAGCCAGTTAAGCAGTGTATGCTGGTTAGCTAGACTGTCTCACAGGCCCCAAGGCACTGACCTGCTGAGGCTGGCTATACTCTTCTTTTCTTGGCATATGTTGGTGGGGAAAGAGTTAGAGTCAGGCACAACTTTGGAAGAGCAGAGGCTGATGCAGTGAAACTGTGCTACTGGGAGAGAAAAACAAAATCCATCTTTAAAAATAAATGGTCAATGAGTATTTTCCACTGAGCCACAGCTGGTGTTGGGAGATAGAAATGAAGGATAGTACATGGCTGAGTAAGTTATTACCATGCTACTTAGAGGTTGGTGCTATTAAATTTGGTCCCATTGTTGCATATCGTACATGATCCTGGCTCTAAGGCTGTAGGCCAGTGGCTCTCAACCTTTCAGGACTGGTGTACCCCTTTCTGGAGTCTGATTTGTCTTGCATACTTCAGGTTTCACCTCACTTAAGCTACTTGCTTACAAAATCAGACCAAAAAAAATCACTATTACTGTCCAAAAAAAGCACACTATGCCTGACAAATTGCTTACTTTCTTTACCATATAATTATAAAATATAAATACCTCTACCTCAATATAACACCACCTGATATAACAAATTTGGATATAACATGGTAAAGTAGCACTCTGGGGGAGTGGGGCTGCATGCTCTGGTGGATCAAAGCAAGTTCAATAGAATATGGTTTCACCTATGACCACGGTAAGATTTTTTGGCTCCTGGGGACAGCGTTCTATTGAGGTAGAGGTGTATTGTACTTACATTTCAGTGTATAGTATATACAGCAGTACAAAAAGTCATTATCTATATGAAATTTTAGTTTGTACTGGTTTCACTAGTGCTTTTTATGTAGCCTGTTGTAAAACTAGGCAAATATCTAGATAAGTTGATGTAGCCCCTGGAAGAGCTCTGCGTACCCCAGGGCTATGCATACTGCTGGTTGAGAACCACTGCCTTAGGCCATTATTAGTTGGTGTACAGGTGCCTGGTACTCATACTAGTCATCTCACATTGAACTACGCTTTCTTTATCCCAGACTGGAAGTGTTTAGATGAGAAAAATCAGGCAAACAACAATGAAAAACAGCTTTCTCTTACGGAGCTTAAGCTCCAGGTACTAACTGTGAACACATACATGCTCAGAGCAGGAGGGAGCACAGCACATTCATATAGAAGCTTTTCACAGAAGGTAGCCAAAGGCCATCATCAGAACACAGGAGAAAGGGAGCATCATCTGTTAGATCTTGGCCCAGGACAGAATAGGCTATTTCTGCTGAAGCTCAGGAGTGGCTCTACCCAGGAGGTAGCACTTACACTAACTAACTCTTACAAGTGTGATTGCTGCTTATAGACCTTAGCTTCCCTCACACAGTTTTCCCCACCTCCTCTCCCCTTCAGTTGTATGCAATAAGCTGTACATCTTTGCCATCTCTGACTAGGAAGTCCAGGAGGGACATAGTTTAATGCTAAGTGTTTGACAGCCAGTTCAGTCCCAGCTCTGACTAGGGTGTCATAAGCAACAAGGTGCATTATTGATTACTATCATTTCTGCAGGCACTAAACTGAGTCTTTGCCCAAGAGAGGCCAAGTACTGAAACAGCAAAACTGGCTGCGATTGAGAAGGGAGAGTAGGACGAAGAAGGACATTTTCTAACCAAGATTATGAATTGCTCTGCACACCAGTGAAATGCCATTTTGTTTTGTGTTTGTAACACTTAAAAATCCTTTGGTACAAAAGGTGTGTAGATCTAACAGACTAACCCAGTCCCTCCAACTGGAATCCCTCCCATTCACTGGAGTTGCCATACTCGATAGACCTAGGCTCTGAGCTAGTCTAGGATTCTGTCTCCCAGGGTGGCCAGGACTAGATGCTTTACTTCATAGTGGCTTAGTGTGACATTCTTACATCTTCCGTAATCTATCCCCCAGACTAGTTCTTGATCTCAATGAGTTGCACAATTTGGTTGGATTTCACAGAACGTCCCCTTGTTCCTGTGTTCAGAGGCAGAGAGAACAGAAACTCCCACTCTGCCATCTCTTTAACATTAACTTTTCCATATTTTGTATCCCCTCTTATCTCCCTTCTAAGATTAATGATCCCATTCTTTTCAGTCTCTCATGTTTTTCCAGTTTCTCCCCACAGTCAGTCATTCTTGTGGCCCTTCTCTCATTTCCCTTTATTTCTGCAATATCCTTTTTGAAATGAAGGGAAATGAGAGAAGGGCCACATCTGGAATACTACACTCAGTATTCCAGATGAGGCTGCACCAGTGATCTCTAATACATGGAAAATAAATTACATAGAAAATGTTAAGGTTGCAGAATCAAGCAGTCAAGTTAGGAAATGCCAGAATTAAGGCTGACAGTACAACCTTACCTTAGCACCTCATGTCATTGTGCATTCATTAGTCTATAATTACATGATCACAATCCCCCCTAAATAGCATTCAGCAGAGGCAAACACCCAGCATAGGACATGCCAAACTAGAGCTGTTTGGGCAAAGATACAAGCAACTGAAGGAATGTGTCAGGCAACGTTAATTATAGGCAGCATTACCTGCTGTGCGTAGAATAATGGTATCCTAATATATTCTATATTATACATGCCATTCCTTGTGCATCCTACCATGTCTGCTTTTTTTGACCACATCTGTACATGGAACAGAGGTCTTCACGGAGCAGTACACAGTGACAAGCAGCTCCCTTTCCTGACTGCATGCAGCTAAGTCAGAACCAAGCAAAACAGTATTGATTTTATTTGCTCTCTGGGGCACGTCACTTTGCATTTATCAACACCAAGCTTCATTTGCCCATTCACCTAGCTTGGTTACATCTCTTTGAAGTTCCTCACAGTCCTCCCTGGTCTTGACTAACAGACAACTGTGTCATCTACAGATTTTGCTGCTTCATGGCTCCCCCCACTTTCCAAATCATTAAGATGATGCATTAAAACACTGGACCTACAACAGAGTCTTGGGGCAGCCTACTGTTAGCCTTTTGCCAGGATGAAAACTGACCATTCAGTCCTACTCTTTTGTCTCCTAGTCACTTTTCAGGAACATTATAGGCCTCTGACCCATCCATCCCTCCCTTATTGCTGAAGATCAGCCTTAGGTCTAATCACTTTTACCGCCATTTGTACAGAAGAAACCATTTCTTCTTGAAAGAAAGACAGTGACGAGCACATAGTGAGGGTGGATGTATCAGCTGTTTATGGTGTCAACCACAGGAACAAATATAACATTACAGAACCCAAAAGAAATTACTAAAAATGACAAGCTCTGATGATTTGTCATCTCATGGAACACTACAACTGAACCAATCGTGTCTCCCTCCTCACCACTCACAAGGAGAGGTGGTCATTCTACCACGTGCCCCCTTGTTAACATTTTCACTACCTGCTCTCAGCGTTGAGGATTGCCAGAAGAGAGCTCACATGGACAGTGTTACATAGATGCAGTTCATTTATGGGGAAAAATCATTTTGCAAAGTTTTTGATGCACAAAGAAAAAGTAACGCTGGGCTTTGAATGCAAGTCAGTGTCACTGTCTGTACACAGAAAAAATAAATAAATGCTTCCAATATATGTGGTGATGCATGTCAGGGTTGTAGTTGCTTTATCTTCTGAGCCAAGCATTCTTCACAGTCCCTCCTCTACAACAAATATACACTTTAGACATGTCAGACACAGAAGCGCAGTCTAAGTTAGCCTAGAGTTCACATACCAATACTGAACTTGAATTAAGTGACCAGTGAGAGCAAGGAAACTGCATGACCAAACTTTATCTTACAAAGGGGTGCCTAGAAGTTCTGCACATTTGTTTTCTTTTACCAAACAAGAAGGCTGGAAGCTTCTGCTGGAGTTGTACTAGGATAGGGCATGATCACTGCTAATGGATCCAGATTAGAGGCTCTAAGATTCTAGAAGGATAATAGGTTAAGCTAGTGGTTCTCAAACTGTGGGTCAGAACCCCTACGTGGGCCGAGACCCCATTTTAATGGGGTCACCAGGGTGGCATTCAACTTGCTGGGGCAAAAGCTGAAGCCTGAGACCCACCACGCAGGGCCAAAGCCCAAGGGCTTCAGCCCTCAGTGGTGGGGCTCAAGTTACAGCCGCTGGGGCTGAAGCTCTTGGGTGTTGGCTTTGTCCCTCCGCTCGAGGTGCTGGGGCTCGGGCAGGCTCTGGCTTCAGTCCCCGCTCCTGGGGTTGTGTAGTAATTTTTGCTGTCAGAACTGGGTCACGGAGCAAAGAAGTTTAAGAACCACTGGGTTAAGCTATTATGCAATCTCATGTAAAGGCATCAGGAATGATTGCATCCGATTCCATGAGGGCTACAAGAAAAGCCAGATGGAGGTGAAAAATAAACTAAAGTTGCCTCTCCAGATTTACATTGAAATTAACCGCTTAGCATTAATTTTTCTCTGGTACAATCAAGTTTTGGAAAATAGTAGGAGGCATTGGTTCATATAAAGGAATTAAGCTCGAAGTAAGGGTCCAACACACACACCCATTGCTTTCCCAAGTCCAATTTCACTGATTTTGACAAGACTTCTCTGGTGCTCACATTCCAGGCAGAAAGGGACCCTTCTCCACATTATACCCTGCCTTGAGACCAGCTTCTGCACAGCCTTCCACACCTACCTGGGTCTCATAGGAGAAATGTTGCAGCATTGCTGTTAAGCGATGATTCGGTAGCCTGGTGTGCTTGGAGCACTGCAACTGCTTCCTCGATCTCACAAAGCAAAGCACAAGGTGGAGAGAAGTTTAGTTGCTCTGACACCTGGAAGCTTCCTACACAGGTAACACTCAGGATACTCAAGGCTCCCAACTTGATCTTAGTATAGCTGTCCCTTCCAAGAGGCAAATTAGTTACCACATCTGCTATGTTTCATCAACATTGCATTTATGTTAGATTATTTTTATTTTAAAGTCTGATTCCCCACTGCCTGAAAACCCAGAAGTCACACTCAGACACCAAATGAGTCCTACTGTAGCCAGTTCTTAGGTCTATGTGGAGTTCTGCCTTCTGTAATAAGTTTAGGGGAGTCCCCCAACTATCTCGAGCACAACATGGACAGTCAATGGCAGTAGCTATCAGGACGTGTCCCCCATATCCTCCTGCTGATCTATTCAGCGGACAACAACCCACCTCCCTTTTCATACAGCTCTGCGCAGTTGGGTCACTTTGATGTCTTCTGAAGTGCCCGCTATTGGCCACTGAGAGACACTTTCTAAGTAGATGAACCAGCAGTCTGATCCTACCTGATAAAGCTCATGTTCCTTTTAAAAAAGGGAGATACAGATGAAAAATATTATTCTGTTGCTGGAGGCAGGATTACAGCCAATCTGTTCAGGACAGAGGTTTTGATAGGACCCAGTGGCCAAACATACACCAGATATGCAAAAAAAATATGAAAAATTTCACACAGGGACAGTATTTTACCAGCTCAAAATTCAGAATAAAGAGGTCACTGCTCAGACGGAACATGTCAGACAGGACTGGAGTTTGCAGCAGCCTCAGATTTAGCAGATTCATTTTCATGCTATCCAGCCTCCTTTATGGGCTCTCTCTTATGGGAGTGATACTACAGGACTGGAGAAAGCAAAAACATGTAGACCTGATGACCTACAGCTTCTAAAAAATGTAAAAGGAAATAGCTTAGAGCAGAATTTGCCTTCTGAGGGCATGTTGCCCAATGACTACAAGCAAAGTCGCCAGGATCTCGTATTATTACAGACTGACTGAATGGCTTGTGGCACTTCTTAGCACAATATATAATCACAGGATCTCTGGGAACTCAGCTCTGTGTGAACAAAATCCTATAAACCTGCTCTTGTGTCACCTTCATATGATCATGGACCTTGGAATCCAAGCTTTAAGCCAGCAAGAATGGTCTCATTTTCAGAAGAGGAGGCCTGGAGTTACTTCACTTGTTCAGGCAATATGCAAGCCCATAGTGTACCCGTCTCTATCTGATTTGTTCTATCCCTTTGCTTTCTGTGCTTTGCCAAGTAGCTGCCAGCCAACTGTCCACAAACAGGTTCCAGACACCCTCCAAATAACTGAGAACCACATGGTTCCTGCAAGGTTTTACATGTGAACAAAACAGTTGTACTTAGAGTATCAGACTAAAATGAATACAATGGAAGCTCCTTCCATCACATGTGCTGGGAAACTGAGGGTTTCAGGGGACGAATGTCCACATCACACAGCCAAAGCACAGTTTGGAATGGACACACTCACATCGGAGAGATTCCAAACTGGAATAGCAGGGGATGTTTGCAGGACTGAGATGCCATGGCCAAGCTGTGCGGGGGCGGGACCTAGTACAGCACCAATACATACTCTATCTGGCTGTAGCCAGTGCTGATATTTCCATAAAGCACTGGATTCACTCAAAACGCCCCAAACATTTAAGGACTGTGTATACTATACAGAGCCTGACCCCCCAACCCAGGATGAATTTGACATGGGTTTAGTGAAGGATTACAACATAAAAAATATGCTGAATAAGACCACCAAACATTCAGACAGAACAAGTCTCTGTCTTTGACTTCTGGATATCCCTGTGCTAGCTTCACTGTGGGACATCTCTTCAAAGCAAGTTGCATACTGCTCCAAGTCCCTTAACTCTCTCCAATCCCTCTAATATCTTCTGGTCTCAACTCTCCCAGGTTCTGGTTACACCCAGCCAGCGTCCTAATCTGACTCTCTCTCCCTACATGCACACTGACTGTTCTCAAAGCGGTCTAAGAATCCTGGACTTTCCTTATGGGAAAGAATCAGCCAAGCTATCATCCATTCTTGATCACTGAGTATTCTGTCTCTAACAAGAGGGATTTTTTTAAAAAGCCCTTCAGTTAATTGATTGCCAAACTTCACAGCTTTGTAAAGGCCAGCATGGCCATTACTCAGAAGGTTCCAAACATTTGTAGCCAGGAAGAAACATGGAGTGTGTCCAGGCTACCTTGATGTGCTAAGTTCCTAGAGCTAATTGGCAATCAGTTAATGAGAGGTACAAAATGCTCCTGTAGAGAGACACTGAAAGAACAAATCCTTGATTCTGCTTCTGCTGAAATCCTTATTTCTGCCTCTACTTCTGCAATATCTTCCCAATGTTTCTAGGACTCTGTTCTCTAAACTTCCAGGGCATTCAGAATGCTGAAATTTGTACTGTCTTGATCCAGAAAACTAGGACATTCCCTGCCTCAACTCCCACACCCACTGGCTTCCTGTCCATCTCCAAATGGATTTCAAAATTGGTCTCCTAGCTTCCGGAGAGCTGCTGGACTCTAGCCTGGCCTCTTCTCCCTCCACAGTTCTGGGGAGTGAGGGGAAGGGGGGGCACTGGCACTTGAGCTGCTTATTTTATCTGGAGCTGTATCTGCTTTTCATCTCTCCCCCTAAAACACTGCTGACCCATACCTCCCTGCCCCCATCTTCCTATCCCTACAGCCCCTCTGCACACATACATTCGTTAGCAGCTTTACTATTTGCAGCACCAGATTCTTTCCCTTTGTGACGTGCATTGCATTGGAAACATTCATTCTTTAGAATGTTGGCTACTTCCTACCTTGGAGTGGAGGGATTCTGGTGATTCCAGCATAAGCAGCAGCTCCGAGTTATCAATCTCTAGCAGCATTCCTGTGATCTTCCCAGCCAAGGAGGCATGCATGGCATGGATTAGGGGGTAAAGGCGTTCACCTGGTCACAACATCAAGGATAGCCTTACACATTATGGAAAAATCCAAGGCGACCTCAAACCATTTCGATTCAATATCCTCTCTCCAGTCCCCACACAGAATGAATCCCAGCTCTGATCTTCTCTCATCAGGATAGGAGGGGTACAGATCAAGATCACTGTTCACACACCAATGCTTTGCTGCAGAGATGTTTGCAGACACCCAGATACCATGTTCCAAGAAAGCTTCCAAGTCCCGCTGGGAGTGCAAATGCACAATCAGGGACCTTACCACTAGTTACATCTTTCTTGACATTGAACCATGGTGAGAGAATCTGGTGCTAAGATGAGGGGCCAGGAACAAAGACTTATACCAGGCAGGTGCTGCACAAGCTTCCCCCACACAGCTTTGCCGATACCCCTCAGTGCTGGGCACCACGCACAGCTTTGCCAATGCACCTCAGTCCCGAGCACAGCCATATGCCTCCCTGCAGCTGTTCCATTCCTGGGCCTCTCTTGAGCAGACAGAGAATATGCACAGATTGGGACCTGGATGATTTCAAGACTGACAGTGCGCCTGGTGGGTTTAAGAGAAAGCTGAACTTAAAGCCTGGTGAAGTTAGAGGGCTGATGCCCTGACTCACTGTGCCATTCGGCTTCCCAAGAAAAGAGTCAGACATGGCTGCCAGCCAGTCACAGTGTGCAAAATGGAAATGGTGGCAACACACAGCTGCTGAGACCTGTTCTACTTGTATGCTGATCGGGGCTGATTCTGGTTCCCAGCCTCTTGCTGCTTGAACAGGAGAAAAGCTGAGTGTAGCAGCATCTCCAGCTCTTCAATCCTGCTGTTTTGCATTAGCCCCCATAAATCTGAAAGCGTTGGATTAAAATGTTTCTAGCTCTGACAACAGGGTGATGCTTAGGAGACCGTGCATGGAAAAAAAGTTTGGAGGACTCTGGATATTAACAAGAGGCATAGTTGCTGCTTCTTTTACAGTCTGTCATTGAGACACGCAGGCCAGAGCCAGACTGCTAGAAAGGAACTATGTCAGCTTCTCTATCCTGCAAGAGCTGTGGTCACATCTGCAAATGGAAGTCGGTTTGGAACAAAGTTACTCAGGTGTCATAGTTACTAACAACTGTGAAGTGCCATCCACGGCTAAGTAATGTGTGAACAGCAACCAGTTTCACTGGCTCAAGAAAGGGAGAAAGGCAGCTTTACCAAGGTGCAGAGATACTAACCAATTACTAGAGGGAGGAGCCCTATGGAGCTCCTCCTCCAAGACTGCATGGAGCACTTGCACTGACTATTGGTAGTGTTTCTGGTTGGCATCCTTTCATCTGTGAGCGATGGTGGGAATTGGTAGTGTTTCTAATGCACTGAAAACAGGCCAAAAAAAGGTTGCAAAGGCCACATTTTGGTAGGGCCACAAAAATAACTTGAGTCACTAGCATTTCTCTGGTGGAACTAGAAATTAGTAATCAAGAAACACAGCATTGCAGCAGCGAGACCTTCCTGGACCCAAGGGCTCAGGCCAGCAGGCTTTCAACATGCTGTGGAGCGAACCCATGTCAGGGAGCAAGGCTGCTAGCTGAAACTGGATACCAGCAGCCACCTGTTGCAGTTGGGCTGTATTGAAAGTGCAGCAAGCATGGAGGAAGGGAGAATAGCACATTTCTGACCCACTGTGAAGGGTACTGGGAGAAGGGCAGTATGGAGCGTATTCAGAGTGTCTATTTCTAAGGGAGCTTGCTTGGAGTACCAGTCTAGTGATGGAGGAATGGGCTCGGCTCAATTCTTTATCTGGATGGCCCAAGTACCTACCCATGGAATCGACAGCCAGGCAAGTCTCTCTGTAGCTAAGCTCTTTATAGCCTAACAAAGATCCAGATGCAACATCTTTGCACAGCTTGTGGTCATGCACCAGCACCAGCTGCTCAGTCAGCGGGAAGGGCCAGACTCCATGTGAAACTGAACACTTTGGCAGAGCCTGATCGCCTACTGGAGACAGCCCCTATGAGGTAAGCAGCAGCAGTGAAGTGTCTCTTTGAAATTCAGGGGATCCTGAAACATTGTCACCTGACAGAGCGGAGCTCTCCTTCGTGTTCAGAGCTCACAGGCTTTCCTTTAGCCTGGCCCATCGCACCACTCCCACAGGTTATGGAACAAAGAACTACAAGCAAGAGCATCCCACAACACAGCCCAGATTTAACAAGAGTTTGTCTCCAAGGCAACAGAAACAATCACACAGGCTGTCGAAAACCCACAAGTGCCACATATGGGGCTCGGACGAAACCTTGGGTTTGACGACATGCAATGCACACACAATGCAGCAACAGAGCCAGCAACAGCTCCAGTAGGTTACTATCCTCCTTCTACCAGGGTGTAATGGAGCAGCTTCACCGGCACCTACCTAGCATTTGCTTCTGCTCCTGAGGGGGAGCTGCAGCGAGCATGGATGCAGTCAGAGGCTCCTGCCCATGAATATGAACAGCAGGTTCTCCAGCCTGAACAAAGTACAAGGGATAGAATCACTCAGAACGGCAGGAAGCAGCATCTGGATTAATCAAGGCACGCAAGTCATATTTTAGAAGCAAGGATTCAGGGAAGAAGGGCACGGTCTATTGGGAGGGCTTGGTAGTTACAGCTCCTTTTCATTTGGGGATCTCAATCATTAACCTTAACCCCTGTGAGGAAGGCAAGTCAGGGCTGGATTAAGGCAATCCAGGGCCTAGGCACATCAGGTGGCCTGGTCTCCACCTAAAATGTAGGTTGACTTAACTGTGTCACTCAGGGCTGAGAAAAATTTCACAGCAATGGAAACCCCCTTCCACGGGATGCAGGAGGCTTTATAGCTGTGCCACTGTAGCATAGTCATGGCCCGTGTCCCTGCCTAGAGAGGCAGGGCAGCAGCATGGGGCCCACTTATCAGCCCCTTCACTAGGAGTGGCAACAGAGGCCTGTTCTCCCCACCAAAAGGCAGGAGTGGCAGTGGGGGGAGGTTTGCTTACCCAACAGCAGCCCGGATATGTGTGTGTGGGTAGGGGGTTGTGCCTGCTGCCCTCTCCTGCCACACAGCTCTCAGCTGGAGTGGTGCTGGCAGTGCCCCTCAGAGCAGTGGGGTGTTCCATTGAAGTGCACTGGGGACTATTCACACCTCTGCGAGCTAGTGTGTAGGGAGCCTAAAGCAATGAGACTTCACTTGACTCAGGTTTTCAAGCTTTTATTCACAATCATGAGGCTAGAAAGTTAAATTTCAGCTTTAATTTAAAAAAATAAAATAAAAAATAGTGGTATAATCACACAACTCCAGCAGCTGAGTCCCTAAGCAGGAACCTGTAGTGCCTAGGCCTTAATCCAGCCCCAAGGCAAGTTACCCCCATTTTGCACATGAGAAGCCCCAGCTGCGCTGATTGTGAGCTGCCCAGGATCACACACGAATCAATGGCAGAGCCAGAAGTGGCCCCCAAGAGCCAGGAATCCCAGTCCCTGCCCTCATCACTAGAGCACAGCTCCGTTCAATCGCTGGCTTCCTTCAGGGCCACCCGCACCCAGGGGCTTCCAGACAGCATCTCTCTAAAAGGCACAAGAGACTTGTTTTTAACAATGCTGAAAGCCATTTGAGGAGTCCCATTTTCAGTACTAGAGGAAGAGCTTCCCCAGTCCCATAGGGGAGGAGATACTCAATTCCAGCTTTGCTACCAGTGTTAAGAAACAACTCTTCTAAGTGGCAATGGCCAGGCAGATAAAAGAGAGCAGAGGCATAATACAAAGAGAATCTGTACGCTTCAGGAGGGAGACTAAACTCAATCTCCTCTCCTCTCACTGGGGACTCCCGGTATCTGGGCTGGCCAGATTTGGCCCAGCTGATGGTCTCCACGGAGGGTGAAGGCTGCACCAAATGTATCAAATGGAGCAGACTACAGCACATAGATGAGGCATCCACACAAGGCACTAGACCCAGCATGCAATGCTCTGCATTGATCTGAGTGGTCTGGCTGGTAAAGTCAAGATGCAGCTCTGTGTGATTGGGTGCCTGCCACTCATCTACAGGCGGAACAGCCAGATAGCAGTGCTCAGCCGGCAATGCTTTAGCCACCCTGTCCTCTAACAGGACCACGCAAAGTAGAGCAACTCCCTAAAGGTTAGGGTTGCCAGCTGTCTAATCACACAAACCCAAACACCCTGGCCTTGCCCCTTCCTCGGGGTCCAGCCCATGCCCCGCCCCTTCTCAGAGGCCCATCCCACTAACTCTATCCCTTCTCTTTCAGCTGCTTGCTCTCTCCCACCCCTCACTCACTTTCACCTGGCTGGGGCAGAGGGCTGGGGTGCAAGCTTTGGCCGGGCAGCACTTCCGTTGGGCGGCTCCCAGTCGGAAGCACAGCAGGGCTAAGGCAGGCTCCCTGCCTGCCCTTGCCCCTCCCAGAAATGGCCGGGACATCCCTATGGCCCCTGGGGAGTGAAGGGGGACCAGGGTTGCTGCATGCTGCCCCTGCTTGCAGACACCGCCCCTGCAGCTCCCATTGACCACAGTTCCTGGCCACTGGGAGCTGCAAAAGCAGCACTCAGGCAGCACATGGAGACCCCTGCCCACTCCCAGGGGCTGCAGGGATGTACCAGCTGCTTCCGGGAGCGGTGCGGGGTCAGGGCAGGCAGGAAGCCTGCCTTTACCTGCTGTGCCTCTGGACTTTTAGTGGCCTAAAATCTTCTGATTTGGCTTCAGTATCCTCCAGGAGATAGAGCCCGATTCTGGGATACTCTCGGCGAAACCAGGAGAGGTGGTAGCCCTACCAGAGGTGTGAGTCCATCCTTCTTCCACCCCCACCAGAAACTCTAGCAGCAGCAGAGTTCTCATCAAATACAAATGGGAACACTAAAGGCCTTTCAGAACTTAGCCACCATCTTTGCCCTGCAGGGGCTCAGGAAACAGGCTATTTTTGGAATGGCCACAGTTCCGCATTCTATTCCTATTATCCCTCCTTGTGACTTTCTAGCAGATCGCTGGGCCCTACCCCAGCCTCAGCACCTCTAGGACAAAATCCTGTGAATGTGTTACCTGTTGTACCAGCATAGGTGCCACGCTTCCCATCGGCTGGATGTTCCTCACTGCTGAAGAGTACTTATACTGTGGCACGCCCCGCAGCAGGGATGGTGAGGTGGGTGCACGGGCACCAAGCGTCTGGGTCCCTATGTTGGCTGGAAGAAATATAGGAACATTAGCAAGGAAGAGACGTGCCAATAAGCGTCTGCACATGCTTTAACTCTACACCTGCAAAGAGCGTGAAAGCAGCATGCCAAGCAGGGCAGGCAAAATACACCCCCTCACATCTTCAAAGCAACATGTGGGTGCCATTCAAGTTAAAAAAGGCTACGTGTTCTCCTAGTGCAGGGTAATCAATCAGGGGGGTGGCAGGATGTCAAAGAATGGACCTATCTTTTTCATTCCCCACCCACAGATTGATGCCTCTCAGCATCAGCAGCTGAAGGGCAGCACCAGGCCCTAGTACCGAGGAGCTTGCCCCACGACTCCTGCTGCGAACAAATCAGCGAGGATGGCATGGTGCTCACTCACAGCAGGAGGACCAGACAGCATGCTGCCATTCAGACAGGAGCAGGAGGTTGCCCTCCTCCTGCTGCCTTCCTGACTCCACAAAAGGAAAGTATGGAAAAAGGACAAAGAAAACTGAGGAGAAACAATGATTGGCCTCTCCAACCTCCCCCCCCCCACCCCCCACACACGTGTGGGCTGTATCCATTTCACATGGATTGTGGGGCCACCAGAACTCCCACTTCACCATTTGGGAGCAGCATTACAGCTTCCTAGTGTACCCTGCTCCAAAAACTCACTGGGGAACGACTTTCCATTCCCCTCAGCTATCAGAAGCCCAGAACCCCGCCCACGAGAATGGACTCAACAAATGTCTCTGACACCAACTGCTTCACGTCGCCTGCTCATGTAAAGAACAGAAAAGACCGAGAGCCAAATACAGGAGCAAGTCTAAGTGCCACAAGGACGAGAGAGAGAATGAATTTAGGTCAGTGCAATTTATTCTCTTGCCTGGCACCTCCAGCCAGTAAAGTACATATCTTAAACAACCTCAGACTTGTACCTCTTACCAACATGCAGCTTCTGCCTCACCCCCTTTAAACAACACCTAGAATTTGGCCAACTAAGTCTGAATGTGAGACTGACCTGGTGTTACTTTCATACTAAGGAGCCAGAAATGCAGAGAGTAGCAAGGAAAGCAACTAAGTCCTATATACACATCACCTCCGAATCTGGCCCTCAGATTCTGCTGTTGAACCTGCTCAAACTCTCCACCACCACTTCACTTATGTTGGTGAAAAGTGCCTGACAAGCCACTGAGTCTCTCTTATAGGTATCCTTTGACTTGGATACCCAGCACAAGAGGCCAAGACAGTCAAACCTCATTCCCCAATCTTGCAGAAGCAAGAGCTGCATGTCAGTAGGTGAGCCCAGAGGGGATGAACTAGATGCAGTCACGGGCAGGCACTCATTGCTCAGAGGAAACCCTGAGAGCAACAGCCAAATCAAATCGAAAGGCACAAGATAAGCATGGAGCAGTTTCAGACCATTCATCCCAGTCAGCCTCTACTATAAGCACTGGCAATTTCTATTTTACTTAGAATCTCAAAACCTTTGTTGTTGTTTAACTGGAGCCATTAAAAAACCACTTCCTTTGTCCAGGGAATCCCTTTAAATCGGTTTTTGCCTGGAGAACACACTGTGCCTGAATGTTAAATCTAGGACTGTGGTCATTACTACTGAACAGCACATGGTGGAACCAGTCAGGATCAGGGTCCTTTTGTGCTAGGCACCAACCCGAAGACAACAACATTCCCTGGGAACTAAAAACCCATGCACTCCTAGTGCTGTCTGAGGCCTTGTCTGCACTACACATGAAAGTCTTTCTAAGCTACGCAATTTGAGTTATGTGAATAGCGTAACTCAAGTCAACATAGCTTACATCTACTTACTGCGGGGTCCTACTACTACTCCCTTGACTCTTCTCAATCCGGCGGAGTACAGGAGTCAACAGGAGAGCCATCAGTGGTCAATTTAGCAGGTCTTCACTAGACCGCTAAAATCAACTGTCGATCCTCCGGTAAGTGTAGACATGCCCCAAGTCCCGTGAGTCCATTGGGGACACGGCACACTACACCATTTTACTGCAAGCTTTTGGGGTGAGTTTTTACCTACACTCCAACTTCTAAGGGAGAGAAGGCAAGATTTTCAAAATCCTCCTTCCCGCCACCATTAATAGGCTCAGTAGAACCCAATTTCTATTTCATTTTTATAATGTTGACAGGTAATATCAATGTTTACTGGGAAAGATTTACATTTCCACAGGTACAGGAAATTATTTAATGAGAGTAGATGCTGAGATTCAAAAAGTTAAGTTTGTCACATTGTCAACATCACGCCAAACTAGACAAAGTCAGTAGCAGGAAAGCAAATTCTAGTAAGTTCTCAAGCAGCATTTTTCTAATTTTGCCTATCTGCAAATTTTGATCATCAGTAGTGGAAATATTTCTGTCAGTTTGTGTGAGTACTTGAAATCGACAAAAATCGAATCCTCCCAAGCCTGCCCATGAACAACTGCACAAGCCAACCCTTCCTCCAAAAGGCACAGAGAGAGAGAGACAGAAACAAGACGGTGGCCAATGCCCTCCTGGACACTGTTCACTAGATACTTCTAACCCACTGCCTCCTTGACTTACCCACTCTCTGGGCATGCGGTGGCACTCGGGGCACCTGGGTAGATGCCTGTCTCATGGTGCTGATGTTGGATAGCAGGCGCCTGGGTGGAGCTGCAGCCCTCAGGATTGGAGTAGCCGCATGGTAGGCTGCTGTAACGATTGAACACGTTGTAAATTTCCCGATGGCGAAGGCGCAGAAGGAAATGTCTGTGCTGGGACGTGAGCCCGAACAGGCAGTGTTTACCGGTAGGGTGAGAGAATGAAAGGTTTGACACGCAGACAAGAGGGGAGGCCTTTTCTCTTACTCGGTGCAATGCAGGCAGCTTTGCCTCCCAAAACTTACTGCCTGCAGGTGACCCACTAGCCAACCGCTTCCCCCTAGCTGCATGGTTTGTGCTGCTTTTAGAGAGCATTCAGTCCTAAACTACCCCAGCACCAGAAGGAAAAAAAAAAAAAAAAAAAACACCACATACCAAGCTGCGCAGAGCAGACACAAAAGCACACTGTCGCTCCCCTCCACCACACACAGACTGCCTGTCACAGGGAGTCAGAGGAGGCTCAGCAGATTTAGACTCACTCACAGGGAGGCCTGGAGGGCTGTGTGCTCCACCGAGGAGCAGGACGGACTGGGGCAACTGGGCTAGGACTGTAGAAAGTAGCTCTGGTTTGTGGCTATGAAAGGAGCAGAATACAGAGTGTCTCACTCGCCAGTGTGAGTCAGTTAGCACAACCCTGCAGCAGCAGCAACAGAAACCATAACTCGGGAACCGCAGACATGGCTGGATGAACGGATTGAAGCAGAGCTCAACAGATCCCTTCATGAAATTGACAGCAGCATGAGTCAAACACTTCCGTAAGTGACCGACATGCCTACAGACCCAGGACCCATTAATGCCCAGTCTGGAGGCTAGAGAAATGTTAGTACTCAGGTAAGGAGGCCAGTCAGGGCTAGGATCCTGAGGGATTGGAGTCATTAGTAACTTCTGGCACAATGATAAAGGGGGAAAGCCCCAGATGGCAAGTCTGGTAAAATCTCTAGAGGGAATCATAGCTCTGGGGTTAAAAGCAGAGGATAGGCCTGTGATAATTCAGATATTTAAACACCGAGCATCTCAGTAATCTCTCTATAATGCCAATCACCCCAATGCATTCTAGGCATTTATACCACATGCACTGCCATGTCCTGAAGTGTTTTACAGGCCCATTTCCTGCTGCTTCCCTTCCTGTTGCCTGTACACCTTCCAAGTGTCCCATTCCTCTGCTCTTCCCACTAACCTCTGCACCTTCTATGCCACCCCAACACATCAGCTCGCACCCTCTCATCTAACGCACAAGCCCCCTCTCCATGTGCCTATGCCTGCATCGCACTTCTTCTGTGAGGCCTTTCAACCATAATCCATTCGGTATGCCACTCGCAGGAAGCTCACTTGAATCTCACTGTCTGTACAAAGTGGCCAAGATTTTTTAAAAATGGGTGCCCAACATTATGGATCCGGGTGCCTCTTTAGGTACCCAGCTATGTGGCCTGATTTTCAGAAGTGTTGAGAAGGCAGCACGGTGTGTTCCTGCACTTCTGGGGAACACAAATAAACAAACAGTCCATTCATTTAAGGGTCTACACACGGACTTAAGAGCCAGCTTTAGGCACCCCGTTTTGAAAATTTTGCCTATAGTGTTTACACACTGTACTATGTACACCAGTTAGACTGTAAGCTCTTGGGGGGCAGAGACTCTTCAATGTCAGCAGTGCTGGGCACGCTGACAGTGCTCAACCAACACCACAAGCATGCAGGGCAGACTAGAGTCAGGTGAAGTGTGGCACATTAGCCCATCTGTCCATCGGGTAAGCAGACAGATGATCAGGACAGATTCTAATGGTAACCAATTCTGCATCAGCTTAGTGTGTCGTGGGGTGGAAGGATGGAGGGGCTGAGTGGGATTTGATAGCTTTCAACTACCTGAAAGGAAGTTCCAAAGAGGACAGATCTAGACTGTTCTCAGTGGTAGCAGATGACACAACAAGGAGCAATGGTCTCAAGTTGCAGTGGGGGAGGTTTAGGTTGGATATTAGGAAAAGCTTTTTCACTAGGAGGGTGGTGATGCACTGGAATGTGTTACCTAGGGAGGTGGTGGAATCTCCTTCCTTAGAGGTTTTTAAAGTGAGGCTTGAAAAAGCCCTGGCTGGGACGATTTAGTTGGGGATTGGTCCTGCTTTGAGGAGGGGACCTCTTGAGGTCCCTTCAAACCCTGATATTCTGTGAGTGCTTGGAACAGAGCAGCACTCAGAATGACACCTGTAGCTCTGACATCCTTAGAATGAATCTTTGGTTTGTTATCTTTAGGGTCCCAAAACAAGCTATTTGGTTCAATTATTCTCAGTACTGGAGGTGCTGAAGTGCCAAAGAATCAAATACACTGTGCCCCTGCCCCCCACGATGGTGAGTCTGGCCCCAGGCACGCTCCTCAGACTCCATATTGGTCTGCTGAGAAGCCCCTCCCAGAGGAGTGGATGGGGCCTCACCTGTGGGATGGCAGGCAAGAAGTACCCTGTGGGTGCCTGGAAGGAGCCAAGGAGAGGGCCAGGCAGGGCCCTCATGGTGGCCAGTCTCTGCATATACTGGTTGGTGAGAATCGCTTTTCTTTCCTCCTTTCTTTGAGCGAGGGCAACATACAAAGGCTTGGTGCTGACGATCCGTCCGTTCATTTCCGTCACGGCCTTGGTAGCCTCTTCTGGGGAGGAAAAACATACAAACCCAAACCCTTTGCTGTGTCCACCCTCTGTCATCACCTAAAATTAGATTAGAACACAACAAAGTCCACTGAATGCCAGGCACTCCATCCGCATATCACACAGAGCTGTCATCACAGGTGGGGAACATGAGCAGGGAGGGAAACAGTGGACAGCAGCCAGCCTCCGGACTCAGAGGCAACCAGCACTGTGGCCCGAGGCTGCGTGGGACTGATTTATTTCAAGCAAGATTGGAGGCAGGAGCCCTGGGTGCAGCCATCATACAGTGCAAGTCACATATATAAATCAAGGGTGATTTTTTCTAAGTGTCTATTTCTAGGCATCTACTCCCAGCTGACTTCAAAACACAACAGCTCTAGCAGCAGCCCAGCATGCTGTCACATGTGGGTGAGGCAGGGGACATAACAGCTGGATTCCTGACCCGAGTTCCCCAGGCTAGCAGGGGCTGTGAGCACTGCAGAGGCAGCAGATAAAT
Organism: Chelonoidis abingdonii; assembly: GCF_003597395.2. Taxonomy (NCBI): domain Eukaryota; kingdom Metazoa; phylum Chordata; order Testudines; family Testudinidae; genus Chelonoidis; species Chelonoidis abingdonii. The sequence goes on along the minus strand of NC_133782.1, from coordinate 20,399,359 downwards.
CATTAATACTGCTGTGGAGACTATTTGCATAATCTGAAAAGCTATAGGCCAAAATGCAAGCCAGTCACAATTCAAGTGCCAGGGATTGAGGCTTACGCAGGTCCAAAGTCTAGGACTCGCTGTGTTCAGCACCAGTGCCCCATAAAGCACCGCCACACCGAGATCAGTGACTGTTTAGGATCTAATGCCTTGTGAATTAGACTCCCCATGGTAGCCCAGTTCTCTTACCTTTGCACTAGTAATGGTACCATATGGAGAGAACTCCTTTCTCAGCCGCTCATCATCAATACCATCATCCAGGTTCTTCACATATAAATTCACCCCCTAAGAACAGATAGGGCTATAACTAGATTTCCTCCAAAGAGGACAGCAAGCCTCGCACAATTCAGGATGGCTACAGAAGGCCCACAATAAACGTTCCATTAGGAACTTGTCCTGCTGTGTCTTACTGACAACTTCCCAGAAGACCGTATTTCCAACCTACTCTACTAATACAAATACTCCTTTTTTTCTGGGAATGAAAGAATGTGGCAGATACAGTGAAGTCACTTACTTGCCGTGGGGGTTTAGGACTACACTGGTTTTACACACTCCTCACTTGTAGGTGTCGCCTATAAGAACACACCCCAGAGGACTGTGTAACGCAGGGAACTGGGCTGGCTCCTTTAAGAATCCAGTGCCACAAATGCAGACGTATGAAATCCCAGCATGCCGGGCAACCAAGGAGGCTCATTTCTCTGATAGAGATGCTAGCTGCCATTGGGATTTTCAACAGTGCTCACTCAGCAATGGCCATGCCTTTGTATCTGGAATGCCTGAAAGCTTCCCTTTGAGACTAGGAGGCTCAGCAGAGACATCCCATGCTGTTACTCCATCTGGTGACCATTCCAGAGAGCAAACAGGCATGTGGCATAAGGCACCTCCACTTCTTTCCCATTACCTGGTATCTGCTCACTCTCTCCTGTTTGATCTGTTCAAATTTACGCTTCAGTTCACTCTGACGCTCCATCCTCTTCTGAGCTCGGCCAACGAACACCATCCGGCCATTGATCTGCTTCCCATTCATGTCTGCCACAGCCTGCCAGGAGATGATCCCAAGTCTAAGCACAAAGAGAAACCACAGCCCCAGCACCCTCCTAGTCCCCCTTTGTGTAGGCTTTATTTCTCCCCATTACTATTAGAGATTTTTCAAAATAAAAAAAGGTATAAAAGCAGCTTTGCTTCCAAGTTTGGATTACAGGGCTTCCCTTTGCATAGGATGACTGCCCAGACAGACTCACTGGCCATGCAAACACTCATCATTAACAAGAAGCTACAGGAATTGGAAGTTATGGAATCTTTCACACTAACAGATTGGTTAGTTGCATTTCAACAGCTGGCACCAATCTGCCCCTGCTCATGAGAATAAAGGCCCAGCCAGGCTTCTAAATGTCACAGACTCAATTAAATATATAAAGCAAAGACCCTCTTGCCTTCTGGGCTTCTTCGTGCTTCTCAAAGTTGACAAACCCAAACCCTTTTGAGCGACCAGTGTCATCCATCATAACTCTGACACTCAGCGTTTTCCCTGCAAACAAGAGAGTGCAGTGCCTGAGAACAACCTGGAGCGGAAAGATATTGTCCACCAAGATCTCTGCTCAGAGCTTGAGGAAACACCCCTGCCCCTCCCCGCATCTCCTGCTTTGGTTAATGATCACAAAGACTTTGTTAGAGGTCAGGCCAGTGCTGCGTGATGTGGGGGAAGTGGCAGCAGTACAAGGAGCTCCACATGTTGGGGTGACTCCAAAAATACACTGGTGCAGAATGGGGGCAATGACGAGTGTCTATTGCAGTGTGGACAGTCCCCTGTCCGCTAAGGCATCCCGGCTAACAAGTGACACAATGCTGGTAGCAGGTAAATAAATACAGGCACCCCGACTCACTAGCTTGCTCTCTACAAGCCCTCACCACTAACAAAGTTCCTACAGGAGCTATACAGCCAGATGAGTCATGACCCAAGGTATCTACTGGTTTGCACAGCAGACTTGGGCTCTATTCCTGATGCCCAAGGTTACACAGGAAGTCACAAGGTCTGGTGCCTTAGTTTCCTTATCTACAAAACTGAGATAAACATCCCCATCTACCTTACTGTGAGGAATCTAGTCACAGAAACGCAGCCTTTGAGAAACACAGATGAAAGGCACTACAGCAATGTTAGATTATTTAGTATTTCTCAAGCACCAACAGTGTGCTCAGGGCTTAACAACAAACAGACCTTGTTCTAAGAACTTAGGAGACAGTGGCAACCCACTAGGAGACCCAGAGGAAAAAAGCAAAAAGGTTATTCTAAACTCAGACTAGTAATTTAAAGGACATTTACCTTTCTGTAACTGGCTTCCATGCTCAGGCACAGCTTTGAGAAGTTCTACTCACCCACTTGCCTGGGAAGGGCAATTGTTTGTGGTTTGTTTTGAAAAGCAAGTAAGCCATCAGTCATCCTCCATTATCATGGTCAAGAGTAGATAAGTGATTAAATTAATGACAGTTCTGCAAAGCTGCACTAGATGACTGCAGTCATTTGGGATGACTGGCGAGGTCCTCAGCTGGGTTTGTTCTTGGATAAGTGTTACCACTAAAACTATTACACCTCTACCCCAATATAATGTGACCAGATATAACATGAATTCGGATATAACAGGGTAAAGCAGTGCTCCGGGGGGCAGGGCTGCGCACTCTGGAGGATCAAAGCAAGTTCGATATAACGCGGTTTCACCTATAACGCGGTAAGATTTTTTGGCTCCTGAGGACAACGTTATATCGGGGTAGAAGTGTATATAAATGAGAGGAGGTCTAACTCACTCAGGCTCTTTCCCTTGTACATACTCCTTGGTCCCACAGCCTCCAATTCACCATCCACTGTGCAGATTTTGCTACAGAAAAGCTACTCACCAAACTTGGAGAATATTTCCCGCAGTCTGTCATCATCCATATCATCCCCAAAGTTCTTGATATAGACATTGGTGAATTCCATCACCCGTGCCCCAAATTCTGCCTCCCGCTCTCTACGAGATTTAAAATGGCCGACAAAGCTGCAGAAAGTAAACGAAGGAACATGAATCCTCACCATACCTCCATTGGCCAGGGGGGAAAAAATATGGGAGACCACTGGTCAGTAGAGTCACTCCTAACGGTGACTGTCGCTTTATCACTAGTAACTGTGTATTTTTGCATCTCAGCAACCTGAGCAGATCTTACTTGCACACTCCCCCTATCCCCACAAACACCGGCTACTGTTACATAAGATTAATGCTGCACTAGTACCCAGAGGCCCTAGCCAGTCCAGGGCCTCCCTTTGCTGGGGTCTGTACAGACACAGAACAGATGGTTTCTGCTCCAAGGAGTGTATTATCTAAGAGCCATCCCATACCAGACATTGCTGAGGGATCTCACCGGATCAAGCAGATCCTAAAGGAATTCAATTATTTGCCCTCTCTCCCTCCTAGATGGTGTACGGTCTGCCCCTCCTCCCTGCAGTGCCAGCTCCACCCTTATCCCAGCTCCCTGCCCTTGCATCCCAGCTGGGCAGTAGTGGCAATACACAGGCAGCGATCTAGAGCTCACTAGATCCAAGAGTGCTGAGGTCTTTCACAGGAGAGGAGGGGAAGGGAGGACTGGAGAAGGCTAAAGCCTCTTTCTTCCACATTATCTTAAACTGAATTCTTAGGGAGTCAGGGACCAGTACAGAGCTATGGACATCTGCAGTGCTGCATCACCAACATGATGTACACCTGCTCGTGCCTGGACTAGGGATTTGTTCCCTCCGTGCCAACAGTTCTCAGCCTCCATACTGCAACCCTACCAGGATCAACAGCATCACTCCAAAGCCCAGTGAAAAAAGGGCAGAAACAGTATAGGCCCTAACAGGGAGCGTGTTTGCCCAGTGAGCAGTGCTGATTATGCACCACACTGAGCAAATACCGATAACCAAGAGTTTAGTTACTATACAAAGGCCACATTGAGAGAGGGCTATTGAAGGGAGAAGCAGCACAAAATGAGGATCCCCCCATCCCACTTACACCTTGCGGTCATTGAGCAGCATCCCATTCATGGTGTCAATGGCCCGATTTGCTGCCTCATGAGTCTCAAAGTGAACGAAGCCATAACCACGGGATCCGTTCTCATCACAAACCACCTGCCAAGAGAAAGGCAGAGTCAGACACTGAAGAGCCCTGAAAAACAGAGGGCAGACCTCCCCATGCCCCACCCAGGCAGACGTCCCTAGCAGCTACCCATGCCAAACCCAAGTCCCATCGCCAAGGAACATTCAGCCTCATTGGCATCTGCTTTTCATCACGCTACAATACCTAGAATCCCATGCTCATGACATGCTGTCACGTGGTGGTGGTGGGAGAGGGGGGTAAGAGTATAGGTCAAACTCAGCTCCCAGGGTTGACAGAAGCTGGAAATACCATTGAAGAAACGTGCTGAGCCCCTGAGATAGGAAGTGGTCTGCACTGCTCTCAGGAGATCCCTCCTAGCTGAGTCAGAGTGCATCAGCTCTGAAGCGAGTTGCATTCAGCCTCCTTTGCCAGCGGAAATAAGATAGCAGCGCTCCTCCCCAAAACCCCTTTAAGTCTCCTATTCACTTAATGGATGAAAATTTAAAGAAAACCACACAAAGCGATGCAAAGAGTATTCAGATCTCAACTGGTTTGATAACCCTGGTAACAAAGTGCAGGCAAGTCCCAGGATAAATCTTGTTCTTGCAGCGAAAACATACGTACCTTGCAAGAAAGGATATTCCCAAAGGCTGAGAACGTATCATACAAGGCTTTGTTGTCAATGGAGTCGTCCAGATTCTTGATGAATACGTTCCCAACCCCTGATTTCCTGAGGCCAGGGTCTCGCTGGGACCACATGATTCGAATGGGCCGACCTTTGATCACTTCAAAATTCATGGTGTCCAAGGCCCTCTCAGCTGGCAGGAAACACGCACATTTGTTATGAACAAGTGAAGACAATTACAAGGAGAGAAGAATTGTGACACGGCCTGATATTTCACCTACTGTAACATTGGGTGTCTGCACAAACAGATTGTTACAAGGAGCAGGGTAGTGTTATTTTCTAGCCTCACTGTTGAGAAAAAGACCCCATTAAATCACAACCAGCTCCTAGGCTGCCTCTCTATCTTGCAAGCCACATTCCAAGCCACAGTAGACACACCAGATAGTCCTCTAGTAACATGTACAAAGGAGGAGTCAGGCGATGGGCTCTGTTCATGTAGCCACCCAAAGCTCATCTACAGGAATCTAAGAATCCTTTTGCCCATTAGCACTGAAGAAAACTCCCCATTTGTCATGCACAGTAAAATGGAACAACTTTAAACCTGGCTGCCCATGTTGTTTCAGCTTTGAGCAATAGATGATTTCAGTCTCCAGTGCTACTGACCTGGCACCCTTCACCCCCTGTAACCTCATTCCAAAAATCAAAAGGTGTCTTAGAAGTTCCACCATTTGCTTCAGAATCATCTTAGTTAAAATGAGAACAAATCCCCGCCTAGCAGTTCTGATGCTAGAAAATGAGAATCCCATACAGTTTGTCACTGTCATGAACACATACATGGCAATACTGCTTTCCCCTGCTCTGCTCTCAGAGGAGGACAAATCAAGTCAAATGTACCTTTGAGCATTTGGAGGAAGGGTATTCATGCACGTTGACTTTTTCATCTGGGTAGAAAACTCAACTTTAGGGCCCCTGGTGTCTCCCCTCCCACCCTCTATCTAGGCGCACACACGTGATTAGACACTCAGATACCATGCTGACTGGCACCACATAAGAACCCAGCACAGATTTAGACTAGAACCAAGTGAAAACATAGCATTAAGTCAGTATTTATTTTGAACCTGACAGCCTTAACATGACCCCTCACACCCCATCCCAAACTACAGATTTAAACTTTCCAGAGGTAAAGTTTTTATCAGGCTTACCATCAGCGGGCTGCTGAAAATTTATGTAGGCATAACCGAGCGATCGACGTGTGGCAACATCCCGACAAACTCTGATGGACATGATCGGTCCAGCTGGTGAGAACTTCTCATACAGCATGGCTTCAGTCACATCTGGGTGAAGATCTCCCACATACAAAGAAGCTAATGGATATCCAGGGCCACTAGCGTTCATGGCTGCCCACAAAGCTTAACTTTAAAGTGAAGCAAGACCTAGTTACTTACTGTGGCACAGAGAATATTTTTGTGCCCATATAATAGAATATGGATTTTGGTCACATGCAGCAACCACCAATTAAAGTCTCAGCCCAAATCCCCAGTTGCCTAGAAAGAAGTTGGTTGCAGTGCAGAGAATAGAATCCAGAATCCCTAAGTTCCCCCTAGTAACACATCAGGACTGAATTACCCTCCAGGTATACCACAGACCCAGTATTTTCAATAATGCTTTGCTCTCATTTATAATGTAAAGCTTGAATGGTTTATGTATATTACCAGAACTCTGTTCCCCAGCTCGAGCAAGCTATACAGACAATAGGATACTCAGCTGGGGTGTTGTTCATTATTTTAAGAGATGCCAAATGGAATTTCATTCCACAGTGAGCAAAACAACCCAATAGATTTGTATTCTAATCCCTTATACTGTGTTAGTTTTCTTCCCCTGTTCTTCAGGCAGAAAAGCAAATCCAAGGACCATGGAGGGCATTTTCTGTAATAGAGGTTTCCTATGAAGGTGTTACCGTTCATTGTATGACATCATAGCTTTCAGTATCACTGTATATTGTACTGTTCCAGGATGACATCACACTGCAAGATTCAATGTTGCTGAAGCAGAGTGCATTGGGAGCCATTGTGTATGTTTTGTCATAGATCTAGAAGGATACAGGACAGACATACACGCTGTAGAAGTTGGAGACTGGCAAATGGCCTCTTAAGGAAAGGCTAAAATAGTTGGGGGGGGGAATTTAGGGGAGTAGGGCAAAATGACAGAGCCTATACTACCCAGCCCCTCACTTCAGAGGACTGAGGCCCACACAAAACTATTCCATGTACCACTCAAACACTAGCAAAAATGAAACAAAGGCTTTCAGGCAGAATATCAAAGAAAAATAACGGACTGAAATAAAAGGCTGATGTAACCAATGTTTCTAGGCATGGTACAACCACCATTTGCTCTGGTACCATGGACCAGTGAAGTGAGAACAAGGTGCCAGGAGAGATTATCCGTTCCAAGAATCACTGCACCTCCAACCTACCACATAACCTATTCTTATCAAGAATTCTGGAATCGGATATCTGGGGGGCATGTCTTCGGTTGCATGGTTAACCTGGGCTCTTATGCAGGTTTTAACCACCCCAACCAGACACACAGAAAAAACTTCTGACGTGGGTTTTCAATGTCTTAAACCCAAGCTAGCTCTGCTCTAACTCTGGCTGGAACATATCTACTTTGCAGTGAGAATGCAGAACCACCACCCCCCGCCCCACCCCCACCACACACAAAGCACTGGAATGCTGATAATCCTCCAAACCCCTTCCCACAGTTCTCCCTGAAGAACAGAGTTCTTCTGCAATTGGCAACTGACTGGGAAAGAATCATAGAGAATCTCAGCACAAAGAACCACTGGATATATCCCCAGATACACACAGACAAGTGCAGAAACGGTGAGGATGCAGTAATGCAGCTAGGGCTTTGCAGTGGGGGTGATCATTCCTGGGTTAGGTTAACCCAGGCACTGCTCACCTGAGTTGAACTGTGCAGTGAAGTCAGACCTCTAGAGCAGGAGTAGTCAGTAGGCGGACTGCGGGCCAAATCCAGACCGTCAGACGCTTTTGAACAGACTGTGAAATCTTTTTATTTACTTCTTATGGTTTTTTTTTTTTTTTCCTCTCTGAAGTCTGGATCTTGACTATACCTTGATCAAGAAATTTGGACCTTGATAAAAAAAATAACTGATTACCCCTGTTCTAGAGGTAAACCATGTGCTAGTGGCAGAATTTTCTTGGTAGCACTTCCAGGCCCCTAGGATTCACTCTCTGCAGAAGTACTAACCTAGCAACTTCCAGAGTTGCAAGATATAGGCCTTTGCCCAAGTTTTCCCAACTGATTAAATCCTGATTGACCAGTAAAGATGCAAGCAGGGAAGAGTCCTGTTGGTTTTTGGGTGATCAGACAGCTAATGTGAAAAATCGGGATGGGGGGAGGGGAGTAATAGGAACCTATATAAGAAAAAGACCCAAAAATCAGGACATCTCGTCACCCTAGTTGGTTTCTCTCACTGGAGATTTTTAAGGTCTCCACTTAAATGTTTCAAGGATCCTTAGATAACACAGTGATGGGTGCCAAATCAATGTTTGAAATAAATATATATTATTAATATTAGTACAGCACATGATTATTGTATGTTAAATACTTCAAAAATCATCTACCAGCTTTGAGTCACAGCCAAATGCTGATCTCTGGAGAACTTTGCATCAGCTCTCAAACTCTCAGTGCGACATACCAAGAGATTCTAACTTCTGAAGTAACTGAAAAGCATCTCCCATGGCCCTCATGCAAATATTTTCACCCCCACAGGCTCAGGAAAGAGGTGTTAACAACCCTCTACAGCTAGTGGGAAGGCTGCTGTTTTGTAACGCCTTTAGTCACCACACTTGGGCCAATGGCAGGAGCTTCTTCGTCTGTGTGGACAAATCTGGATAAAGCTGGAAATGTGGCATAAACAAGACTACTAAAACAAATAAATCAATATACTGGGAAGAGCGGGGGCGGGGGGGCAGAGAAAAACTAGGCAATGAGAGAGCAAGTTGCCTTTTCAAATCCATCCCATTTTGCCCGAGGATGCTATGAATAAATAGGCCAACAGTTCTGAGCTATGAAAAGTCACATAGTCAAATGTCATCTTGCCTTGTGTGTGCAGCCAGCAGTAAAAGTGCAGCCCATCAACAACTAAGCTAAAGATGCTGGAGATGGGGTTCCGACTCCAACAAATAACAGAGCCCACATCAAGACCACCCTGAAAGCTCAGGCAATCAAGAAAGAAACTTCACCAGGGAATAGACTAAAATTCAGCCCATGATATCAGTCAGGTCACAGCAGAAAGAAACCTGGTCCCCATGTGTTCAGAAGTGGTCCATAGTAAGAGAGAGTAGACTGAGACTAGAACATGTAAGAATTCTGGAATCCTAGTCTCCAGAAATGGTCCAAGCCCTCACTGCCCCAGAAAGTTGAAGTTCACTCTGGCCTTGCCTATCCACTGACCAGTGTAAGTCCCTGGTTGTCCTCTTCCCTCAACACCCAGTAAGAGAAATCTTGGAAATATGGTTCTGTCTCCTTTAGCAGGGAGGTAAAAGGAATTTCCCCAGCACTTCTCTGGTTCTTTTGGTCTATGAATCTCAAAGCACTTTAGAAACATTAGTTATGTCTCATAACACCATTTCTGTGGTAGGAAAGCATTATCACTTGAGGAAAACCTCAGGGAAATTACATGCCCATGACCACAGAGCAAGTCAGTGGCATAACTGGGAATAGGACCCTTAAGTGCCGATTTCTAGTGCTAATGTTCCAACCACTGAACACTTCCTCTCCGATGGAGAAACGCCTAACATAAATTGCACTCTCCCTGAACAGTGGGGCAAAAAGAGTGTGTCACCAAGGGAAGAGTTCAAAGCCACATTACCAATCTGGAGCTTTTCCAGTAGAGAATTGGGCAGAGCCCAGCCAAGGAGCAGTGTGTGGAGGGAAGAATCTAACCCTGAGTGTTCTGCAAAGCTAGGATTTACTTCTTGACAACGGTCTGCATTGCACTCTCATTCCATGTCTGCATGGCAAAGGAGATTCGTAGGACTGGGGCTCCCAAAGCCAGTTTGCATAAGTTCTGAACATCAAGGGCCCATCCGAGCCATTTGTGTTCTCTCCCCCTCAAATCATTCTTGCAGGAGACTGGTCACTAGCTTTGTGGTTTCATAGCTTAGATACCTATGTTCACATGCACCTAGACAACCTCCATTTTGGAGAGAGGAATATCTACCATCTCTGTCTACACTCGAGTCTTCATTTACTTCAGTGTTTGTACCATTTTCTTTAGCATGGCTTCTTTCCAGGGGATTTTCTCCTTTCTGAAGGATCTGCACGCAAACAGAGCTAAATGGAAACTTTATCACATTTGATTGTTGATGTGTTGGAGAATATGAGATTTTGGGTTTTCAATATTATAAAGTGAGTTTAAATTTCACGGCTTAAGGCAAGTCCAAGGAATTAGAAAATGAGGTTAAGCCTGGTGTTCTATGATACTACAACCTTGCAAAGCCCCTTTCCTCAATACACCAACCCACCACAGGACCCATAAGCATCGCAGGATCTGCATGCTTTCAAGTTCAAATTTTACACCATGTGCCTTCAGTGGAATCGCATGAGGTATGAATCATCATAATATGTGCCCCACAGTACTTAAAAGGGGAGACTGTCCAAGTCACAAAGGGCAGTTTGATACACAACTTCCATTGACTTTCAGTAACAACAGTGCCAAACTTCCCCTAAAATCCTGTGTTAATTTCAAGGTTTTATTATTTAATATTTGTGACCGAACAGAATTGTCAAGGCATGTTCCTGATTGCTCAGTAGAGTCAAAAGCCATTAGCTTGTCTGAGAAAAATCTCAGATCCCAGGGACACAGCAGGGACTTTTAATAACTTGGTTCCCCACCTGCAGAATTTGCTTTCCATTTCTGTGCTGCTCATTCCATTAGTCTATCTCAGCATTTATACCAATTAAATCTCCATTTGCTGTTACTCTCAAAAGCAGGTGAGATTCTGATGCATTTAAATGAGTTTTTCTGCCAAGTGACTTTTCTGGGTAAGGCACAGCAGTAAACCATTTCGGTATTTGGTAAAAGCCTTTTAGGGAGGGAGGAATACCCCTCCTCACCCCACCGCTTCTGCTGAAAATGCGCCACCCACTGCATCAGGTTGGCTGGTTTCAGCATCCAAGATTCCACTAGAAACATGCCTAAAATCAATCCCTCCACTTGTCCACAAAGCCCACACCCCTTTCATAGCGCGACAGCCCTGGTAGCCGGCATTTAAGAACTCCCCACAGCCCTAGGGAGTGTGCAGGGCGGGGGAGCATTGTGCAGCTTGTAACAACGGAATCAAGGGAAGGCCGAAAGCTCTCATTAGACCCCCCGCTCGCTAAGCCGCATGAGCCCCCTGGGGCAGCTGAGCGGGCTGACCCCCGACCAGCCAGGAGCCCTGGCACACCCCGGAACCGCAGCTCCACCCCCTCGCTGCCTGCTTCGCCCGCGGGCACAGCCCCGTGCAGCTCCACGCGGCCCGCGGGCACGCAGGGCTGGGCGGACGCTGCGCGGGGACAGGAGCCAGTGCAGTGGGGCTCACCCCCCCCGGGCTATGGGGCCCCCTCCTCCCGCCCGGCGCCCGCACTCACACGTGGCCGTCACGCTCTCAGACCCAGCCGCTCCGGTGGAGGCGGCGGCTACCAGAGGCGAGCGAAGCTCTCAGGGCTCCCCGGGCCCCGCCCCTTCTCCTTGCGGGGCCGGCGGCCACTCCCCCAGCTGGCAGCGGAGCCAGCTGCAAATGGTACGTGGTGGTGGGCCCGGGGCCTTCTCGCTCTACGGCCTCCCTGCCAGCTCATTGGCCCTCCTCGGCCCAGGGCCCGGCTAAACCCTGCGCCGGGCCAGCCACTCCCTTCCCATTCAGCTGCTGCGCACGCTCGAACCCACCCCAGCTCCGGCTAGTCTCCAATCCTAGCCTGGCGGGCCAAGCCCCAGGCTGGTTTAAAGCACTCGGAGCAGGGGGCCGGGGGCTCGAAGAACCACCGTTCAGGAGGGCTTCTGATCCAGCACTATGGTGACAGGCATCCTATGACCCCAGTCGGAGAAGGGTAATCTTGTTAAGGAAGAGGTTGGAGTCTACTTCCTCCACTGCCCCAGGAATCCTGCCTGCTCTTGGGAAATACAGTAAAGAAGCCACCTGTGTAGGCTCACAGGCTTGTCTCTCTCTCCCACAGAAGTTGGTCTAATCAAAGATGTTCTCTCACCCACCTTGCCCTTAGGAAAGTCACTTCTCCCTGTGGTGGTTTGGCTCCCCATCTGTAAAACAGGGACTGTACTTCTCTTCTGTCTTACTGAAGTGTGATGGGGCATTTAGATACTGAGTCCAAGAGAAATATAGAGGGTGATACAACTAAAACAGAGTAAGGTTTTCTCAGGAGCCATGCAGCATTTCTGTCAAATGTAGATTACATACTGAGGTGCAGAAGGTGTGTGGAAATGTGCAACTGAACCACAGGGGTTGAATTTGTTCCAGCAGAGCCTTAAGTGTGTCATTCACATTGAACCATCAACTCTACTATGGGAACCAGCTACTTTGTACCCAAGTTTATCAGAAGGCCACTGGATGACTAATGATATTTTGAGAAATCAAACAAGGCAGGGGAGAAAGTCCACATTTAAATACCACACCTTTATGATACCAAAACAGTCTGATTGAAATGAATAGGAGCAGTAGGGGCTCAAAATCACAGTTTGGGTTACATGGGTTCTGAAAATCAGGCCCTGTATTTATCTGAGATCATGAAGAAAAGGGGCCAAACTGTGCCAAAAATAAGAATATGCGAATGACAATCCCTGCATCTGAGGAAAGAACACACAGTCTTAATTGTCACGAAAAGGCAGATGGAGAATTGTAGTTTATTAATACTAGTATTTATTCCCTTAGATTGTAAACTCTGGGGGGCAGAAACTGTCTTTGTTCTAGGCTTGGGCAATATCTAGCACAATGAGGTCCTGATCCACAGATGGGGCTCCTGGATCCTACCACAACACAATAAATAATAGTAATGCAAAAACTGAAAATCCTAGAATTTACTTCCCCAGGAGTTCACCTTAGATTCAAAGATATTGTTCCTTAGCTCCAGTCATCTGCCATGCTGCTGGTGGGGAGAGGAGACTCCCATTAACCTGAAAAACTGCAAGAACATGGCTGGGATGAATGAAGTTTGAAAGGATTTTATTTCATGTGACTTTTTAAAATTATGTATTGCTACTGAATTTCCTTCAGCCATCCTGCCTTGGCCTCTGATACTGGCAGGACTCATAAGCAAAGAAGGTTTAGGCCTGCTGAGTACATGACAAGAAAACCAAGGAACGCCCACATGCTGCAAGAGGAGCTGGAGATTTAAAGTGGTGTTCTTCCCCTCTTCAGTCATATACAAATAGATATCCAACATGGTTTTAGTGAGCGGTACATTACCTTTTTTAGGTGACACAAAACTCCTTAGCACTTGGAATTAGATCCTATGGACTTTCTGTAAGGAATACAGGTAGATTAAACCCTGCACACTGGTTTTAGCCCAAAGTGGGTAATCATGTTCTACCTACTTAAATACAATGGCACCTATATTAATGGTTGGAAAAGTTATTCTTCCCTTCCTAAAAGAAAAGCTAAGACAGGGTGCTGCTGCAGAATGACTGCTGCAGTCCACCCAAACCCTAGTCACCTAGCAGTAATGATAGCAGTAATTAAACCAGAGGTTGGGGTCTATTACAGGAGTGGATGGGTGAGATTCTGTGCCCTGCAACATGCAGATCAGACTAGATGATCATGATGGTCCCTTCTGACCTTAAATTTTAAGTCTATGAGAGTGTTCAATATTTGTGGCCAATCTACAGTATTTAGTTAAAACTTCTCAAATGCATTTTCTGTAAAAACAGCCACTAAAAAATCCAGAGAGGTGGTAGTTAAACCAACTCACACCTTCTCACCTAAATCCAGTGACACCTCTGCTCCATAACAAACTCCCTTTCAGGCAGCTAGCCAGCATGTGAAGTAGATATGTGCAATCTCACAGTACATAACCTGAGCTCTGTGTCTAACCTCATACATTTTCCATGTGTAAATACATTATAGACTTTAGCCCTACTTTTATGCCTATAGGTAATACATCTTAATCCAGCACTGAGGTCAAAATTCATCTTGTGCATTTGAGCTTGGCAGTGAGGAACTGCATGTGTGCATTGTGGTTGGTAATATTCTAACTTCGAACAGGAGTTTGCTGTGAAGTTGGGGAGTCTTTGGGCTTTTATGTTTGACTGATTAGGTGCATCAATTAACAATGGCATTAATATTAACAGTAGCTTATCTGGCAACTTCCCAGAATGTTAATTGCAATTGACACTGCAGAAGTCTTTAGCAGCACTATAGAGAATGCTTGAAGTGCAAGTCTCTTGGCACAAAGATGCCATTCCTCACAGCAATGCTGCCTCTGCTCTCTCAGTTCACAAGAGGAATGAGCGAAAGCCGGCAGGAGAGGGAGGGATGACAGTGGAGCATTAGCACTTGCCTACATTCTCAGCCTAACGTGCTCAACAAGAATATCTCCTGTGCTGTGAGCCATAGCAGCAGAAAAATTGGATTTTCCTTCAACACAGCCCAGTGCTGCCCTAGCTCCTCACAACACCATCATCACTATTTGAGCACTGCACTCAGACCGTAACCTGGCCTGGTACATGAGGGCCAAAGGATCAGTGGGGCCATGTAACAGGAGAGCCTCCTGCTATGGCTTAGCACCAGGGATTTCCCTTTCCAAGCAAGCCATTGCAGGTATATAAGCTTAAAAGTAAGAAAAACAATTGCCTCTCTTTTCTCCTCCCATACTTTATCTTCCTGTCCCCTCACATACCTGGTCACTTCCCCATTGCCTCCGCTGACAAGCCTGCCTCCTAGGTTCCCAGGGGCAAGGATGGGAAGGTGTCATTCCTGAGGCAGACTGATCAGCACCAGTCAACAGCAGTAGCTGGCACTATAAAGCTCTGCAATCTACTTAAAAAAACCTAGCTACATTATCAGGGTCAGAGGTAGGAAGTGTACAGTATAAATTCTGGTTTCAGAATACCAGCTGTGTTAGTCTGTATCCACAAAAAGAACAGGAGTACTTGTGGCACCTTAGAGATTAACAAATGTATTTGAGCATAAGCTTTCGTGGGCTACAGTCCACTAGCTGGGGATTTAAGTCCAGATGTGTCTACAAAGGGTGGAGAAACTGGCAAAATAGCTGATAACTATAAGGGCTGTCGATTACTTTTTAGTTAATCGTGTGAGTTAACTGCGATTAATCAATCACACAGTTAAACAATAGAATACCACTTTAAATTTATTAAATATTTTTGAATGTTTTTCTACATTTTCAAATATATCAATTTCAATTACAACACAGAATACAAAGTCTACAGTGATCACTTATTTTTATTATAAATATTTACACTAAAATGATAAAAATAGTATTTTCCAATTCACCTTATACAAACATTGTAGTGCGAGTTCTTTATAATGAAAAGGCAATTTAGAAATGTAGATTTTTTGTTACATAACTGCACTCAAAAACAAAACAATGTAAAACTTTAGAGCCTACAAGTCCACTCAGTCTTACTTCTTGTTCAGCCAATCACTAAGTCAAACAAGTTTGTTTACCTTTATGGGAGATAATGCTGCCCACTTCTTAATTACAATGTCACCTGAAAGTAAGAACGGGCATTCGCATGGCACTCTTGTAGCCGGTGTCGCATAATATTTATGCGCTAAACATTCATATGCCTCTTCATGCTTCAGCCATCATTCCAGAGGACGTTTCCATGCTGATGACGCTTGTTAAAAAAATAATGGGTTAATTAAATTTGTGACTGAACTCCTTGGGGGAGAATTGTACATCTCTTGCTCTGTTTTACTCGCATTCTGCCATATATTTCGTGTTATAGCAGTCTTGGATGATGACTCAGCACATGCTGTTCATTTTAAGAACACTTTCACCGCAGATTTGACAAAAACACAAAGAAGGTACCAATGTGAAATTTCTAAAGATAGCTACAGCACTCAACCCAAGGTTTAAGAATCTGAAGTGCCTTCCAAAATCTGAGAGGGATGAGGTTTAGAGAATCCTTTCAAGTTTTAAGAGTGTGACACTCTGATGCAGAAACTACAGAACCCAAACCACTAAGAAAGAAAGTCAACCTTCTACTGGTAGCATCTGACTGAGATAATGAAAATGAACATGTGTCGGTCTGCACTGCTTTGGATTGTTATCAAGCAGAACCCATCATCAGCATGGACGCATGTCCTCTGGAATGGTGGTTGAAGCATGAAAGGACATATGAATCTTTAGTGCATCTGGCATGTAAATATCTTGTGGTACCGGCGACAACAGTGCCAGGAGAATGCTTGTTCTCACTTTCAGGTGACATTGTAAACAAGCAGCAGGCAGTATTATCTTCTGCAAATGTAAACAAGCTTGTTTGAGTGACTGGCTGAACAAGAAGTAGGACAGATTAGACTGGTAGGATCTAAGGTTTTACATAGTAGTTTTTTAATGCAGATTTTTTTGTACATAATTCTACATTTCTAAGTTGCACTTTCATGATAAAGAGATTGCACTACAGACCTTATATTAGGTGAATTAAATACTATTTTTTTTTATAATGCAAATTTTGTAATAAAAAATCTAAAGTGAGCACTGTACATTTTGTATTTTGTATTGTAATTGAAATATTTGAAAATGTAGAAAACATCCAAAAATATTCAAATAAATGATGTTCTATTATTTAATAGCACAATTAATCACGATTTTTTAAATCACTTGACAGCCCTAATAACTATATATCTAAATGGAGGTTAAATCATTCAATGCAAGATTAGTGGGATGGATTAGTGCTTTAACCCCAACTAGCTAGGTTTTAACACTATGCTTCTCTAGTAGAGAAGGTAAAGCAGTTGAATGGAGTGGGGAGACAGAACGGTACCATTCGTATGACAAGAATTAGTGTTAAATGAGACTGCCTACTACAATGGGCAAGATGCTAAGATGTACAGAACCTCTAAAAGTAAAGAAAAATGATGAGTTCTCTGAATCTTCTCAAATCTCTCCTGATATTCAAGTTGTAGCTACAGCACAGTTACAATTGAATCTACCATCTTGAATCCTCAATGGCATGGAAGAAAAAAGGAACACCATTACAGATAAAAGACTTAGAATACTTCCCTTGTGGGTTCTTTCCCTTTAGGGATGTGTGTGGGTGTGTGTACTTTGAGAAAGGGACCTTTTGAGACTTGGGGAAGTGTCTTACCACAACCCATATAGCTACAGAATACCATTTAAATGGAGCTAAGGTAACTTGAGTCTGCATAGCTATTGTACTCCCTAATGTTCTAAAAATCTGAACAGTACAAATATGTAAACAGGTGGTTTTTATGTGGATGCAATTTATGTGCCAATACTCTTCCAAAGTAGTAAGTGCAGTGCTAAGGGGCAACATCAAAAATCCCTCCCACACTCAGGCTCTACCTTGCCTTGAGGGGCTTGCCAAGAGTAATTCTGCTCTTCGTAATTTTGTCAGATGCTTCCCTAGATATCAGATTAGTTCAATCTCTTGTACAGCAAACAGGCCATTACAACAGTTTTAAAGCTAAAGTAGGATGGACTGCCTTTTTTATCCCCAGCCAACCTGCTTTCAGGGTTCAGGATGACCCCTGGATCAAAGTAATTTGACTATTACTATTCACTGTGAGCAAATTTTCAGAATGTGGCCTCCATCTGCGTGTTCAATGTTGCACACACACTTACACATTTAATTTTCATGCACTACCACTGATACCTGTGTGTAGCGTAAGTTTTATTAGTTGTGCATACAGCGGATAATATACAAAAACAACAAACTGACATGCAAATAGGAGCCTGGTTGAGCCCTGTTGGAAAGGCAGGTCCTACATTTACAAGTTTTAGATTATTAGCAATATAAAGGTGCATAGGTCTGTTAGTAAGCTGTAGGAAAAGTGGGGAGAGGAAGGCCATCCAAGCTTGGATAGTTTTCTAACAAACTACAGAGCCTTAAAATAGGAACTTTTGAATTTATTTCCAGACACTGGAAAAAATGTTCAGAAGTGCCTAAGTAACTTGGGCACAGGGCTTAAGTTTCTTTCACTGAGAAATAGGCACCTCTATGCCCCAGTCACCTAGGCACTTTTGAAAAATTTACCTTATTCTATTGATCACACCAGAGATATGATTAGAAGAGACTGGGAGTAAAGAAGAAATGGGGGGAAAAATGACATCTTTGTTAAGATCTTTTTTGTGTGACAATTATAAAATAGGGGGAACCATCAAGAGTACTGTTGTGAAAAATGCTTAGTCATGTTTATGCATATCCCCAGATACATACTGTTTGAGGCAAGGGATTCAAACTCTATGCACGAACATTTGTCACGAGAGGTCACAGCATTAGGTTAGCTGTCCAGTGTAAGTAACTTCACTGCAATGTATCCAACAGAATATGATTTGGGGAAGAATTACGCTGCACCTAAGCATTTTGGCAAGCTAGCACAGGTGTGAAACAGAGAAAAAGAACCACTATTCCTCAGATTAGTTTATAATCCTCTCTCCACTGACTGATCCCCACCCTTCCAGAACTGTTGAGCTCTAACTGTCAGATGCAGAGCTGTGGCTTTTGTGATGAGAGATTAAATATTACTGAAATTTCCAGGGACTAACTTACAGGTGCACATAGTGCTCTCAGCATCTCCTATGCAAGAACCATTAACAAGTCTGATAGGAACCTTATACTAGGACTGAGGGCAGAATCTTTTGTGTATTAGCAATCAACAGAAGAAGTCACTGCAATAGATGTTGTTCATATACTGTGTTTTCAACTATTACCATACTCAATGACTCTCTGAAAATTAAATAAGGATATTTATAGGTCCATTTCTTCCTCATCTCCCCCCACAACATGAAAATGTACAGGCATGCGCCTAACAGAATGGACATCAAGCAACAGAACCAGTGTCCTCTACTACAAAGTGAGTACTCTAGCAGAGTTTTTTCATTTTCTTAGTGAGAGGAATTATTTAAATATTTGAACCACTTAATTTCATAAGAATCAACAAGTCACAGAGAGTCCAAATTCTGGACATTACTATAATGAGGTGGCGATTCTACTACCACAATTTTCTGTTGCCACAAGTGTGACAAAGATAACAGACCACAAGGAATTGATAAAAATTTTTTATTATTCACTTTTGAATTCTTTTACACTCTCCTGATTATTTTGTGTAAGGTGAAACTAGAACTGTTTAAAAGACATACACAAATCTAGTACATCAATAACCAGGTATTTCTTTTTTGCTATACTATTCTCACAACCACGTGTGTGCTAGCAATATAACCATCACAGAAGCAAACTTTAGGCAGAATACTGGTCAGTAAAAACAAAGCGAAAAGAGCTACCAGATATACAGACAGGCTCGGTTCCACATTCATCACTACTGCATTTATCAAGCGCCAAGTATTAACTGCACTATTTGTTCAGCTTGTAGAAGGGAGTTTTAAAATCAGTGCATGAAATTCTCTCTCCAGCAGACAAATGGACAAACAGATGGATTCTACAGCTAGGTGAAATGGTAGAGGGATGATACTGCGAGACTGATAGATGACTATTCCTAATCTTTTCCACTGCATTATTCATGCAACTCTTATTAGGTCTTATTTGACTGGACCTGTTTGGGAACATAACTAAATGAGGATATTTGGAGTTAGAAACTTGTGATATTAGAACAAGCATTACAAATGTGTAAGGTCTGCGTTCCAATAAGAAATAATGGGAAATCTTGAAAATTTTAGGTAATACCAGGATTTGTCTTAAAGTGGCAGACATTAAGAGCTGAAGACGACAGCAGCACTGACAATTCTCAAACATCTGAGTAAGAGACCTGTCCACTAGCACACATCTCTCTCCATCACCCTGATATCACTTATCATCCACAAATAATGGAACATATGTAGGAGTCCAGAAATGTCTTAATGAAGTTTAAAACCAGGTGAGAGGGTGAGGATGAATATCAACTCAATGGGAGGAAGATTTCTATGAAGGGAATTCAAAGATGGCAGAGTGGAATATTAGAAATTTTTCCAGATCGAGTTCGGAGTGGGAATACCCAAAGAGATTTTAATTCTCCTAAGTGAAATGCAATCTTTGTATTATTTTACTCTTAACAGTACTATCCAAAAACTAGTAAGGCCATTCATATAATATTAGTCTTTTCCTGCTGCAAGTTGATAGTAGTGCACTAAGAAATCTCACTACTAAAGAACAGCCCAAGTTGTAACTAAGTAATTTATTGCAGTGGGAAGGGGTTTTAGTCAATCATGTTGTATGAGCACTGGACGATTTTTCAAAGTCAAACCCCAATTACTTACCAATGTAGTTTGGAAATCAGGCTGCTATACTCCCAAAAAACTGAACCCTCAGAAAGGTAAGATTACTTAGAGTGAGCTTTTGACTGAAAGCGGTGCACCACACTTGATTAAAAATGTCTATAGAATGTGCCTGTTAAAGTAATTCACTGAAGCGTGTTACTGAACTGGAATGCCATACAATGGATTGTTTTCCTTCCATGCCCCAGTGTCACAATATAATTTTTATAACTTTCTGTACAACTTTACAAGAGAATTGTACTTCGACTCTTTTGGTGCCAGATTAAGCTTTCCAGAGTTACATAATTAATGTCTACTTTCTACCAGGAAGAGTTTTGTAAAGTCAACTGCAATCACAAAACCCATAATCACAGTGCTGAGTTAAAAATATAAACACGGTAATCATAACTGCAAATGTTCATAATAAGAAAGTTCAGAATGCAGTTGTAGAACCAATCTCCGTTTTAAGTACACAAAACACCAACCAATTGTTTTTACCCCACAGACAGTTTTTGCTACGTTGAGGTTGTGAAAGTCGATGTACTATTCTTTTTGCTTGTCGCACAAAGGGATATATGTGTAGGATACAGAGTGACATTGAACATATAGTGAAGCGTGACAGCCATTAGTTCTCTCCCTCCCCAGCATCCCCTTCATCTCCCTGGTTTTCCGACGTCCATAGCTGTAAGAAAATACAAACATGTTTATGCTGAAAGCATGCAGTTAATTACATTTGTCAGGAAAGGGGAGATGGGATAATTAGTTGTAGGTTGTGCAATTTTCCTAATGGAAGAATATTAAATGGTTGAATTTAGTGGCAAAGAAAGAATAATGAACTAAAAACAGAAGGCTGGATGGAGGCTTAGGAACAGAAAGCAAATGACGCTTACAGGCAGTATGCACGGGGTGGAAAGTTAGCTTTTGGGAAACTGTCAACAAAAGTGCACCTTTCAATGACAACTGATTGCAGAAAGGCTTACTGACGTGTGCTAGTACAGCAACTGCCATTTTATTTAACATAAAAAGGCAGTGGCTCTCAGATAGGTCCAATTACAGCCTAACATTTACAACAGTGACAAGTGTAGTAGTTTGTCCCAGTGATACTTACAGTAAGGTTGTCCCTAAGTAGCTGCATGATCAGAGTGCTGTCTTTGTAAGACTCTTCATTCAGTGTGTCCAGCTCAGCTATCGCTTCATCAAAAGCCTGAAACAGGCAAGACAGTTCAACAGAACAAAGCACTAGATTTTCAAAATTCTGTGCTCATCTGAATTCAGTTGCATCGACAATTTTTTCTTAAATTTTTCTATTATATTTAAAATTCAGTGATTCACCCCAAAAAACACAAAAACAAAAAAACCCAACAACTAACTAGGAGTATTTTTCCTTTCCCAAAAGTAAGAAGTACCAGCCATGCTCAACTGCAACGAAGTGAAGACGAGGCCACTGGCCGACTGGAAGAATTCTATTTTGTTACGCGAGTTTTAAGATTAATTCTTGGACCAGACCTACTTCCCAGGCCAGCACTGAATACTCAAGAAGTGAGTGTGCTCACTCCCACAGAATGGACTGCTTCACATAGCTCAAAAGCAATCCAGCCACTCAATTAAAAAGCAGCATTGTCAGACAAGTTCTTTAGAGTGTCCTCAGTAAGGGTACGTCCAGACTACGATTCCCAAACGCGCTACCCATCGACTCCGGAACTCCACCGGAGCGAGCGACGGTAGCAGAGTCGATGGGGGAGCCGCGGCCGTAGACCCCGTGCCGTAAGGACAAGAGGTAAGTCGGAATAAGATACGTCGACTTCAGCTATGGTATTCCTGTAGCTGAAGTTGCGTATCTTACATCGACATCGCCCCCCAGTGTAGACCAGGCCAAAAAATGGAGGGCTCAAAAGGTTTGAATTAGAGGCAGTGGGCATGCATATATATATATATATATATATATATATATATATATATATATATATACACACACACACACATATATACACACACACACACACACACACACCTATTTTAATCAAATAGTTTGCCACGCCAATCAAAGCAAAATGGTTCTGGCCTCTGAAGAGAGATTGCGATGTTACAGTCATGAATGGAGAGCACTGGTGAAGTCACACTGGAGAAATTGCCACATCAAATTTGTGAAATATGCTCAACTAAAGACAGTATTAGTTTCAGCTTTAGAAGCTCTAGATTAATGCAAACATTTTTCAATTTCCAAAGCAAGTACTTTCTGAGAGAATCCTGTGAAAGTGTGAAGAGGGCAGCTTGTCTTATTCCTCACAGGGTAACTTTCAATAGTCAACTGACTATTATGCTTTTGCTAGCTTATGTGAAAATATATTAAGATACAGATATTCTTGTGAAAGGAGGCCAGCACCTCTGAGGCAGGCATCCTCCCACTGACAGAGTACTCTTGAAAGAGAATATAGTTGCTTTTAGAAGAATAGATCACTCAAACCTACCTTCAGAGACACTATCGTACATCTTAAATAGTTTTTGCCTTCAATAGTTTCCTCCCCCTCCCCCAGACAAAAATATTGATAAGTCTGCTTACCGTCTTTGCCAGACTACAGGCTTTTTCAGGGGAATTTAATATCTCATAATAAAAGACAGAGAAATTGAGAGCCAGACCAAGCCGAATGGGGTGTGTAGGTTGCATCTCTTTCTTGCTAATTTCAAATGCCTCCTGGTAAGCCTGCTGAGAGTTTGATACTGTTGCTGCAAAAAGTGATTTCAGAAAGATTAATGCATGGTAAGTCACTGCATCTTATTTGATCATTGTGTATTTAAGGCAAGGATTATTTACCACCACCTTAGTCTGGGCAACTTAGAAACTTTGGACATCAGGTAACAATTCCAATTAGAAGGTTAATAAATATCCACATGTAAAAAACAAGCACAGAGGGATTTCCTTCAATAATTTTAATGGTAAAATGCTAATGATAAAACTAAGCTATTAATGCAGGAGTGCTCATAAGATTTAAAATGCAACAATTCATACCAAGATTAAAAAAAACCATCAGACATAGTTGTGGTTAGTAGTGTGGAACTCAAACGGCACTGTGTTAAAAGCTAGACGCCAACAGAGGAACAGGAAATAGTTCTGGAAGGTAAACGCTGAAGAAAACTAATGAGCCATTCCCTAATGCTTCTGAGAAGGCAACCTCTTGTCCTGAACTCCATGGGTTAAAAATTGGGAGCACAGAGGAACTATGAGTGCCCCTTCCCCAGGCTGATGGGTAGCACAACAAACTCTAGAGGAACTAAGCCAGGGGTGGGCAAACTACGGCCCGCGGGCTGGATCCGGCCCATCAGAGCTTTAGATCCAGCCTGTGGGATTGCCAGCCCCGTGGCACAGTGAGGCTAAGGCATGCTCCCTGCCTCCCCTGGCCCTGTGCTGCTCCCCGAAGCTCTGCCTGCTGCCCTCACTTGTAGGCACCGCCCTTCGCAGCTCCCACTGGCCGGGAACAGGGAACTGCGGCCA
Organism: Chelonoidis abingdonii; assembly: GCF_003597395.2. Taxonomy (NCBI): domain Eukaryota; kingdom Metazoa; phylum Chordata; order Testudines; family Testudinidae; genus Chelonoidis; species Chelonoidis abingdonii. Next base: position 20,375,634 of record NC_133782.1, on the reverse strand, counting down.
ATGGGAGCTTCGGGGGAGGTACCCGCAGGCGAGGGCAGCACGCAGAGCCCTCTGTCTCACCTCCCCCAGGGGCTGCAGGGACATGGTGCTGGCCGCTTCTGGGAAAGGCACAGGGCCAGGGCAGGCAGGCAGCCTACCTTAGCCTCACTCTGTGCCGCTGCCATGCTGGAACCGCTCAAGGTACGCGGTGCCAGGCCGGAGCCTGCACCCCTCCCGGACGCAGCACCTCTCCCGCATTCTGCACCTCCATCCCCTGCCCTGAGCCCCCTCGTACACTCCCTCCTGCACCCCAACACCCTGCCCTGAGCCCCTTCCTGCATACCATACTCCTTCCCACACTCCCTCCCGCACCCCAACCCCCTGCCCCAGCCCTACATTCATGGCTCTGCATCCAATTTCCCCACCCAGACGTAGCCCTCGGACCAAAAAGTTTGCTCACCCCTGGTCTAAGCCCTATGATCCTGCTCCATGAACTGCACTGACTTCCCACTGGCTTCCAGGCAGAGTTCAAGGTGTTACTTGTAACCTAGAGAACTCTAATTGGTTTAGGACCTGGTTACTTGAGAGTCCACCTATCAAAATGTGATACCAAACTTGCAACCAGTGAAGTTACTTCAGCTAGATCCCCTGATATAATTAGGAGGGTACTACTGGCAGGGCATTTTCCATGAGGAAATAATGCATTCCTCCTCTCAGGCTACCAGATCCTGGATTTGCTGAACTTTCAGACAGGTAGCAAAGCCTTTTCAGGGATTGGAGACATTTTGGGACAGAGTAGGCTAAGGGATGGCAGTGTGTTTGGCTTGATATTAATTACAGAGGCTCACGTATAATGGGTTTTTTTGGGGGAAGTGGGACAGTTTGGTCAGAGCTATGACGCTTGCAGACCACGTGCCAGCTCATGCCGAAGCCCCAGGCCTATTCACTTGTGTATTAGTATAGATCTAAGTGATTGTTAAATGTATAAGAGTGTATTTGATGTTTAAACTTCATGAAAACTAACTGGATGTTACTTGCATTGTTTTCACTTATCTGTATCCTGTTAAAACATAGTAGCAAACATTCACATTGTGTATACCCTTGTAACTAAATAACCCATCAAATGAGAAAGAAGCCTTATAGAATGCAAATGAAGAACTAACAGAAAAGAGTTAATTTCAAAGCAAGTGCTCATTGTGTGATGATGATGATGAAAGGTCAAAGACTCAAAATGCATTCCTCACTCTTTGTCATCAAAGAAAAAACCATGTGGGTAGTGACACTGTCGGCTTGTTTCCTGTGAGAAGAAGCTTTAAGTATGGATTCAAGGAAAGATCCTGCACCTTTGGTCTGCTTGGACAAGGAAGTGTACTAGATGCAAAGCAGAGATCCCCAGAGACAACCTGGGTATCCTGAAAAGACTTTTCGGAAACTGGCAGTTTATTACATCACTGCCACCATTTGGAATTATAAACTGCGCCTAACCTGTGCATATATATGTTACCTGTTTTAACCTCTCAACAACACATTTCCTTTTCTTAGCTAATAAACCTTTAGTTTACTATATAACTGGCTACCAGCATTGTCTTTGGTGTAAGATCTAGAGTATCAACTGATCGGGGGGAAGTGACTTGTCTCTCGGGCCTGAGAGCAACCTTATGTGTTGTGATTTTTGGTTTAAGAGACCTTTTCTCACAAAGTCCAGTTTGTCTGGGTGGTAAGATAGACTGGAGAGTCTAAAGGGAGTGACTGTGACTCCACAGTAAGACTGTTATAGTGATCCAGGAGTTCACATATGTCACTGGCTTGGTGAATCTAATTATAAAACACACCAACAGCTTGAGGTGTCTGCCCTGTTTTCTGACAGTCTGCCCCGAGGAAGGCATTCCAGACAGCATGACAAGAGCAACCAGCACAATGCTTGTTTTCAATAGTCAGTGAATGTTGAAATCTATATAAATACTCCTGACTGAAAACAGACAAACATTTCTCTTCATTCTGCTCAGTGGCCATTTGACTTCTGATTGTGTGTGTGCGTGTGCGATATATATATAAAGATTTTAACTCTACCTACTTTGTTTGCTGTCCCCAGATGCCACCTCTGAAAGATATCTGAAGTAATCGCCTTTCATTTTCAAATAGAAGACCTTGCTTTCTGGCTGTGTGGCATTGACAATAAGGTACTTATCCAAGAGTTCCTGAAAGAAGCAGCATCACAGAATTACACAAATGCTTGTGTCATGAAAGCCACAGGGGTGATAAACATAAAGCTTTAACCACCATGGTAAGTATGAGCACTTAACATGCTAATGCAACTTCTAAGTGTACACACATGAAGTTTATTATCCACTACCAAAGCTTGGAGAAAAATCCACTGGGGAGCGGGAAATTTTCCCGGTTGAGGACCTATACCATTCATTTCTGCAAAATTTCAGTTCTCAAAAAGTTGACAGCCCTCCTGATTGTGAGGACAGCCTTTCATATGCAAACTGACGCAGTGCAGTGTTCATGAGTCTGCAGGTACCACGCTCAAGGACCTCCACTGCTATTCATAATTTTGCTACCGTTTGGCAGAGTGAGATTCACAAGAGTCTGATTACTTTCACTGCTGCTGTTTAGAACAGTGGACAGCAATGAAGTTGTCTAAAGCTATGCATAGCAACGGAGGCTGCACTTGCGTATTCAGAGGAAGAGGAATCAAAAATGGTTGCGAGAACAGTACCAGGAACCCTCTCCTCTTTACATGCAATAGAGTATTAACTGAGGCAACCACAAAATAGCAGAATCCCTCCACCTCTAACTTCAGAGAAGCCAGGAAACTGGTGTGGGGGAAAATGCTAGCTCCTTTCCTGTCCACAAAAGAATATGGGTGGTGGCTTCAAATTTCAGGTGATTAAAATACATAGGAGCATCTATCACCCACTCCCCCTCACCCCCAAACAGGAACAGCACCCTAAGAATCCCAGCACCTGAGTGTAAGTGATGGGCTTCTTGCCAGGGCAGTTGGCCACAGATCCTTCTGGTGTCTTAGCCCTTTTCCCACAATCATCTTCCATATTAATCTCTGCCTAACAGGTTTTGTGCCTTTGGCTAGTAGAAGGTTTTGGTGTGTTTTTATATTTGGTAGGTGACAACACTTTAAGATAAACTGAATATAGTTACATGAAAGAAACTAGAAAATTCAGTTACTACCCCTAGCCAAGTTCTTTACCCAGAGCCATAAAAAATTATCTTCCTGCCTGGATCTTTAGCATCTTAGTAAGTCAGGCTCCTTAAGCCTCCCCTGAAATTGCTGCAATGCTAACTACTGTTATTTTTGCTGCTGGATTATTACCAGAACATCATTGCAGATATCCTGCAATTCAGCCTCAATTTTCTCACGATACTCTCTCCCCATCTGCTGTTTCTTCTCATTCCTCTCGGTTTTCTGTTCAATGCTGGAAATTACACGCCAGGAAGAGCGACGGGCACCAACCACATTCTTATAGGCAACAGAGAGTAGATTCCTTTCTTCATTGGACAGTTCATGTCCTTGCTCAGTGACAGCCTTCATAGCAGCAGCCATGTCATCATAACGCTCAGCCTGTTCGGCCAGTTTGGCTTTCTGTACCAGCTCGCTTTTATCCATAGTTATTCCTTTAAAGGAGAAAAATTATTTTATCTTGATTGCACAGGTTGTGGAAAACTAACGATAAAGGTAAAAAGTGATGCGGTATAAGTCATGATGATTAATAAGTTGGAAGTCTGTCTTCTTCCTGATCAATGTAGTGAGTTACTAGCAGGAGTTTAACTTCGTATTTTGGTTATTTCACTAAGAGCAGCATAGAATCATAGGACTGGAAGGGACCTCAGGAGGTCATCTAGTCCCGTTTCCTGCACTAGACCATCCCTGACAGGTGTTTGTCCAACCTGCTCTTAAAAATCCCCAATGATGGAGATTCCACAACCTCCCTAGGCAATTTATTCCAGTGCTTAACCACCCTGACTGTTAGGAAGTTTTTTCTAATGTCCAACCTAAACCTCCCTTGCTGCAATTTAAGCCCATTGCTTCTTGTCCTATTGTCAGAGATTAAGAACAATTTTTCTTCCTCCTCCTTCTAACAACCTTTTGTGTACATGAAAACCTTTTTTATGTACATGTTATCATGTCCCCTGTCAATCTTCTCTTCTCCAGACTAAACAAACCCAATTTTTTCAATCTTCCCTCATAGGTCATGTTTTCTAGAGCTTTCATCATTTTTGTTGCTCTTCTCTGGACTTTCTCTAATTTGTCCACATTTTTCCTGAAATGTGACGCCCAGAACTGGACACAATACTCCAGCTGAGGCCTAATCAGCATCTTCTGTAACATTTAAGAATCACAACCAATCACACTCCTGGAAGAACCTGAACACTATCTTTTCAAATGTGACAGTAATACTGATGTTATGTCATGTCCAATCATATCTGTCTCTTCCTCTCGCCCCAGCCCCGACAGACTTCTCCAATCCTATCATGATACCATATCCCCAATCTAACAATACCAGAAGTCTGACAGGAAAGGCTGCATGTTCAAACACTTGCCAAAAAAGAAAAACAGAACTTTTTCATGTTATCGTATCTTCTAGTACTTTTCCATGACAGGAATAATATTCTTAGCGCAGGAGTATCTGAAACATTGGACAGCTCCTGCTGTCACTAAGCAGCCTTCTTTTACTTTGATGTAAAATGCAATGCTTTTGTGGATACTTAAAACAGCAAAATAAAGCTGTAGTGTTTGGTACCAAAGAAAATGTTTTTATATTGCCCTTTCAGGAACATTATTTCTTATATCTGTGTTTCTCTACACATGAGATTTTTGAGACAATCAACCCTGCTATCCTGCAGCATTTTCAGTGTCAACCATATTTTAATACAGAGATTGAGGGAGAAAGGATGTGGCCCATGTGACAGTCATGCAATTGTAAAGTAATTGCTTACATGGAAAGAAACATTCGTCTTTTTTTAAATGCAATTTAGCAGCTGGAAATAAGGTCAGACATATGCTGTGTGACCAGCCAACTCTCCAATGAGCATAGTTTAAGAAGTTCTGCCTTAGGACAACGGATGCTGAAGTTAGTAAGGAAAATGGTTTTTCCTCACTGCTATGTTCCATGTGTCTGCAAGGCACAATGGTAACACGTATATAACTAAGTCTGAACAAAGGACTTGTGTGGTATAGGCAGAGACACCTTATGGATGTGCCTGTTCTGTGAGCCACTGGATCAATACAGATTTTTTGCTGCAAGAAGCCAGTGGAGTCCTCTTGATACACAGTTCTGCATTAAGTCTAGTTCTCTTTCAAACACAGCTTTTAAACCAGTGGATTCTGGCACTTTTTAAATGTGCCAAATTGATGATATTAAGATTGCTGCTCTCCCCAAAGACAAAAATAGGTACCAACAGTGAGTTAACTTACTTTACTTCACTAACGTGGCTGTGTCTTTACCAGGAAGGATCTACTCTAGGGAGACATCATAGTTTGTATCATGGCCATTGCAGACTCCAAGTCAGCTCATCACTGATCCCGCTGAGGAACCACTGGGTTTTGATTTATGTTGGAAAGACTGATGCAGACTGAATCACATCAGGACAGCTCATGGGATATGTGGACAAACTCTCCTTAAATGGAAAATGAGGCAAACACCTGTGTGCAACTGTGGTCACCAGGCACAAATGATGGAGCACATCATATCTGGGTGTCCCCTTCGTTCTTTTGCCAAGGGCCTAAGGCAATGTGCTGGCTGTCAAACTTAGATATAAATTTGTAGTCATGCTACCTACCCAAGCCATATGAAAGAAGATGACTCCAAGTAAGGGTGCCAAGTGAGAGTTATTTTTGTAATACACACACTTAGGCTACATTTACTCTGCAAACTAGAGGTGTGATTTCCCTGCTTGCATACACATGCTTGCGCTAGCTCTCATTGAGCTGGCATGAATATAGATAGCAGCGGATATCTGGATAATGAGAATAATAATCTGAATAGGATAATGGCAGTGGAGGCATGACTTAGCCATGATGAGTATATACCCATGAGGTTCAGCTAGGTCTGTACTCAAAACAGCTAAGCCATGCCTCCACTGCCACTAACATTACCGCAGCTCTGCTGCTATTAATATTTGACAAGGGCTAGCACAAGTACATATACACAACCAGGGGAACTCATACCCTTAAGTGCACAGTGTAGACATGGCCTTAATAAATATACTGCCTAGTAAAAATGTAAGTTGAAAAGACAGATCAGTCTAATAGCAACATTTTTTGGTCACTGTTATGAGCAGTTCAGATGAACTAGTGATGTAGAGATGCAGTACTCTGTATTTCAAGTCAACAATATTCCACCACCTTCTTGCCACATCCCAAACTGCTAGACTTTTAATTATGACATGAATTCAATTTACATGCTTTACGCAGTAACTAGTTCACAGCTGTCGACCCCCAAACTTTCACTGTTAAGTTGAAGATCAAAGTATGTCTATATAAACAGTGTTTTATAGTGCAATGAAAGCCAGCCATAAATACAATCTCACATAACTGTATGATTCCAGTTCCCTCAACCTGCACTGCCTCTTGAGGCATTTCCTTTGTAGTCACCTCTAAGTTTACCACATGCAGTTTACACAATCCCATTACTATATGATTTGGATTTTTGTTTTGAAAAATAGCCTGCATGCTGAAATTCAGAGACAAGTATTCAAAGGCAGTTTGCATTTTGTCATTAGAAAAAGTGTATGTTATATTTTGTCTGTACTTTTCCAGCAGCACAGCACAACTAGTGCTGTGGATCGTGAAACAAATTATCTGTGCAGAGTTCAGTTTAGGAACTGTGGAGGACTTATTAACATTTTGCTAATACGATCTATTTATCTTTAAATGCAAGCCCCTTCATGGTAGTCAGTGGGTTCACTTAACAGCACATTAGGGAAACCACAGAGGGAACAGGGAAGGCATAGAAAGTACAGAAGAAAGTCTGACAAAACTGACTGTTCAGGCCAAACACTAGTACAAGACATACTGTATGTCTGTTATCTGACTGTATGTACTGTTATCTGACTGTCTAAACCAGGGGTGGGCAAACTGTGGCCCATGGGCCGGATCCGGCCCATCGGGGCTTTGGATCCAGCCCATGGGACTGCCACCCCCATGGCACCACAGGCACCACAGCGCTCCTGGAAGAGTCTGGTACCACGTCTCTGCAGTCCCTGGGGAAGGGAGGGCAGAGGGCTCCGCACACTGCCCTTGCCTGTGGGTACCTCCCCGGTCAATGGAAGCTGCCAGGGAACGGGGAACCGTGGCCAATGGGAGCTTCAGGGGAGGTACCCGCAGGCAAGGACAGCACACAGAGTCCTCTGCCCTCCCTCCCTGAGGGGCCGCAGGAACGTGGTGCCAGAGCGGCATGGGGTCAGGCCAGGCAGGGAGCTGGCCTTAGCCCCACTGCACGACACTGCCACCCTGGAGCCGCTCAAGGTAAGCGGTGCCAGGATGGAGCCAGAACCCCCCCTGCCCTGAGCCCCCTCCTGCACTCCGCACCCATCCCTGCCCTGAGCTTCCTGCCGCACCCCTCCTGCACATCATCTCCCTTCCCTGAGTCCCCAACCTCTTGCCCTGAGCCCCCTCCCACAATCTGCACCCCAACACCCTGCCCTGAGCCCCCTGCTGCACCCCACACCCCTCCTGCACCTCAATCCCCTTCCCTGAGTCCCCAACCTCCTGCCCTGAGCCCCCTCCCACACTCTGCACCCCAACGCCCTGCCCTGAGCTCCCTGCTGCACCCCACACCCCTACTGCACCCCAACCCCCTGGCTCAGACCTACATTCATGGCCCTGCATTCAATTTCCCCACCCAGATGTGGCCCTTGAGCCAAAAAGTTTGCCCACCCTAGTCTAAATTATGTGTACATCTTAAAGACAGCCCACAATACTTACTAAAAAAGGTCTGACTTCCTCAATAAGAACTTCATTAACTGTGTATATTTGTACCAGAGTTTGAGATGCCAGTGTCAGAGCCTTAATTTATGCGGTGATTTGACTATTTTAACTTGTCCTAGAATCTTTCATTGTTAGTAGGTTTGCTACAAAAGTATGAAGTGCTGTTGAATAAAACAAATTTAACATAAGAATTCAAATACCACAGTGCTTTCTTCCAATAAGAAAGGCATTGCCCCACATCAAAATGTGGATAATCTAGCAGTACACACCTACCATCACTCTCACTTAAGGATTTGCTGTGTAAAGGAACTGTTAGAGTCTTGATTCTCCATTGCTTACCTTGTTAGAAGCTTGGAGAAGGGCTTTGCAGAGCTATGATGGCTTGGGCTCCATAAGAGGGAAGTGTTTGCCAGAAGGAAAAAAGACACAAGGAAAGGAGTGATGTTTGAAAAAAAAAAACCCCCAAAAAAGTCACTATCAGTTATAGCTGGTCCCTCCCATGAAGGAGCTGAAAGTTATGTCCTTCCTAATAGTAGATTAGTGTGCCAGAGCCTGGAACAAGCATCTCTGCGATGCCTGGGCTGGACATGTTCCTAGGCCACAAGTGGAAGCCACCAGTGGCGATTACCTGCAACTAAGAGCAGTACATTCAACGACATCTGCAGTGAGAGACTAACAGGAATTGTCTAATGTAGCATTGATACTTTTTGGGGGTGGGGGGAAGGGTGCTGTTGTAAGTCACAGCCATGGAAGAGTTCTGAGAACAGGGCTTGTTAGTTCTAAGCAGAAGGTGAGAGACACTAGTGGCAGATTTAAGAGCCTGCCAAACCAGGGCTTAGAACACCTCCAAAGGCTAATGATTGCACACTATCTCTGATCAAGAATGCCAGCAACCAGAGAGTTCAAAGCCAGTAAGCACTCGGATACTAGAACTTTGAATCTAACAATCCTATGTATTATCCACTGAAGCCATCACCCTACTTCCCACTCCTGCAAGCTGAGAAAATATCTAGGTCCTGTCTAGCCTACGTTCCAACACCACAACCAGCTCAAGTGATCTTAAAGGTACTGAACTGTGTCTACAAGGGAATTAAAAGGTTTCAGCTGAGTTTGCTTGCTCATGTACACATGGCCTGGGTTGGACTTCTTTTTAATAACTGTACTGCCAGAGGTAGGTATCTGTAAAAGACACTAGTTCAGGGGTCGGCAACCTATGGCACAAGCTGATTTACTGTGACACGCTGCTGCAGGCCTGGGGTGGTCCCCACTGCCAACACCGTTCAGCCCGCTGCTGGCCTGGATGGACGGAACCCCAGGCTGGCAGTGGACTGAGCTGCTCTGCCCACTGCCGGCCTGGGGTCACAGCTGTCAGCCCAGGATCCCAGCCGCCAGCCTGGGGTTCCATCCGCCGGCCCCTGTAAATGCAAAATGTATTACTGGCACATGAAACCTTAAATGACCGCAAATAAATGAAGACTTAGCACACCACTTCTGAAAGGTTGCCAACTTTTGCATTAGTTTATAGCTGGCCCTGGCTCCTTTGGGTGAAATGGGAAGTAAGGAGCGGGAGAAAGGCAGCCATTTTAGAAAACGCACTCAAGGTCAAAGTAAACCCACAGGACTTGCAAGCAAGGACAAAGGTGGTGAATTTGGGATTTATGTAAATTTTAGTGACAGTTGAGATAAAATGTTTAGACACTCAATATTCCCCACCAGATTACAAGAGCTCTACTATAAACCGTATTTTAGGCCCAAGCTACCCGACAGCGATCATGCCTGTTTTTATAAGCTTTACTGCTTCCAACCTTCAGGAGCTATTCAAGACCAACAGTCAAATCAGATCAGATGTAACTGCATTTAAACACTGTAGAAAGCAGATGAAAAACTGACACTGAAAAATATCTTATTTATATAATATATTGAACTGGCAAAGCAGTACTAATAAGCCTTCACTGTCCTGAAGTTTGCTTTCAATGACCTGTTCTTTTGACGCTAAATAGGTCATTGATCCTTTTTTATAGTTTTAATGCTTGTTATGCAGAAATAATTAGACAAGTGTTTCTCTATTAGAAAAGATTTGGGAAAGAAAGGAGTGCAATTATTGGTTTGCTATATACATCAGTAAGGAGTCAGGCAGAAAAGTGGGTTAATATACTAACCTTTCATTTTTGGAGAAGTAAGTTTAAATCTAGATTTGGTCACAAGGGATAAGTTTGGTAGTTTCAGACTCATGCATTTATTCCCATCACAAAACTGCTATAAAATTTAGTACTGGAAGAGCATTAGAATAGTATTGGAGATATTTGTGAACAGTATCTCAAAATATCTTATTTGATTTTAGCTAGTGACATTAATGGGGCAATTCACCCCAAAATGAAAAATCCATGTCAATTACTTAGCATCCCACACTTCAGTTTCATAAGTTTGAAGCCTACATGGGTATTCAAAAGGAGACAACTGCCTCCAAAACAAAGGAAAAGGCTTCCTTCATAATGCAGTCATGTGCATGCTAATGCAAGAACTACAGTATTGACAAAAGACTGTTTGGATGATGCAGATGATATCCACTATGTAGCTCACACAGTAGGCACCACTGCCGATGAGTACTCTTTAAATCAGTGCATTCCTCAGAGCTCCCTACAAATTAAATACAAGAAGCCTGTTTGCCTTTCAATACCGCCCCCCTCCCCACACACATACACACTTACTTAGCTAGAGTTGTATTCTTTATCTTGACCTAGGGATTTAGGAGTGGTGAGGAAGAACGCTGGAAACTAAATATAAATTACTCACTGACATCTGACGAAGTGGGTATTCACCCACGAAAGCTCACGCTCCAAAACGTCTGTTAGTCTATAAGGTGCCACAGGATTCTCTGCTGCTTTTACAGATCCAGACTAACACGGCTACCCCTCTGATCACTGACATCAGCATTTCTCAATATTTCCTTTCCACAAAGAAAAAAATCCATTCATCACTCCAAGCTAATGGAAATAAAGTGCTTCCCCCATGGTAGTATGTATTATTAAAAAGTAACATATCAGGAAATTGTACATTCCCAATAAGATTTTACCCAAACACAGAAAGCTAGGTTTCTCCTTGACAACCATCAGGATGACCAGTAAGATTAGTAAAATGCACTTTTCACATTCTATGGCTTTAAACAGATAGCGTAACACATGGAATATCCTCTCTGATCTTACATCATGCAGCCTCATTCTCTTCCAAAACCTAACAAAACTCATTTCTTTCAGTTACCTTCCCAATGTGCCCACCACTAGGGTGCCCAGATAGGAAGTGTGAAAAATCAGGATGGGGGTGGTGGGTAATAGGCACCTGTATAAGACAAAGCCCCATATTTCAGATCTGTCCCCATAAAATTGGGACATCTGGTCACCCTTTTGCCACCCCAAACACCGCCCCAAATCTTCATTAAAATCTTGAGAGAAAAAACTGACAATATGCCAGTCTTATGATCTCTTTCTGCACAGTCACTTTCCTATGTATACACAACCCTTTTCTGACACCCCCTGCTATGTTATTTACTTAGGGGGCTTGTCCTCGCAGGGAAGTTATGGTGAAATAAGTCAGGCTGTGAATTTAGAATCACAGAATATTAGGGTTGGAAGGAACCTGAGGAGATTATCTAGTCCAACCCCCAAAGCAGGACCAATCCCCAGACAGATTTTTCCCTAGATCCCTAAATGGCCCCCTCAAGGATTGAACTCACAACGCTGGGTTTAGCAGGCCAATGCTCAAACCACTGAGCTATCCCTCCCCTACCCTAAACAACTGAAATCCCAATAGCTATTCCACTCTAGCTCCACACATTAGGGTACCTTTACACAGCAGTTTGGAGGTGTGACTGTAGCATGCATAGGCATTCCCGAACTAGCTTTGATCTAGCTAGCTAGCCAAAAATAGCATCAAAGACATGGCAGCACAAGCACAGGCTAGCCATTGAGTGCAAGCCCTCTGGGGCACTAGATATGCATTCAGGTGACAAGCCCATTCCGCTGCAGTTTCACTGCTATTTTTAGTGGACCAACCAGAGCCAAGCTACAGTCACATCTCCTAACTACTGTAGAGATATACCCTAAAGGAGTGTTTTTCTGCAGTTTAATTTAATCCACTTCTAAAGTCAATTAAGCTAAATTGGACAAAAGCATCCCTACTGCAGAATAAGAGTGTCCATATGTGCAGCTAATGCAGAATAGGTATTGTACATTAGCTATTCCAGGCTATTTCCCCATGTAGACAAGTCCTTAGAATGTAAACTCCTTGGAGCAGGGACCTGTCATTCTGTCCAAACTATTATGCACATCTGTAGTGCTATATAAATAAAGGACAGTAACAAGTGGAAACAGAAATGTATATAACGTACTTAATCTGGTTAGATTTTTGTTCCAACTACTATAATCATTTTTGGCTAGGCTCCAGATTAAAGTAGAGAGTTTCTCAAAAAACCTCTTCCCTAAGGTGTAAAATTCATGCCAAGATAAATGTGTTCATATTACAGCAAATCACTTTCACTTATATTAAAGTGAAAGTATTTCTATTACAGGATGGGATAAGACTGTAGCAAAATAAGAAGCCATACCACTACAATGCTTTAGTTGTTAATGTAACGTGTAGCAGGGTACTAGCCTTCTGTCTCAAGAACAGTTCTAAACCTTATTTATGTGACAGTTGTGCAATCCAACTCAGTCTCATCCTAGTCTATTTGTGCACATAACAAAAACCAAACACTTAGCCTGCTCTGCTTAAAGGATAGTGAGAACCAGAATAGCAATGAACTGCAGGTCAGAAGATGGTGCACTGACAAACCTGCGCGTGCAAGTCTGCACTGGACTCCATCTGCTTTAATGGTGTTTCACTTTGTCCAAATCAAATTAACTCAAAATCTAAATATAGTTACATGGCCAGGACACTTCACCTGCAATCAGCTATTTGCTAGTTGCCCACCACTTTCGGATCTAAGACCCAAAAATAAATAGTGTTTTCCCCTCTGGAATACGGGGCAGGGGGAGGGAGGAGTGAATTTATACCTTCAAGGATTTTTTTATTTGTTTGTTTTTTAAATGGACTCTGTTCTGGGGAACTATCAAAAAAATACATCCTCCTGCATAAAATGCACCGAGACAGTTCATGAGATTTCTGATTTAGGTTACCTAACCACTCCTAAAGCTATAAAAGTTTTACAGCCTTATAAATGTTTTCAAGCTACTAATGTTACATGTACAGTATAATTTAGCTTTTAAAGTATTATATATCATTCAATTTGCTTCCTTGTTAGGAACAGTTACCATAACTTCAAAAAGGCCAAATGAAATAAATTACTATAGTGTAGTTGGAATCTTCACTCAGTGACAATGTCTGCATGGTACTGATACTTGCACTATACAAGATAACATCTGTGGATTATAACCTCAACAGGGCAGTTTATGGGTTTTTCTAAGAAGTCTTACAAGTTGTGCCTGATGCCTGAAACAGTATTCTTTCCCCCTAGTGCCTGCCTACATTTAGTTCTGCTTTGTGCCACAGCAGAGGCTAGTAATAAATAATATACCATTTGTATGATTATAACACCTAGGAGCCCTAGTTATGGACCAGGACCCCATTATGCTAGGCATTGTATCTGTGCTCCTACACCCGCATATAATTTTATAAAGATGTCAGCGCTGCATCCTTACCTCCTCCCTATTTGTCTGAAACAATACCATGAGTACCTATGTGAAAAGGGTGCTACGAGGCGCCATGGAAATTATTTCCATCTCCTAAACACAGCAAGAGATTTTTATTTAAGATAGGCAGGGCCTGCAGCACAGGAATCTGATTTGTGTGGAGCAGCGGGGAGCGGGGGGGACACAACGCAGGCAGCTGGGCATCCTGGCCCACCACAGAGAGATCGCAGGGAGCCTTTGGAAGGAGAGGCCTAGAATCAGACTGACCCTGAAAGGGGGAGGCTCATTTCCCAGCCGGTAGGAGCCAAAGGGCCTTTGTCAATCACGGCCAGGGGAACAGCCCCTGCCTGCGACGCCTGCTGCACACAGGTGTGCGAGGCCAGCCTAGCCCTCGGGGGAGAAGGTGACTCAGCCTGCGTGGGACTGGCCTGAGAGCGCCTAGAAAAGGCGGTGCTGCAGTTCAGGCCTTGCAGCAGCCTGGGGGAGGGGAGTGGGCCACACCGTTACCTGGGCGGCTCCACTTCCCCGCCCGGCTCCCCGGAGAGACACGAGCCATTGCAGCCGGGGGGGCGGAGGCTCCCTATAGCGCGCCCCCGGCAGCTCTGCGGCCTGCGAAGGCCTCTGCCCGCCGCGTGCCCCTCCCACCCCGGGCCCTGCCACCCCGAGAGAGGGAGGAGCTGGGCCGGCCGAGGCTGGGGGACCTGCCCCCTCCTACTTCCGCGAGCCCTTGGGCCTGTCGGCCGCGCAGCGCCCCCTCCCCCACGGGGAGGAAGGAAGGGGCGAGGCCCTGAGACCTCTTCGCGGCTCCCACTCCCCGTACGCTGTCCCCGGAGCTATGGGGATGGGCCCGAGACCCTCACCTGGCAGAGGGCTCACACCTCAGTCCCGGGCGCGTCAGGAGACTCCAAGCGCGGCGCCCGCTTCGCTACCACACACACCCTGCGGCGGCTCCAGCACCCACTTCCGGTGCTAGCACACGCCCCTTCCGGTGCCGGGACACGCCCTATTCTCCCCATTGGGCCAGAGGGGCTGTGGGGAGGCGGGTAAGGGTAGTGGGGGCGTGGGGAGGCTGAGAGGGGATGGGGTAATAGAGAGAGTTTGTGTTGTGGGGAGGCTTAGAGGGGCTGGGGTAGTAGAGAGGGGTGGGGTGTGGGGAGGCTGAGAGGGGCTGGGGTAGTAGAGAGGGGTGGGGTGTGGGGAGGCTTAGAGGGGCTGGGGTAGTAGAGAGGGGTGGGGTTGTGGGAAGGCTGAGAGGGGTTGGGGTAGTAAAGGGGGTGGGGTTGTGGGAAGGCTGAGAGGGGTTGGGGTAGTAGAGGGGGTGGGGTTGTGGGAAGGCTGAGAGGGGTTGGGGTAGTAGAGGGGGTGGGGTTGTGGGAAGGCTGAGAGGGGTTGGGGTAGTAGAGGGGGTGAGGTTGTGGGGAGGCTGAGGGGGGATGGGGTAGTAGGGTTTGGGTCGTGGGGAGGCTGAGACGGGATTGGGTAGTAGAGGGGGTTTGGGTCATGGGGAGGCTGAGAGGGGATGGGGTAATTGAAACAGGATGGGAGGTGAAGGGGAGCTGATGACAACATCATTGATCTCCCAGGCTCAGACCTGCACTCTGTTTCCTAATCTGTCCCCCTTTCCTCCCCCCTCCCCTCCCATCTAGGCCATATCTGAGTATTGCTGCTTTCCCTTAGTGTTTCCAAGCTCCAGCCTTTCCTCTCTGCCTGTGCCTGTCCAGGCCTTCATCCTCTCCCATCTCAACTACTGTCTTGGCCTTTTCTCTGGCCTGGCCTTCTTCAGCCCTACTCCTCTCAGCCCCATTCAGAACATTGCTGCCAAACTGTCTTCCTAGCTCAACTCTTTTATTGTGTTTGCCTCTTCTCCCCACCCCAATCTTCAAGTCCCTCCATTGGCTCCCCTTTTTTCATCACATCAAACACAAGTTTAAAGTCTGTACCTTCTAGGCTCTTCACAAGTTTGTGCCTCCCTATTTATTATTTTCTGAACTCACTGATTTATAACCACCACTTTCACTCCATTGGAACTAGCAAACTCCATTAGCTGCCCTTCTGCTCTCCCATAAGAGCCTTTAGTTTTCCACAGTGCCCTGCATGCTTAAAAAGTCTTCTCCAAATCGATTTGTGTAGCTATCTTCCTTTAAACCCCTTCTGATGGACTCCAATGGTAAATTTCTATTACTGTTGTTTTTTTCTCCCCCTCCATTGTGTTCTTCATCCACCTGCACAGTCTTGGTTCTGTTTAGATTGTAAACTCTTTGTCTTTTATGTTTGTACCTCATTCAGCACAAAGGAGCATTGATCATGAGTGGGATTCCTGACCACTACATTATTCCTAGAATTAATAGCAAGATGAGATGCAGGCTTAGGAAAAGTCAGGGGAGTGTCACTCTCTGATAGCAGCAACAACTCTTCTCAGCCTAGACTGTATTGTCTACACTTTGGTTTTCTTGCCATAATCTTCCCACTATTGCAGTTACTGGCTGAGTTCCATCACTGTGAGCATTAGTGTACACAAGCCTGCACAACTTGTAAAGCGGCGAGGGCCACATTACTCCAAAGAAGACAGCTGAGGACCAAAACCCCCCGGCCCCGCAGAAACACACCACCGCCCCCCAGTACCACCCGACCCTGTGGAAACACCCTGCCCCAATGCCACCCGGCCCTGTGGAAACAAACCCTCTTTCCCCAGCGCCGCCCCACCAAAACAGCTGTAGGCCAAAAAGGAAGGGTGTGTGTGGGGGTGATACTTTATTAAGAATTTTTCAATTAAATCAAAAAAATTTTTAATATGAATCATGGAAAAATGAAAAACACTTGGTTCCGTTGAAAGAAAACATTTGTACTTTTCATAATTACCTTGCAGCCGTGGGGAGCCCTGAGCCCTTTAAATCTCAGCCCCAGCCCGGCTGCCGGAGCTGCAGCTGAGATTCAAAGGGCTCTGGGCTGCCTGCAGTGGTGGGGAGCCTTGAGCCCTTTAAATCTCAACCGCGGCCAGGGATTTAAAGGGCTCTGGGCTGCCCGCATATGTGCCTCGTTGTGTGGATGGGTGTAGCGTTAAATCGGTTTAACGCTGCTAAAATCGGTTTAAACACGTAGTGTAGACCAGGCCGGAGATGTGTCTGGGAGCATGGCTAGAGCACACTATTCTGGCAATTCTCGGCTGGCAGAAGCAATGTTCTCTCTAATTTTTTCCATCCATGTGTGGAATGAATTTTGTTATGTGCACCAGTATTGAGGTGATGTGCACCACAAGTAGAAACAAATAATCTTGATATAATATATTTTAATAAGTTACTGTAGGGATAATTACTCCACCCAGGATAGGTTAAGCATTTTAGAACTTGCTACTCAAATAATTAAATTTAAGCCTAAGAGAGAAATAAAAAATATGAAATGCATAGACCAGTAAAATACTAAAATAACAACACTTTGAAAGACTAAAATTACAGAGACTATATGTGCATTGCGGGAAGCATCAAGAAGTAAAAACAACAATAAAACAAGTATGTGTTGGGAGGTGAGTGTGAAAGACAGTGTGTATGTGTGACAGAAAAAGAGTGTGTGAGATAGTGTTTGTGTGTGTGTGTGAGAGAGAGAGAGACACACACACACTGTATGTGTGAAAGAAATACACGCTGCCCCTTTAAGTAGATCGGCATTCACCAGTCTGAAGCTTGCTTGTTCAGACACAGCAGCAGCTGCCAGCCAGCTCTGTCCCACATCCCACTCCTGAGCCATCTGTTCTCCCGCCCTGCTCTGTGGAGATGGGGTATGGAGGTGGGTGGGGGCCACCCTGATAATCAGCGCCCCTTTTCCCCCCACCCTTCACAGCAACCAAGAGGCTCCAAGGCAGAGGGCAGGAGCAGCGCAGCATTGTGGGTGGGGCACCTGAAGTGCACAGGACTTGATACACTGCTGGGTGGCTGCACGGACACGCAGTTTAGAGGGAATTTAGGGCACAAGGCCCCCTAGGAGGCCATTCCAGGCAGTGTAAGTTAGAGCAGACCTGTGATTGCTCTAATTTATGCCTCCAAAGACAAAGGAAAAAGTTGTTTAACAATAGCAGCAGGACAACACATCACAACCTTTGTCTCACAAGACAAAACTCTACTATGCCACTAAACAGAATAAGAGAAATTAAATGGATCTGAGCTTGGATTAGATAGTTCCAAAACCTGTTTGAGTTTCTTTTGGCTTAGGTAATTTGTAACAGTCAAAAGACATACAAAACAACAAGGATCTTGATCTTAAACTGCAGTGCAGTACATCTGGAAATATACTAATCTATAATTTACTTGCAGTGTAAATAATATCTGCATATTTATCCAAGTAGAGCAATTCAGCATTGGATACCCATGTACCTAACAATGCCTTTGTATTTGTATACTGCTCCAAGTAACTAGGTACTGATATCACCTGTATATAATACCAGACCTTTCATGCCTTGTGGCGGTCTCCTCAGAAGAGGGTTGAGGCGGGCATCTGTAGGTATTGTCATATGTGGATGGATGTTTGCTCTTTTGTTGCTGATAGCATAACCTGTTTTTGTCAGTCCTCTCCCCAGCACTTAACAATAACAATGATGAAATTAAATGATAATCCTGTAATCAAAAGGTAGTTTGCTGTCAAATGTAAAGAGGATGCTTGTGTTTGCAAATGGTACTGCTGATCCAAGTCATTTCCAGCAGATGGCTCAAGTGTCTTAAACATTAATTAAATGTATGCTGACCTTTCTCAGTAACAAAAGGCATTTGAGAAAATATACTGTCTTCTGAGGGTATAAGAAGCCTTCAGTTTAGAGCAGAACTCTGTACCTAAACTAGGGATGGTGCCAGGACTCTGATTATACTGGCATGTCTTGGAGACTGCTATCTTTGTTGGATTTTCATGTATCCAAGAACTGTTTGTGTAGGAAAGGGCACGGACCATGGGCAGTGGGTAGTATAGGCATGGGAAGGCTGTGCCTCCCCAAATAGCCTGGCATGGCCCCGCCCATGCTCTGCTCCATGCCCCCTTCTGCCTGCTTCCAGTTCCCTTCCCACTGGGCTGGGGCAGGCAGGCTGGGGCTGGTGCTCATAAGGGCCCGGGGATGGGGGCACTGAGGCTGGGGCCACGCGATGCTGCCCAGCCAGCACTGGGGTTGAGGGCGCTCTGTTGCCACCTGCCTGGTGCTGGTGCTGTAGAGGAAGGGGGTGTTCTGGGCTCTAGTGGGGGAGGGAAGTGGAAAGGGAGGGGTGGGGCCTCTCCCAATGGCTCCTTCACCCGCCGCCCATGGCAGAGACCAATGAAGCAAAACCTTTGCAACTTCGATGTGAGAAATTTTCTTTTGCTTCTCTTGTTGCATGGAACTGTTTCATTTTTGATGTGTTACTGTTGTGTTTGGTGATATAAGTGCGGCAGGCAGTAAAAAGCAGATGAGAATGAAGTCTAGGATGACCAGAGAGCAAATGTGAAAAATTGGGACGGGGGTGGGGGTAATAGGAGCCTATATAAGAAAAAGACCCAAAAATTGAGACTGTCTGTATAAAATCGGGACAGCTGGTCACCCTAATGAAGTCTGACTGTCATGCTTAAATTTTTACCTAGATCATATAGGAAAAATTCTGTTCCAGCGGGATCAAAGTCTTATCCTGTTGTTGCTTCAACCGTTATAAATACCACTGCGTTTCTAGCACACCACTGGTTAGAGTTGTATTTCCAAAAGCAGAATCTTGATGTGTTGGTGCTTGTTTGAAACACCACCACCAAAACACAGATGATACAGATACTGAAAGCAGACAATTGATGGCTCTATATGCTGTTTATTGTAATTGCAATCTGTGCTCTCCTGCTACCTACCAATGTTTGAATAGGTAAGGGTGGAAAGGGTTTCACTTTCACAGCCATGAGAAAAATACTGACAAAATTCCATTATTTGATAGTTTTCTCTTAAACATGCATTTTATTTCTTGATTCCTGTGCTCTTCCCTGAGTACAACACTTCAAACATATGCCCTTATGTGTCCTTTCCACATGTTCTTGTTACTGTGGTCTACAATCACTTAGTTTCCTGAATTCTCTCATTCTATAGTTTGATCTCACAGATCACTAAATAATGGAATGGAGTTAATGTAATGGCTGAAAGTCAATACAGCTACCTTGTGTCCTCTGGGTCCGATGAATTAGATGTCCAGCAGATGGCAGGTTAGGTACATTTGGAATATCATTCAACAGTGCAGGTTGGGGTTGTGCAGAGAAGAATGGGGAGGGCACATGCAAGTAAGTGGCACCAAGTCTATGAGAGGGAAGCACATGGTATGTTCAGACAATTATTGCTGTTAGAAAAAGTGTATGGAGGAAACTGTCTAAATTCCACTTCTGTCTCCTATCATCTGTCTGTGTAGAGACTGCTTGTAACACTGCAGCTGTTAGTTGTAGAGCTAATGTTACAGTCATACCAGTTAAGATAAAAACTGTGAAGAATATGGGTATTTTGCTTCAGGACGTATAGACTGATCACCCGTAGGGATTAGAAATAAATTTCCCCCAGGGGAGAGTACAGTATTGCATAGTTGACCGAGTACATTATGTTTTTGTGAGGTTTTATACCTTTAGTTAAAGAGATACTGTTAACATTGTGAGTCACAATGGTCGTATCTAAGAGCATGGTCTGGGCAGCAAAATAATAAACAATAAATAGTTTATGTTTGGGCCTCACTCAGTCCAAGTAATGCAAGTCATTCACTTAGTAGTTTCTGCACCAAATACATCTTGGCCTGAAGTAAAACCATCATTTCAATTTGGAGGTGCCTGAAGGTGCCTTAACAGACCATAGCTAAGAGCATCATTTAATCAAACAAGGCAACATAAGGACAGAAATAAATGTAAGAGTATAGGTTTATAAGTGAACCAAATAGTAAAAAATAATATAATGATAGGAAATGGAAATGTTATAGATTTCTTGGGCAGGATAAGAAAGAAGTCAGCTCTCGGAGAGCAATGTTGGTAAGGGAGAGTATAGGCTTGCATGGCCGCCCCTCACTCTCAATCTCTGAGGGCAGCCGTGCCTCTTGGCTGTCATCCACCTGGAATGGCAGTCTGTATAAGGGGAAATTAGCTGTCTCTAGGGCTTAAACCCTTAGGCAGGGTAGAGCAATGAACAGTTCAGGGGCCCAGGCTCTGGGGCAGGACAGAGCACCAAGCACCATCTAGGGGGCTCCGGCAAAGGGATGAGTGCTCTAGCACAGTCTAGGGGGCTCCAGCAAAGCAGGGAGGGCCCCAACAAGCGCAGGTCTCCCGACCTAAGGAGGGTGGAGTACGGCCACCCCAGGGGAGGGGTGGCAGGGGGGGACGCATGCCTGCCCAACTCCCCCATGTCCCAGCCCAGGGCCCTAACAGTGGCAGTTTGGTCTGCCACTGGGTCAGCGGGGATCCTGAATGCAACACATTGACCTAATCTCTGGCAGGGCTGCAGCCAGCCTGGGGTCAGCTGCCCTGTGCCACTTCCTTTACTCCCCTCGGGTGTACCTTCCAAGAGTTGTCCTCCATCTCCAGGGTATACTGCCAGCGGCAGTCTCAGCAGCTCCTCAGCATCTGATGTGTCTGGCCATACAAGTAGCTTGGGGCCTTCCTTGGGTCAGCAGAAGTCTTCTCCATCCACAGCAGGGAGAACACATCCGTCTCCTTTGGCAGCTGCCTCCCAAATAAGCTGCAGAGCCTGTCTTTTATACTATCTGTTCCTGTCCCATCCCTATGCTTCGAGCGTGGAGAGCATGGCCTTCCTGGTTCTGCTCATCATGGGGTGGCTGGCTGCCCCTCACTGTCAACTTCTGAGGGCGGCCACGGCTCTTCGCTACAGAGGCTCACAGAAAGGATAGAATATTGATTCTGAGGAAATTCAATGAGCCCTTATCCATGAATCAAAGGAGATTAATCCTGTTCAAGTTGGTAAATAGTAGCACTGTGTTTAAAAAACAAAACAACCCCTCAATGTAACAGAAAGATGACTGGCAGCCAACGTGATACCGTAACTTTTATAGTTGTTGACAGTCAGTATGTGCACATGATCCAGTGTAATGCTTGGGAAAATCTAAACCACAAAATGAACAAGTGTTTTTCAAAGCTGCTGAGGCAGCAACCTTCAAACAAACAATTTTTCAAAGCACAGGATGCAGAGGAAGCCAGAAGTAACCTCTCAAACCGTGTACTTTATTTACTAAAAACCGAATGCCTTCTTATTTTAAGGTTGCATGGGAAGAGTTACGTGGAGAGATACTTCTTATCTATTAAGATGTACAGTAGTGTTCTGCACACTGATCTCTTTTCTCCCGAGTCTGGATCTCCAATAACAATCTTAACGTAACTCCGAGCTCTTCCGAGACACTGTGTACACTAAATCTAGGCTGTTTGGAACTTCTTGTGAAAATGGACTTTGTCTTGCTCACAGAATCATCTGTTGTCCAGGCACCTCTGATGTGCAATTTCAATCAGAAAAGTGGCTATGGAAAAAAAAATACAATCTTCCTCTATAGTTCTTCTCCCTGGATGTAATAGTGTTTCTGTTTAGTTTTATGGCTAAGTAAGTATTTCACTCCTGGCAGCCTCTTGGAGCGGGTACAGCCTGGCTGGGTTACCTTACTGGGGAAGAAAGTCAAGGACTCAGGACTCAGAGAAAGATCTGGGGTGTTGGCTGGATTGATGCGACTTTCAGGGGGCCATTAAGCTTTGATGAATCTGGGTCCTATTTGACTTATACCATAATACTGCAGAGCCAGAGTTCAGGGGCCTTCACAGAGAATGCCCTACCAGCAGCTCCCTCTTATTTATGCTGAGGGGCTGCATAAATAAGAGGGAGCTGCTGGCAGGGCA
Organism: Chelonoidis abingdonii; assembly: GCF_003597395.2. NCBI lineage: Eukaryota > Metazoa > Chordata > Testudines > Testudinidae > Chelonoidis > Chelonoidis abingdonii. The sequence continues at coordinate 20,353,170 of NC_133782.1, read as the reverse complement.
TTCTCTGTGAGGGCCCCTGAACTCTGGAACTCATACATCCCATGATCCAGAACAGCTTGAATCTGTTCATTTTTAGAGTATGCTGAAAATCCCATCTCGTGTCCTTAGTTTCTGGAGGTGTGGGGTGTGGAGGGGAGGGGAGGGGAGAAGGGAATTACAGGAGATGGGGAGGATTCTTTTCAGGCATTTTCCCCCTTGGCTGTTTTTGATGATAGGATTTGGATGGAATTGATGAAGGGGTGATCATTATTGATGGAGTGTATGTGATAACTATAGTAACTGCATATGGTGATGGGCACCTTGAGCTGTGGATATGTTCTGTATAATTCAAAATGAAGAAATGAAATGTTCAACCTTCATCCACCTGTGTGCAAAAGATGACAGGATTTATAAATGGGGATCATAGTCGGGGGACACTACTCCTGCTTTGCATTCTCTCTGAAATTTCAGATTTTTGTATATAATAAATTAACTGTAGAACTGAAAATGACCAATCGCCCTCCCCAGCCTTCCAAACAACTCTTACAAGCATCCTTTCTTTCTGTGAAAGTGCACAAGCTCTAAAGCAGCACTGCCCTAGAGGAATTTCCATTCTCTGGCCTGGCTTGTTGTGAATCAAGATGTCTCCATTTCTCACTGCAATGTGCATTTAGTAGTTTAACCGCTCACAACAATTCCGATAAAAGGCTTCTCAAGAGCAAGAACTGGCGAATAAATCAGAAGATGGCACAGGAGTGATAAAAGGATAAATAAATCTCAGTGGTGAGAGCTGTGAGCTCCATATTCCATGTCTTCTCTATTCATGCTAGGGATTATTTCTCAGATTCAGCACTTACCATTGCCGCCTCTTCAGAGAAACTTGTTGGAAATTTAGCCTGTGGTTCTAGAATAGGACTTCTATAGCTTTCCTGAACAAACTTAGTAGGAAAATTCCTTACTATTTAATGTTTGATCTCTGGTCTTTAAACTCTTATATTTGAGACCCAATAACCAGCCACATCTGAATTAAGATAAAACTGCTGTGAAAACAAGACCACCACTATTAAACCATTATAACTGATAGCAGAATCTGGCTCCAGATCTTTGACTGCAGCCTGTCTGTGTTAGTCAGGATTTCTTGGAATTCTTCTTGCTGTTTTTTTTTGAGAATCAAAGACTGTTTCTACTCTTGTCACCTGCTGTTTCCCTATTAAAAATCTGTTTTGCTACAAAGATGGTACAATTTCTGCTTGGGGCTAATTCAGGACAATTCACAATATTGACCTTTGCAAGATTTCACCAGCAAAACTGCATATTATACTGCTTTGTCCTAGATCAAGTCAACAAAATCTTAATTAAAAAAATCTCAGGTTTTCCATGTGAGTATTTGCAAAACAAAATGTGTTCTATTTGCACAGTTCTAAGGCAGAGTGGTCTTGCTAAGATGATAAAGAGAATCTCAAGCCAAGATTCAGTTTAGCTTGTGGAGGGAATATTTTGTGGCAAGCCATTAACGATAAGATAAAATATCATTTTCAAATATATATAATATTTTTATCCCTGGCACAAATGGAAAAACAAAACAACAACAAAACCACTTGATTCCCACATTTTCTACTTCCTCTACTAAGAGCATAAAAAATGGCCATACTGGGTCAAATCAATGGTCCATTTAGCCCAACATCCTGTCTTCTGACAATGGCCAGTGCCAGATGCTTCAGAGGTAATGAACAGAACAGAGGGCTTGGCTGCACTGGAGAGTTGCAGCACTGGTGATGGGGTTCCAGAGCTGCAGCTCACTCTGTGTACACACTTGCAAAGCACAGCCAGTGCTGCAACTCCCTGGCTGCAGCGCTGGCTGTACACCTGGTCTGCTTGGGGTGTAGTGATTCCAGCGCTGGTGACGCAGCGCTGCTCATCACGTGTGGACACCAAAAGCGCTGTTATTGGCCTCCAGGGTATTAGAAGGTATCCCAGCATACCTTTTCAGCCACTCTGCTCATCGTTTCGCGCTCCACTGCCCTGGGCTCAGGTGACCTGCCCTTTAAATGCCCCGGGAATTTTAAAAATCCCCTTCCTGTTTGCTCAGCCAGGTGTGGAGTGCAATCAATCAATCAATCACTGACCATGCCTCCACGCCCCAAACGAGCCCCAGCATGGAGCACTTGCGAGCTCGCAGGACCTCATCAGTGTTTGGGTGACGAGAAGCCTGGTGCAGATCACACCACTGCGCTCCGCTGACAGAAATTATAGATCAACTTGGCAGATATCAAAGTCCATGCTGCAAAGGGCCAATGAACGGAGACTGGCGTTGCTCAGTGCAGGGCTTAAAGAACTAAAGTGCGCTGCGGAGTGCCATATGCAAAGCCATGAGAGAACAACCACCGCTAGGTGCTTGGCCCCACGACCTGCTGTTTTTACAAGGAGCCTCGGGTGCCGATACTGCGGTGTGACCCACTGCCAATCCGCGCGACACGCATGGACAGGTTCAGGAGGGAGGGAGTATGGGGAGGTGTACCGAGGAAACGATGCAGTACGAGGCTACTGAGAAAAATATAAGTAACCTGTGTGGTGGGAGACACCGTGGAGTCCAGGAGGCATGCAGCCAGGAGCTTCCTTCTTCAAGCCAGGAGGAAGCTAGCCAGTCGCAGGGCAGCTGGAAACTTTGGTGAAGAAGAAACAGAGAAGCGTGGGTCCCGGTAAGCAGCTTTTATTTTAAGGATGGAAATGTTTTTGTGTGATGGAAGGGGGGGAGTTAGTGGCTGCATGCATGCCTATGTGGACTAGCCATTGATTTTGGTCTATCACGTCGCAGCAATTCGGCCTCTTGTATCTCTTCAAAAAGTTCGCCAAGAGCATGGGCGAATGTGCTAGCAACAAGTATAGGGAAAGCCACCGTGGTCCTTGTCTCCAGTCAGGCTAACGTGTCCGATATGCCCACTGTGCCGTGAGGGGTGGGGACCATTGCTGCACACAGGCAAGCTGCAATAGGGACAGGCGGGAGATCCACATTTGTGCTTCCAGACGACCACTACCACGCTCTTCCAGATAAAAACCGCCAGCGCGACATACTCGGTGCAGGATAAAAATATGTGGTAAACTAGGTAGGGATAACTGTTTAAGTGACTTTCCCCCCAGCTGCTCTCTGACTTATCCAATGCACACGCAATCACACCCTGGGAGCCGCTGCTAACAAGCAGCTTCCCAACGTCCAGGTGAGTCGCGCAGAAACATGGAATTATATATAATCACGTCATTCCCCCATATCACCATGTCTTCGCTAGCTGTGGCCTCGTCCTGTGACTTAGATTGCTATGTAAATGATTGGTACATATAGTCTACACAACTCCTTCAACTGTCGATATAAAGCAATGCAGGCCTGCTGAAATAAATGTTTCATCTGTTTTTTAGTGTACTTGATCTCGGACCCTGTCACGGACTGCTAGAAAAACTTACAGACTTACTGAGAGAAACAAGGGAAACACAAAAGACATTTGTGAAAGCCAGATTATGGATTTCAGTTGCCTGAGCGAATAAAGGAGGCGTGCAGACTGAAGAGAGAAAATGCAATACAGTGGAGGGAAACACAAGCAGGAGAAAGGAAATTGGCTACCAGAAAAAGCACAAGCAGCTGATAAGCCTCCTGGCACGCAAACAAGACTAGATATGCAGTCACTAGGTAGCCATGCAGGCAGATCATTCCGTGCTAACCTCCCTCTATCCCAAAGCTCTCTCCCTTGTGCCCCACTGTTTGCTCAAAAACACCACTCTCTCAGATCCTGGTTCTTACCACCACCAGCTTGCCCCAACATCGTACGTTCACCTACCAGCCCTTGACCAATACGGGACCCAATTACCAATAACACACTTTAACCCCCATCCACTAAGCAGCATATAATCCTGACGCTCCAAGGCAGGCAATTGCACAAGACACTTCAGCAGAAGACCCTGTTCCCAAAACACCATCTGACCTTACAGTCTTTCCCACCCTAGGCCCCTGCCCCTTATATGTATACTGAAATATTTTCATACATAAGATTTTTCGGCTTTTAAAAACAGTTTTTATTATTGCAGAAAGTGAAACATACTGTACCCAAGCCGAAAACAGCCGCACTGCCACCAAATCGTTTGTAAACCACTGACTCACTCCATGCTGGCAAGGCCCAACATTACTCGTTGGCTTTCAGCCTCAAATTGCTCCCTTAAGGCATCCTAATCTTTGAAGCCCTGCGGTGGCCTCTCTAGTAGCCTGCTCCGGTTTGCAAATTCAGCTCCAGGCGTTTGAACCTCAGAGGTCCATTCCTCACTGAATGTTCATCCTTCCTTTTCACAAATATTATGAGGGTACAGCACACGGATTAAACAGCGGGGATGCTTGCTTTACCATAGGATCTAGCTTCATCAACAAAGAGACACTCGGCCACGCAGCGCTTCTCATTAAGATAGCGTGCACGCAGACAATCGGAAAAACAATCGACTCCTAGTGGCATCTCTGCACACGTGTCTCGAGCCTGTAGCCTATCGTACGCTGATCTACCCCTGTCAAGCGTCTCTCCATGTGTACGGTTTCCTAATGGCGCGCCTTCAGGCAGAAACCAGTTACACACGGTGAGTAAGCACTGTGACAGGAAGCAAGATCGGTCCAGAGGCATGGTGCAACTATTATTACGGACATTCTCGACAGTGTCGAGCTACGTGTGTACATCTGATAGCCGGTCTATGTGAAGAGATCAGTCTCGGCTATAGTGCTCTACGATACAGGACACGTGTATCCAAAAGAGCAGATGCAATCAAATGCACCTTAGAGCCAACACTGTGTAATGGTCAGTAAGTCCACGGTGATCCCACAAGCGGCTTGAGAACCACAGAGACCATGACCCCTTCGAATTAATGTACTCGAGATGTCCAATGGATGGGTTGGTGCCAGAAATAGGAATATGCATCCCATCCTTCACTCCCTCCACAGTTAGGCAAACGCCCTTGGCAAGCTCATCCAGAATGTCCTGCACTATTCCCAGAAGTCCACGTTCTTCTCATAGCAGATGCGATAATAATTGAGCCTTGCAACCTGCCCACTCAACTATTACCACAAAACGATAACCACTACAACAAACTGGTTCACAACTTGGTAAAGCTTGTCTGGACAGTATTGCCCTTACTCTCGAGAATCCTGCCATAGCTACCCGCTATCTCACCAACTTCGACCAGGCAGCTCCTATCTCGTTTCCTTGCAGCACCGCAGGGTGCGAGCTCAGCATGCAAGTCCCATGAAGTGCCTTTTTTTTCATTGACAGAAGTTTTGGCAGTCGCTAGTCGTCATCCCAGACTTGCAGGACGATGTGATCCCACCACTCAGTGCTTGTTTCCCGAGCCCAAAGGCGGCATTCCACAGTGCTGAGCACGTCCGTTACTGCCACAAGCAATTTAGTGTCAGGCGAATCGATATCATCGTTGGACTCCTCACTGTCATATTGGAGCATAAGGAATAGCTCAACTGCCAAACGTGATGTGCTGGTGACATTCATCAGCAAAGTCCTCAGCAGCTCGGGCTCCATTTCCAACAGAAATTGCGCTGCAGACTCACAATGGCACCAAACTGCTGGGATGTGTAGCGATGCACCACGGGGTGTTGGGACAGGAAGCGGAATGACCCGCACCCTTCTGTCCCCTTTCCACAACCCACAGCGCCAAAATGGGACGAGGTGCTCTGTGAGATAGCTGCCCACAATGCACCACTCCCAACAGCGCTGCAAATGTGGCCACACTGCAGCACTGGTAGCTGTCAATGTGGCCACACTGCAGCGCTGTCCCTACACAGCTGTATGAACACAGCTGTAACTCCCAGCGCTGCACATTTCCAAGTGTAGCCATACCCAGAGCAATTATTGAGTGACCCATCCCCCATACTCAAGTCCCAGCTTCTTGCACCCAGAGGGTTAGGGACACCCAGAGCACAGGGTTGCATCTCTGCCCATCTTGACTAATTGCCATTGATGGACGTATCCTTCATGAACTTACTAATTCACTGCAAACAGTTCATAGAATCATAGAATATCAGGGTTGGAAGGGACCTCAGGAGGTCATCTAGTCCAACCCCCATCTAGTCCAACCCCCAGTCCAACACTGATAAACCCCATCAGTGTACAGGGTCTAGAATCTGTGGCTTTATTCTCACTGGCTCAAGGACTAACTAGTTCAAGCTTTTAATTAGTTTCCTGTCTGATTCCTTGCAGGTGGCAGGGCAAGGACTTTAATCAGGTAACTACATGCAAGAATGATTTCAACCACTAGATGTCCCAATACTATAATCAAATCCTGAAAACCATTATCCTCAGTATTTAAGCCCAGTGGAAGAAAATATGCAAGAGGAGCCCAGGCAGGATGTTGATGTTAATTATCAAGATAGTTTGTCACAGATCAACCATACAAAATGCTTTGTGTTGATCTACATGAAAAATGCAATGTTCTGTAGCTTTGCATTGTACGTGCTTTATCAGTTGATTGTTAGTTTAATTAAGCAAGCTGTTGTTATACACTACATAGCAGATCTTTTATCTCTCTGCATTTGTTTGCTCCTGCATTTATGTTTAGCATTTTGATTAGAAAGGCACAGTTGCTTCTAAAAATGAGCCTGATTCCATGATACCTCACATAGATGCCTTGTGAAGGTGGGAGAAAAACTCAAAAGTGGGGAAAATAAAAATGGCTCTGAAGCTAGAGATTTCTCTCACTACAAAATGCTTTGGAAATGGAGCCACCAGTGCTGCATGGCCCCACATGAGTATGTGAAAGCCTGAGTGAGAGGGGTGTGATGACAAGTCAGATGCAGACAGCATTCATCCCCATCTTGAGAAATTTACAGTCCTTTCAGGACTCTTTAACACAATTTCCCGCACCTAACCTGTTCTTTAAACATTCTATTTCAAAACTATTTTGATGTCCACAAAAATATGTCTGCTTTCTTCCACTATTATTCATTATAAAGCCTAAAGGAATATTTAGATGAAAACAGGATTTTTGAACTATATTTTTAATTTAAGCACAAAGCAGATCATCATAAACAAAAGCTCATGAACTATAAAAGTCACATGAGTCATGATGCCTGTATGGTAAACAATGAATACAAACTGCCTACATTTATACAAAAAAGGATTGCATTTTTTTTAAAGCTGAATAGCAATTCCACCCTCAGTCCTCTCAAAAACTGGCTTCTACTTTCTCCACTCCAGTTAAACTGCTCTCATCAAGGTTTCTGATTATAGGTCTGATCACAAAATTTCAAATTTTTAAATTCTTCAGTGAAGAAAGGACAGACAACCTGCCAAACATTTTTTGGCCAGCTCTATCAATAACCTCTTCCTGGCCAAAGTCAGGGCCCCTTCCCCATTCCATGCCCATGCCCATGCTCATCCTCTCTGCTGCTCTAGATACTGTTAATCGTACCCTCTTTCTTGACATCTGTCCTGCTTTGGCTTGCACAATACAATCCTCTGCTGGTTCTCTCCTCTTCTCTCTTTACACCCTTTTCTTAAGATGATCTCATCTGCTCACACGGCTTTAACTATCTTCTCCATGTTGATGCTTCACAAATGCACATCTTCATCCAGTTCCATATCTCAGGTTGTGTCTCTGGGATCTCCTCCAGGATGTATCCAAAAATCAAACTTGTATTTCCTCCCAAGCTGTCCCCATGCATCCCCATTATCTGTTACTGTTGTATACACAGCCATCTTTTCTGTCATTCAGTGAGGCTTTTGATCTAAGTATCATCTCGGACTCCTTCCTCTACCTAGTCCACACATCCAAATCCTGCCACTTCCTCAATACTATCTCTGTGATCTGGTTCATTTCTAGCTATTCAGCAACCTGAAACACTTGTCCAGGCCTTCAGCATCTTAATTTCTAGTCCCTCCTCTTCCTTTCCAGCCTCTTAACATTGGCCTCTCCCAGTTCACACCAAATGGATCCTTTAGAATCACAATCATATTAATCTTCCTCTACTGGCTTCCCCTTCTCCACACATCAAATTCAATATTCTTGTCCTCCCTTTAACGACTTGCATAACTCCACCTCCCCTTCACCCCCCAAATAATCCACTCTTGTGGGGCAGGGAAGACTAGCTCCTTCCTAATTTCTAGCCCAGAAACCATTTGGAGATCTTCTTCTGATAAAACACCTTGTGCAGTTTATTTACAATGTTCTTTCCCACCACCTTTACAGACTATGCAGCCTTGGATCAGCAGTACCATGGAGCATCTGGCCCATGAGGGAAGGAGATCTCTGACATCTGAGTTTGCAAGTCCCCCCTCATGCATCCTTATTGTGCCTTTTGTACTGTGACACTGAACCCCGTATTCTTCACAGTGATATTATTATGATAGGATTATGTCATAATTATGATGCATTTTGCACAAGATGTGTCATGTGAGGTATCATTGAAAAAGTTATGATTTGCTGAATATGATTATCCTATTCGTGTGCATGTATCATTTTTGTATCTGAAGTTATGAATATTGACTAGGTATCTTTATTTCAAATGGGCTTACTCTGCCCACCCACAGACAGCCTTTCAGATACAACAATAAAGAAGCCAGATGGGGCTGATGGCCCAACAGCAAAGACAATGGCCTGTGGAATAGCTTAACCTTCCTGTGGGTATTTTGGCCAGCCTATAAGCAATGGCTGTTATAACACTGCAAGGACATGTGGCCAGGCCACATGATTCTGGACTCCATCTTGGGATGTCAGTATTTTTCCACAAACCAGTCTGGGAACCAAGTTTTGAAACAAAGTGTTCCTGCCCTGTGCTAAAGCTATATAGGGCAGGGAGTAACATCATCAGTGGTTCGTCACTCTCCACACAAGAAAACACCTGGAAACACTTGAGGAACTAAGACTGAAGTGGGGGAAATGCCAGACCCAGGCTAAAGGAATTTCTAGTCTGTGTGTGAAGATCTGAGAAACCCAAGCTGTAAAGCTAAGGTAGCTTGTGCCTTAAGAATCTACAGGTCTGCCTGTACCATCAGTTAGGGTGAGAATCTGCTATTCATATCCAATCTATCTAGTATATTAAGCTTAGGTTGTGTTTTTGTTTATTTGCTAGGTAATCTGCTTTGATCTGTTTGCTATCACTTAAAGTCTATCTTTTGTAGTTAATAAACTTATTTTATGTGTTAATCCAAACCAGTGAGCTTTGACTGGAGTGTTTAGGGAAAATCTCTGCTTGGTTACCACAAGTGTGCATTGCTCTCTTCACACTGAGGGAGAGGCAGACCAGGTACTAAACCCATATACTGGCCAGATTTGACCAGGGCAGGATGGTACTGCTCTGGGGTCCTACGCTGGGAAGCTAGTGATTTAGAGAACCTAAGTGTAACTACAGCTGAGTGTGTCCCTGTTTGGGTGAATGCAGGCTGGAGGGCTTTGCAGCTTGTCACAGCAGCACAATGTGAGAGGGAGCCCAGGCTGGTGGGTCAGAGGGCTCAGGTGATACCCCCTTCCAGGTGGCACCCCAGGGGGAACTGGTCAGATGTACCCATTGGGCCAATAAGTTAATTGGCCTATTAACTCTCTCCAGCCCATCTCAATCTATCAATTGGGCACAGTCAGAGGCATGGGAAATAGGGATGTGGGAGGTGCTGCAGCACCCCTAGGTTATATGCGGGGTCCTGGCTGCACACGTGGGATCTCAGCTACTGGCCTGCTCCGTGCGGAGTCCCAGCTGTTGGCCCCGTTCCTGGCCCTGCATGCAGGGTCCCGCCTCACAGCTGCTGGCCCTGTGCTTGGGAGTCCCGGCAGCTGACCCCGCTCCCAGTTGCAACCGCAGGGTCCCAGCTGCTGGCTCCGCACTTGGAGTCTCGGCTGCCAGCCCTGCTCCCCTGCGCCCAGCACTGCACATGGCGTCCTGGGTGCCAGTCCCACATGCTCCACTACTGGCCCCACACATTTCCCCAGCCATGGCCCCAGCCTCGGCCCCCTTATCCCTGTCCCTGTGTCCCCCCCCGCCCCAGAGACATGGCCCTGCTCCCGGCCTCAGCATTAGGGTGGGAGGGGGAACAAAGTAAAATGTTTGGAGATAGTGGTGCTGACTTTCAGCACCCCCACTATAAACACCCCCACTGTACCCCCACTAGGCACAGTTCAGATAGTCAGGTGTGCTCTGGGGCAACTAATTGGAGTTGAAGTGACCGGAGTACTGACTCAGATGCTGGTGCTATTGGCATCAACCCTCTGCCAACCCTGCCACTCTGTCAACAGTACCATCCTTGATACCCTATTTGTCTGCTTCTTTCACAACTATTGTTGGGTTTTCTTCCATATCACCCCTGCCATGGGAAGGCCCAAGGCTCCTTGCTGAACTGGTCTGCACCTCTCTCTCCTCATTCAAAGCAGTTGATTTCAACCATGATAACTACAAGAAATTAGCCACCTCATTCAACTGAGGAAAAGAAACAATAGCATGACTTATGACCAGTCACAATTAAGAAACTCAGTTACTTTTTAAAAATTTATTCCAGAAAGTAAAAAGATTCAGAAAATCCTTTTCTGAACAAATTCAAACAATGAATAAAGGGGAGGAGGTTGTGCTATGCTCACAGAACAGCAAGCAGAAAGGAGGCTACGTTCATTCACTCAGCTCCTCTTCTGGGCAAGGACACTGTGATCCAATAAGAAGGATTTAGATAGAAATGGGTGTGTCAAGGGGCATCTTATGAGTGAAAGCTGTAAAGGGGACATCTCCTCTTTTTCCTTGCATTAGAGAATGGAAAGTTTGGTTGGCGTCCTTTGTGCCTAATATTACCTGAGAATGAATGAGCAGAGGAATAATGAACCCATCAGTAAGACATCATTAATTAATGTTTTCTTTGGCAGGAACATCTATCCTTCCCTTTCTCCTGTGCCTTTCACCTTAACTACAATTCAGTCATATTTAGCAACAATTTCTAGCTTAGTCATTCTATCAGGCTGTGTGATAAATCAGTGACCCGTGAGGGGACTATGCTCAGCAATATTTGTAATAGTTTGAGCTCTCATGAGATACAATTTTCATGGCCCTTGAATAGGAATAAACATAATAATATATCCGCTGTCAGGAGTCTATATCCCATCTTGGCAGGGAGATGGACTCAGTGGTCAAGAAAGGCCTTTTCCATCTTTAAATATGCTGATTCCATAGTTCTTGCTATTCCTTCTCAAGCTCTTTGTGATCACACTTTTAAATTCTCATCTACTTCCGGGTATCTTAATATCCGCCTCCTCATTTCTTAGAGCTTGTTCTGCTGCTTTGTCATCCATCTTATTTCCAAGTATTCTGATAAGTGCCAGAATGCATGCTGTTGTTACACAGATACTTACTTGTATTATGTCCATAGTTAGGAACATTATTTCACTTACTGTCATTTCTGCTTTCCAGAGTCCCTGTTCTGATTGTCATAAGGCCTGACATGGAATCAGATAAAATTATAGCTGCAGCCAGTTGCACATCTCTAATCCAGGTTAGCACCAACATTATTACCATTAGTTCAGCTGTCAGACTGTCACCTAATTCGATAGCCTTTTAGATTTCTGCATTCCAAGACTAGGAACACAGAATGCTGTTTGCACTCCACTGTGCTGTCATCTTTTGATCTATCTGTAGAGACTTGACAAAACTGGCCCTATTTTTCATAAATAAATTCAGAAATTTCATTGGTCTGACTACAGGTTTCAGAGTAGCAGCCGTGTTAGTCTGTATCCGCAAAAAGAACAGGCATACTTGTGGCACCTTAGAGACTGACACATTTATTTTAGCATAAGCTTTTGTGGGCTACAGTCCACTTCATCGGATGCATGCAGTGGAAAACACAGTAGGAAGATATATATACACACACAGAACATGAAACAATGGGTGTTACCATACACACTCTAACAAGAGTGATCAGTTAAGGTGAGTATTACCAGCAGGAGAGAAAAAAAACTTTTTGTAGTGGTAATCAAAATGGTCCATTTGTAGCAGTTGACAAGAAGTTGTGAGGAACAGGGGTCGGGGTGGGGTGGGGTGGGTATAATGTGTCGCTTTCCCCTTCCCTTGATTTTTGCATACAATTCCAAATCTGCAAATGGGGGAATAACTGTCCAGCTGTAATTTGATTTCCCATAACTAAAAATGTTTGGTTCTCTCAATTTTCTCTTTATATAATTTGTTTAGCCATTTTTTGACCCTGATGCTATGAGGAAGTCTGTAGCAAGTCATAGAATTTTTCCTACTAAACTCCTAGTAATCCCTCTTCTTCATCACTACCTTCCTGATCTTATACTAGCCTAGCCTGGCCCAGGCTTCATCATCAATTAGACTTTATCAGCCCTGACTCTCCTCGTGGTGTAGCCTGTCACAGGTTAATTGGCCCTTTTTACCTGCTCAGGCCTCTTGTGGGGTGGACTCCCTAAAGGGTGTAGTGTAAACCATCTAAAATGCGTGTGGTCCTGTGTGCGATGTTCATGGAAGGCAAGAAGGGGCTAAGTAGAGACAACCCCAGCATGGATAACAGCTGTTTACATAGTTGTCTAGAAATCTACCATGGGTGTGAACAGTATTGAGGAAGTGTCAGTGAATCTGTTCACATTACCTGGAAAGGTACAAAGAAGTTCTATCACTGACAATTTTTAAATCAAGCTTTGGATTTTTTTTTAAATATCTGCTCTAGCAATTATTTTGGGGAATGTGTTTTAGAAAAGGTCAGACCAGAGGATCACATGGTCCCTTCTGGCTTTGTTGTCTATGAAGCTGTAATCAAGGGAGAAGCAGGCAATAAAGATGACTTACCCCAAGGCTGCTTGTTCTTGTACTTTGAGTCCCATGCATGTGTATTAGGGACACTAGAAGTAGGAGCACTTTGCACACTGGGTAGTAATCTGGTCCAGAGTATTCCCCATGCAGGATGGGGTTGAAGCTGTGCAGCTTATCCCTTGATTGAAGCAATCCATATTCTTACCCCCTTCAGCTAACTGATTGTTTATACTACATTTCCATGAGGAAATTTACAATATTGGAGAAACTTTAGGAGCTGAGTGAAAGGAAAGGGTAAAAGCTTTTTAAAAAAAATAAAACAATAACCAGCCCCCTCCTCCTCTCCTTCAGGAGTTCCGAAAAAACACATGGGCCAGATCCTTATCTGGTGTCAATCATCCTTGTCCCAGTGAACTCTGGAGTGATGCTAATTTACACCAGCTGACAACCTGGCCCAATGATTCTAGAAGCACAAAATCTGCTGCCTACAGCGAGCTGATGTAGAAATGCAGGTCTTGTGCCATCAATATCTCATACCCCACACACAGCCTCTGGGGATATGGAGTACTGTGAGCTCAGCCTGCTGCGCATTTTCAGATGAAAAAAAATGGAAGAATTTGGTTTTTACAGAAATCATTCAAACCTCCTATGGGACAGATTTTATTGCTATTAAAATATTTGGGTTCTACGCTCCAGCTTGCCCTTTGCTACAGAGCACATGCTGTGTTGATAAGTAATGAGCAGTTGTGCCAACCCTGAGTCAGTCCAATATTATTTGGTAAAGTCAGTAAATATTGTGCACTGGGTTATGATAACCTTTGGCATGGAGGATAGCCACATAGAGCTTGTCTCCCCCCCATTTGTACCAAGGCAGTACGTTTCCTACTGACTGTTCTTAAGAATAGAGACAAAAAATTGAGACTTTTCTTGCCAAATGCAGATTGTATTTAAATGCTCTCTCTAAATTTATTATTCCTTTCTTTCATTTTTCACCTTTGTTTCATTTATAATAAGCTCTGTGAACATGCAATTCAAACAGGTTTCTTATGAGAGAATGTGCAAATGTTAATTTGAGCAGGTGAACTCAGACCAGCCATAAAGTTATTCCGTTCCAATCTTTATATGGCTGTTAATAAAAAACAGTGCTGTAACATTTTTCTGTGCTGCTCACTCCATTACATTGCTGTCTCTTTCACAGCCTTGCACAATATAAAATTTTAAAACCTAAACAGAGCACCCAAATTATTTGTGATGTCACCATTCTTTGATCATTAGTTCCCGTTATGTATATTGCTAGTTAGTTAATGTGCTAGGCTCTGTCCACAAACACAGCCAAAAGGCGGTCTTTGCTCCAACAAGTTTATGATCTGAGCATACAGCAGGTGATGCAAAAGCTAGATACAATAAACTAGGGGTCCCCAACATGGTGCCCGCGGGTGCCATGGCACCTGCTGGGGCATCTAAGTGCGCCCATGTACTGGCCGGCGGACGAGCATCCACCAAAATGTTGCTAACAAGCTGCGTCATCCATAGGCATCACCGCTGAAATGCCGCCAATTTTCGGCGGTATTTCAGCAGCGATGCCTCTGGATGATATTGCTTGTCGGCAACATTTCGGTGGCGACACCCATTGACATTGCCGCTTGTAGGTGGAATTTTGGCGGATGCTCATCCACCACCATGGTTCTCCATGGCTCATCGTCTGGCACCCGCCAGATGAAAAAGGTTGCGGACCACTGCAATAAACAGTAACAGTGAAACAATTTTTGAAGAGTAATAGACTATGCCATTAAGGAGAAGCTAAGTGAATGCTTTGTGTCAGTCTTCACTGCAGAGGATGTGAGGGAGATTCCCACACCTGAGTTGTTGTTTTTAATGACAAATCTGAGGAATTGTACCAGACTGAGGTGTCAATAGAGGAAGTTTTACTACAAATTGATAAATCAAACAGTAATAAATCACCAAGACCAAATGGTCTTCACCTGAGTTCTGAAGGAACTCAAATATGAAATTGCAGAACTACTAGCTGTGTTATGTAACCTCTCTCTTAAATCAGCCTCTGTACCAGAGGACTGGAGGAAAGCTAATCTAACACTGATTTTTTAAAAAAGGCTTCAGAGATGATTCTGGCAGTTACAGGCTGGTATACCTATCTTCAGTACCAGGCAAATTGGTTGAAACTATAGTAAAGAGCAGAATTATCAGACACACAGATAAACACGGTATGTCGAAGAACAGTCAACAGCTTTTGTAAAGGGAAATCATGTCTCATCCATCTATTAGAATTCTTTGAGGGAGTCAACAAGTACGTGGACAAGGGTAATCCAGTGGATATAGTGTACATGGACTTTCAGATAGTCTTTAACAAGGTCCCACACCAAGGGCACTGAATCAAAGTAACCAGTCATGAGGTAAGAGTGAAGGCCTGCTTATGGATCATAACTTATTAAAAAGGTAGAAAACAAAGGGTAGGAATAGTGTGACCAGATGTCCCAATTTTATAGGGAGAGTCCTGATTTTTGGGTCTTTTTCTTATATAGGCTTCTATTACCCACCGCCCCCGTCCGGATTTTCCACATTTGCTGTCTGGTCACCCAAGGTAGGAATAAATTATCAATTTTCACAGTGGAGAGAGGTAAATAGCAGGATCCCCCAAGAATCTGTACTGAGACCAATGCTGTTCAACATATTCATAAATGATCCAGAAAAGTGGGTAAACAGTGAGGTGGCAAAGTTTGCAGATGATCTCAAATTACTTAAGATAGTTAAGTCCAAAGCTGATTGTAAAGAGTTACAAAAGAATCTAACAAAACTGTGTGACTGAGCAACCAAGTGGAAAATGAAATTCAATGTTGATAAGTGAAAAGTAATGCATATTGGAAAACATAATGCCAACTATACATACTGTGATGGGGCAAGGCCAGATGGCTACAGTAAAGTACTGAGAAACAGGTATGTTAGCCCCAGGCTTAACAAATCCCTAGGACCCTGGTAACCAAATGGCAGTTGCTCCAGGTTAATCAAGGCACCTGGAGCCAATTAAGATCTTTCTAGAAGGCAGTAGAGATAGACGTACTTTAATAGAACACCTGCAGCCAATCAAGGCAGGCTAATCAGGGCATCTGGGTTAAAAGGAGCTCACTCCAGTCAGGCAGGGAGGAGCCAGAGGAGAAGGAGTGTGTGTGTGAAGAGCTGGGAGCAAGAAGCTGAGGGTGAGACAGTGTACTGCTGGAGGATTGAGGAGGACAAGCGTTATCAGACCACAGGAGGAAGGTCCGTGGTGAGATAAAGAAGTGTTTGGAGGAGGCCATGGGGAAGTAGCCCAGGGAGTTGTAGCTGTCATGCAGCTGTTACAGAAGGCACTATAGACAGCTGCGATCCACAGGGCCCTGGGCTGGAACCTGGAGTAGAGGGCAGGCCCGGGTTCCCCCCAAACCTCCCAACTCCTGATCAGACACAGGAGGAGCTGACCCAGACGGTGGGTGCCCCAAGAGGGAAGATCACTGAGGTGAACAAATCCGCCAATAAGCACAGGACTCACCAAGGTAGAGGAGGAACTTTGTCACAATACAAAATGATGGGGTCTTATTAGCTGTTACCACTCCAACAGATCTTGGTATCATTGTGGATAGTTCTCTAAAAACATCTGCTCAATGTACAGTGAGAGTCAAATACACTACCAGAATGTTAGGAACCATTAGGAAAGGGATAGATAATAAGACAGAAAATATTGTAATGCCACTGTATGCATCCATGGTACACCCACACCTTGAATACTGCATGCAGTTTTGGTCACCCCATCTCAAAAAAAGATACATTAGAATTGGAAAAAGTACAGAGAAGGACAACAAAAATGAATAGGGGTATGAAACAACTTCCATATGAGGAGAGATTAAAAAGACTAGGACTATTCATCTTGGAAAAGAGACAACTAAGGGGGGGATAGTGTGGAGGAAGTGTGTTATGTGAAGGAGTAAACAACAAGTACTTGGGGTCACCCAATGAAATTAATAGGCAGCAGGTTTAAAAACAAAGTATTTCTTCACACAACACAGTCAACTTGTGGAATTCATTGCCAGGAGAAGTTGTGAAGGTCAGAAGTATAACTGGGTTAAAAAAGAATTCGATAAGGGTCATTAATGATCATTAGCCAAGATGGTCAGGGTCATAACCTCGTGGTCTGGGTGTCCCTGAGCCTCTGGACTACCAGAAGCTGGGCCTGGATAACAGGGGATGGATCACTTGATTATTGCTCTGTTCTGGTCATTCCCTCTGAAACTTCTGGTACTGGCCACTGTTGAAGATGAGACACTGGGCTAGATGGACCATTGCTCTGACCCACTAGGTCTATGTTCACTGCACTCCAGCTACCTAGTTATTGCCTTGCTGGCAAATTCCCCCTTTGTCTTGAAAAGAACTAGCCCACAAAGATAGATCAGTGAGTCACCCATCTGCAAAAAAGCAAGAACAAAGCCTCAAGCCCTCAAAGCCCAAGCTGTGTCCAGTAATCAACACAAGGAAAGTTAATCAGAAATAAAATGTTCTCTTGGGTGGGAGTGGGCACTGCTGGCTGGAAATGTGTCCAGATGACTAGGAATGCTTCTGATGTGGCGGTACCTCAGAATCAAACACACACCATGTGCCACTGCACCATCAGTGATCCTTGTAGAGGCTGAACACTGAGCTGCTTAAGAGAGTGAGGATCCAAGGCCCATAATGAAAGTTAACCTCACTGGAGTCCATGTGTACTGGATTTAGAAATGCTCCAGACAAACCAGTGTCAGTATGAGATAAAAGACAATCTTTCAACATTAAGGCCACGGTATGGTAAATCCATTTAGCATTTCACTATAACAGAGTTAGAATAACCTAACAACAATAATCCATTTCATGTCTATAGGCCCTCTCACTGATTTCAAGTACAATGCAAACCCCAATTAGACCATACAACACTACAAGACAAGGTAGAGATAATGTTATGTAACCCTTCTGCCCCTCTGAGTTGGCAGCAACAAGGGCCGGGTTCAGTATCCAGGGGTTCCGTTTCAATAACACAAGGCATTACCGGCTCGAGCCCCCACCCAGTGACCTGGGACACTTACATACCACACCCTCCTGGGCGCCTCTAGGAGGCAATACTTCCCCTCTCGCAAGCACGGAGTCTGAGTGTAGCGAAATCTTTTTAATAAAGGAAGGAATCAATGCGGCATCCCATTGGAGAAGCACCACAAACAGAGTTATAACACAAACCATAACCACCCCCCCAAGTACATTTGGCAATGTCCTTTTCCCCTTAGGGTCTTAAGTCCAATCACTCCAAAGTCCAACAACCCAAAAGTCTCTGGTCAATGCCACCCCAGAATTCAAGAGTCTATCTGTAGAGGTCCCTCCCCCCAGCCTGGGTGAAAGGGGCACCTTACGTGGTCCAGGGCCAACTGCCCTGCCTCTCCGTGGGTTCTGCTTCCGCCTTCTCCACGAACTGCTCCGCCTTACCAGCCGCTCCACTCTGCTCCTCCGGCCGTCCTCACAAACTGCTCCGCTCCACCAGCTGCCTCGTGAGCTGCTCCAGTTGTCCCAGCAAACTGCTCGGCTCCGCTCGCTCTGTGGGCTGCTCCACACGCCCCACAGCTACTCCGCCCTGCCAGCCGCTCCACTCCACCAGCTGTCCTGTGGTCCGCTCCAGCCATCCCCATAAACTGCTCCACTCCGCCAGCTGCTCTGTTCCACAGTATAGCTTCAGGCTCCCCCACTAGTTAGCACAGTACTCAGTGCTCCCAGCTCAGTAATTTCAGCTCTTTTGTGATTTCAGCTCATTGTGATCTCAGCACATAGTAGGGGAGCCCACTGGTAGTGCACCATTAGCCCAAAGTGAGTTCAGCTCAGCAACCTGTATCTAGAGTCTTAAGGGAATAAAAAATCAACTCTGACATTCCACAGTGGAGAGAGGAGGGGGTGCAACTGGTGCTTCTAGCTCCACAAGGAGCCTGCACCACCAGGCACAAATACCTGTCCCCAACCTCTCTCTATTCACAGGGTTTTGGAACCCATGTCCCTTGTCTAGCAAGTACCACCCAACTGAGGTTGAGTCATTTCTGTCACAAAGCAGTCCCACAGCTCGGCAGTCTGGGATGGGGTAGGCGTGCCTATGCAAATATTTGAGATTTCGCATTCCAGACATTCTTTCCACACTTCCCATACTTCACCACCAGATGTCAGGGTACAGCTCATCCTGACTCTGCTTACATCTACAATCCCCAGTCTGAAGGAGGAACAGAAGTGAAACACCCAGAGTCATGCTGAAAGTCAGTGACAGAGCTGGGAATAGAACCCAAGGTCCCTGACTCCCTGTTCCCTGCTCTCATCCTTAGGTAACAGCTCCTAATGGTTACTGTGCAGGCTGCATTTCCCCATAGTGACAGCAGCCCAATAGTCTCCACACTCCAGCTTTAATATGACACTAAATGAAACCGACGGTGAGAATCAGAGAAGATAAATCTGCCCCTTCTGGGGGAAACAGCAGATTGTCATTATCAAAATGATTCTTCACCCAAAGGGGAAAGTGCCACAGTTGGATCACCATATTTAGAACATCAGCTACAGCAAGCCAGAGAGAGATACAAGAGCCTTGTCTAGTTCCTCAAACTCCTCTTATGGTGCTGAATCCCTATGCTCCTTACAATAATGTGATCAACTCCTTGTATTGTCTGCATGATGGAGCATGTACATTAACATAGGACAAATAGATCAGCAGGCATTGACTCACTACATCTTTAGCTGGTGTTAATTCTGTGTGGAAAATGTCACCTCCCCTTCTGCGCATCCTGAGATGGATCAGGCTGCTTCAGTCTATGAAATACTGAAACTACTGTGGGAATTGCAGAAGGGCAGTAATCTCCCATTGTACTCACTAGTCAGGACAGGAAGCTGTTAGGCAACAACACACCAGAAGCAGCTGAGTGAATGAGTCACTTGGGATCCATGTGAGAAATAAACAGGCCCAATCTGATCTCACTCTTGGAGCATTATCTTTCCAACACGCTAGATTTAAGACAAGCAATTGCGAGGATCCAGCCTGGATTATTGCTGCTTGTCTCAGGGTCGGAGCAGGCTCTCCCACTTTCGTGTCCAAACTCTGTGTTTAGACTGGCCTAATAAAGAGTCTTCCACGCTGCCTTCTGCTGAATCACCCAAGTGTTTGTGCAGTTCCCAGATCCCCCAACAGTTAGTGCCCCACAGACCCTCCCCAGGGTCTCCTGGCCCTTGAGGCTACCTTGTTGGTAAAGAGACAGAGATACTGCCCTCCTGTCTCCTCCCAGACTAGCCTCCCCACTGAGGTGTGCCCAGGGCTTTTATAGCCCTCTCCTGCCCCAGCCCAGCTGTCACTACTTAGCTCAGCATGTTCCTCTGAGCCAGCTCTCGTTAGGCCTTGCAGCTGGGCTCCCTGCTGAATACCTGCATCTCTACACCTGGCCTCCTGGCCACAGAGCAAGCTGCAGACAGCATTTTGGCAGGGCTTTAAAGGGGGTTTTACCCCTGCCCTACCACACTGCTGTTTTTCGAATACATCTGCAACAGGCATCTTTAACAGAAAATTTCAAAGCCGTTTGACTTTGCAGAAAATAAAACCAATCTTTATGAGATGTGTACTTTGTAAGTTCCTTTTGGACAGAGAAAATTGAATGTTACATAGCACCTTTTATACGCCAGTGCTTTACAGTAATGGGTTACTGCACAGTGACTCTCTGCAACCAGAGCAGCAACACTCTTCTTCACAATAGCTTACACAGCCCCAGACAGCAGGGGCTCAGTTCTCCAGTTCTTGCACCTTGTGTCATTCTGTGCAAAGTGAGTATCAAGCCCAGTCCCATCAGTGCGGTGGCCTATCACAGCTACTTAGTGTAAATGATGACACAAGGTAGAAGGCAGTGGAGAATCAGGCCCTAGATCTACTCTTTGGTCTTGTCTACTGGGGGACACACACACCTGAAAGCTAATCCAAATTAGCTAAAAGTGTAACTTTAAAATGGCTTAATTAAACCACATTAAACTCCTGTATGGAAGCTCTTATTAAAGTGGCCTTAATGCAGTTCATCTTAAATTCTGAATAAGAGCATCCACGCAGGAGTTTAATGTAGTTTAACTAATCCACTTTAAGTTAATTTGGATTAATTCCACTCTTATAAAGAGGATGGGATGTCAGGCACTCTAAGAGTGATAGCCCACTCTGGAAGTGTGGAGCGGGACCTTTCAGATTCTTCTGGGCAACCCACAAATGAGGAATGTTGTAATGTCTTCCTCTGAAGGGTGTCCCAGGCTAGGGCAGCAGGGTGCCCTGATCACCACAATGGTGGTGTGATAAGGGGGACAAAAACCACTTCCTGAAAAAGTTAGTCTGGGTTGGGTACTCGTAGTCTAGTTTCCCAACATAAGCTTCAATATATTGTCAGTAGGCTTTCTGCAGGTATTTGATCCTCCACTTGTATATGCCCCAGGTTCTCTCACAGGGTTCATTCCTCCTCTCTTCTCCTGAGCACTGAAAGATAGGTATGAGAGCTTGCATTAAAACAAGCCCCAGACTCCTCCCATTCCAATAATGTTTTGGTAAGAGGCCATTGATAATTAGGCCTTCCTACTCCCTCATTCAATAAAGTAAACCTTCCCTGGTCCTATAGGTAAAGACAAGTATCCTTAGTATGCCTGTTTCTTTTTCCACCTGAAACCAGATTACCCCAGCCTGATAACATTGAAGGGGTTCAGCCTGGGAACACTACTAAACAGAGCAAGAGAATAAGTCTAGTTCAGGGGTGGACAAACTTTTTGGCCCAAGGGCCACATCTGGGTGGGGAAATTGCATGCAGGACCATGAATGTAGGGCAGGGAGTTGGGGTGGGGTGCACTATGGAGGACAGGGCTCAGGGCAGGGTGTTGGGGTGCAAGAGGGGTGTGGCAAGGGGTTGGGTGCAGGAGGGGGTGCAGTGTGCAGGAGAGGGCTCAGGGCAGGGGTTGGGGTGCAGCAGGGAGCTCAGGGCAGGGGGTTGGCGTGCAGGAGGGGTGCAGGCTCTGGCCTGGCACTGCTTACCTAGAGTGGCTCCTGGGTGGCAGTGGGGCTAAGAGAGACTCCCTGCACCACATCCCTGCGGGCCCTGGGGCTTGAGCAGAGGGATCTGTGCTCTGCCCTTGCCTGCAGGTACCTCCCCCGAAGCTCCCATTGGCCATGGTTCCCTGTTCCCGGCCAATGGGAGCTGCAGGGGGAAATGCCTGCAGGTGAGGGCAGAGCATGGATCCTTCTGCCACTGCATCAGAGGCCGTAGGGATGTGGTGCTGGCCACTTCCAGCAGTGGCATGGGGCCCTCAGAGGCACAGGGGTGGCAATCCCACAGGCTGGATCTGGCCTGCAGGCTGTAGTTTGCACAAACTAGACCGGGGTGAGCAAAAGCATGGTCTTTTCTTCTCCAAAGCCCTTTCTATCATGGCTATGGCTATGATTCTGTGATTTTCTGGGACTTCTTCTGGAGTAGGACTGAAGCAGTACTACACCATAGTTTAAGACAGGAAGTCAAGAAGAATAAATATCCAGTTGAAACTGCAGCTAGGCAGCATGTAGTTACCTGAGCTGGGATTCAGCCAGGATTCCAAGGTTAATACTGCTGCTCTACAAACAGGGCTGTGGTGTCTTTAATAACTGCAAATGGTTAGGCTTTTGCCTTTTCAAAAAGGCAACACTACAACATTTCTATATATCCTAGCACCATACTGGAGTTTCGGTTCAATACAAGTTCAGAGGAGGAAAGCACTCCCTTGTGCAGCACCTGGCTGTTCGTTGAACTCCCACCCTTGTAATAACCCTCTGTAGGTTATATATGCTGATGTGCTCAGAGTGCAAGGTTGTGGTTTGGCTGCAGGCAAATCTAATGGCTTGGATGTATCTGAACATGTGGGGGCTGGAGATTTCATGATCAGACTTTATTTTGCAAGATTTCCAGCTCTTTTTGATTTTGCCAAGACCTAACTCTTACCAGAATAACCTTTTTTTGATAACATCTTGGAATTGCTGCTTGAGGCTGGAAGTTCAGAATGAACTATACAGAAAGCAGCTGTGGGCTCCACATGTCTGCCTATGAGTTATGCTAACCTGGAATCTTCATAATACTGAGGGCACATTCCCTCCCAAACACACACCCTGTGCCAGGGCAGGCAATATGGGTAGACTTGGAAGGATTAGATTTGTATCTGTAAATGTTGGTAAACGTTAATTTCACTGAACACACCCCAATGGCCAAAAAATATCCACTGGCTGGATAACCGTACTCAGAGAGTGGTTATTAATGGCTCCCAATCCTGGTGGAAAGGTTTAACAAGTGGGGTTCCAGGGGTCTGTTTTGGGACCAGCTCTGTTCAATATCTTCATCAACGACTTAGATGTTGGCATACAAAGTACGCTTATTAAGTTTGCGGACAATACCAAACTGGGAGGGATTGCAACTGCTTTGGAGGACAGGGTCAAAATTCAAAACGATCTGGACAAATTGGAGAAATGGTCTGAGGTAAACCGGATGCAGTTCAATATAGACAAATGCAAAGTGCTCCACTTAGGAAGGAACAATCAGTTTCACACATACAGAATGGGAAGAGACTGTCTAGGAAGGAGTATAGCAGAAAGATGTAGGGGTCATAGTGGACCACAAGCTAAATATGAGTCAGTGGGATACTGTTGCAAAAAAAGCAAATGTGATTCTGGGATGCATTAACAGGTGTGGTGTAAACAAGACACGAGAAGTCATTCTTCCACTCTACTCTGCGCTGGTTAGGCCTCAACTGGAGTATTGTGTCCAGTTTCTGGGCACCGCATTTCAGAAAGATGTGGAGAATTGGGAGGGCCCAGAGAAGAGCAACAAGAATGATTAAAGGTCTTGAGAACATGAACCCCTATGAGGGAAGGCTGAAGAATTGGGTTTATTTAGTTTGGAAAAGAGAAGCTGAGAGGGGACATGATAGCAGTTTTCAGGTATCTAAAAGGGTGTCATCGAGGAGGGAGAAAACTTGGTTCACCTTAGCCTCAAATGAAAGAACAAGAAGCCAAATGGCTTAAACTGCAGCAAGGGAGATTTAGGTTGGACATTAGGAAAAAGTTCCTAACTGTCAGGATAGTTAAACACTAGAATAAATTGCCTAGGGAGGTTGTGGAATCTCCATCTCTGGAGATATTTAAGAGAGGGTTAGATAAATGTTTATCAGGGATGGTCTAGATAGTATTTGGTCCTGCCTTGAGGGCAGGGGACTGGACTCTATGACCTCTCGATGTCCCTTCCAGTCCTAGAGTCTATGAATATTTCCATCATAATTATCAAAATTTACAGACAGGCAAAGAGAAAAATGCTGCTTGAAAACTTAGAGTTTCTGAGAGTTATGTCATTACCATCATTAAGTAATTACTGTCCTAACCTCCCTAGTGTCTGACCCCTCCATAGTTTCCCATATGACCATTTAAATGATAATTTTAAAAAAAATGCTTAAATGAACTTCAACATTATCCACTGAAATTATAAAAAATAAAAATTTAATTCTGCCAAGCCTATATATGGAGCAGTGTAGGCCTGCTTACTTTCTATGCTGCTCCTCCTTTGTGGTTTCTGGAATTTATGGGCTGCTGGAGCAGCTGTAGGGAGATACTGGGGCCAAAAATCAGTCCCAGCACAAGCTGATGAAGTTCAGTGCAGGAATCACTGGGTGAAACCTGTTTTTTGTCCCATAGGAAGTCAGACTATACGATCATAATGATCCTTGCTATCCTTGAAGTCTGTCGCTCTATCACTGACTCTCTTTTGCACTGAGGCAGCACTGTCTTGCATACGCAGCAGGGGACCAGGCTTTGGAATAGAATTGGGTGAAATTTTGAGCCGAAACTTCTCATTGGAAAATGCAGATTCAGCAGTGCCGAAGCATTCTATGGATTTGTGTCTGTTTCTCCAAATTGTTCCTGTTGGGAAAAAATATTCAGAAAAAAAGTAAAAAAAACTTGTTTCAAATGATATTTTAACATTTTCTAAATGAAACTTATAGGTAGTTCAACTTGAAATGACTTTCCATTTGAAGTTTCTTCCAGTTTAAATTTAAACAAACTTTTTAAAAATGCTCAAAATCAAAGCAAAATATTTAATTCTAGCCAAGGCAAAAATCTTTTTGGTTTGCCAAAAATTTTAGTTGTGTTGACCCAAATTTGTTTGAGAACTGTTGGCAAACAACAACAAGCAAACTTCCACAGACCAAGATACACCAACTGTAAGTGGCATCAGACCCTGAAAAAAACAGGTGTAAAACCAGAAGAAATATCTTCACTGCTGCAATGATCAATACCACACGCCTTTCAAGATCCATGGGTCCTAAATATGCTTATCACAACATGTGGAATTCCTCATCCAGTGCACTAAATGCTCTCAAAACAAATGTGGGTGAAACCAAACCAATGTGCTCGCCAGTGAACTCACAAAAAAAAATAAGACAAAACCTCCATGCCACCCAGGAGCAAAGCGATCGCTCCATATCTGACCTCTCAGAACTCATCCTCAAAGGAAACTTTCATAACACCTTCAAAAAGCAAGCCTGGGAACTTAAATGCATAACTTTCAGACATCAAAAACCACATCCTCAGACACTGGTTTTATGGCTTGTTACAACAGTTTGTAACACAATTGTCTGCTAACACTAATTGCTCACTTCACTTTAAGTGGTCTCCCACAACACGTTAACCCCTTAATCTTAACAATCTGGCCCAATTTGTATTTAGCTCAGACACTCTGGTTTCCTTCTCCAGACCTGAAGAGCTCTTTGAAGCTGAAAAGCTTGTACCTTCAGAACAGAAGTTGGTCTAGTAAAAGATATCGCCTCACTGATCTTGTCTCTCAGCAAACCAAAGAAAAACCATCAGCTATTTGCACATCTCTAATGGGAACTAAAACCAGTATGCTCTGCCAGGAAGAAATATTGGGGAAATGCTGCTAAATTGCACTCAGTTGTGGGGGGATTTACAGGTGCTGAGGCCTGTAAAGTTCATGAGGTGCAACCAGTCCACAGTTATCTTGCTGCTTAGCCTGGCCCTCATTTGTATTTTACTTGCTTGTCAGTTTACAACAATACAGTGGTCTGTTCTACATCTTCCTTCACTTGATGGTATAAATAGTCTTCATCTCTCCCCTTCCTGCTAACTTCAGCCCATATTCAGTCACACTCTTCAAGAGAAATTTTTATGTTTCACTACTAGTCTCAGCTTCCAAAGTTAATTGGGGCTGGTGAGGTAAAAATAGACCTTGGGCCAGATGGAAACTGTCCTGATTTATAGCTAGCTGAGCCATTACGTGTTCCATTTGTACTCCGAACAAGGGTGCTATTAATTACTATTCTGCCCTGAGAGATTGCATGAGAGGTTACAATGATGCTATGCAAGGTTTAAATATTGTCAGGTTGCCACATTTTGTGGCAAGAGCCAGACTCTGAGCCAACCCATCTGTTTATGGTCAGTGGTATATACAGTGGTTGTTTTAGGTTGTGTGGCAGAGCTCTGACCTTACCCCCATGGGTCCTGCTCTTTTAGGCAGTTTATGCTAGCCTCAGTGGCTCACAGTCTCTTCATTAACCAGCCCTTCAGCTCCACATAGCCCTTCTCTCTAGGGCCAGGGTTACAGTTTGAGCCCTTTTCATCATAGGCCAGCAAGGAGGTTGGTGAGAGAACTCCCTCAGTCTGTTGTCTCTAGGGCTTATTTCAGAACAGTTTAGGCTCCTGTCCTGACAGGGGCCTGACTTCCCCTCCCAGGAGATGTTCCTGTAATGGTGGGTTGGGGGGGGAACCCCAGCCCATCCTCTACTTCAGGTTCCAGCCCAGGGACCCTAATGGTAGCAGCTGTTGGCAACCAACCTTTCACTGCCAGAGTTGCTACATTTCCCTGGGCCACTTCCCCACAGCTCTCCTACTTCTCCCCCCCCTTACCTTAGGGTTCCCTTACCAATGGTTTGAGGGTGTCTTCATTAACCAGCCCTTCAGCTGCACTTCCTCACCCCTACCTGACTGGAGTGAGCCCTTTTTATAGTATCAGCAGGGCCATAATTAGAGTCAGGTGGTCACATTAACTGAATGGCCTCACCTGACTCTTTGCAGGTTAATTAGAGTCAAGTGTTCTCATTAGCCTGGAGCAGCGCCTGCTCTGGTCAGTTAGGGAACAGAAAACTGTTAATCCAGTGGCCAGTATATCTCCCTTCTGCTATTCTGCTGTTCCCAGCTGGACTGGGTCTATCACAGTTGCTTGAAGTGTTTTGGCCAAATACCCAACTAGGGAAAGAAATTAGTGTAGCTCTACTGATAGCAGTAGTGCCATGCTGGTTTACACCCACTGAGGATCTGGCCCTGTGTCTGTAAAAACAGTCACAGCAGTAAAAAAGGGATGTTCTCCATTGCAAGGTTCTATGTACTTGCCACTTCAATGTCCTTTCCATTCCACAATGTTCTCTGAGAACCACACACATGCCATGCACATCAACCCCTTGGATGCAGAACAGACCCTTCAGATGGTGGACAAGCACGTGAAGGGCTTTGTTTTGATTAAGCTTCCCCAGGAAGGGTCTCCTATCATTCTCCCCTTGCCTACATTCAGAGACACACTAATGAGCTTCAGAGAGGGTCATGTGAAGCCATCCTCAAACAGTGGGAAAGCTTCTGACATGAGACTCTGTATGCAGGGCAGAGAGATAAGTAAAGGGGACTCCTGGATGCTCATACTCCATTTAGATGCTATATGGTTTGGATCTGCTGTTGCCTTTGTCTCCTTATATGACATGCCAGCTGCACCCTTCGCTCCCACTGCAGCAGTTGAGAAACATGGAATGAGCCTTCCTGAGAATGCCACTTGTTTTTCTGGCCTGCAGAAAACCCACAGAACATGCGCTGCACCTCTTTTCCCCTCTAGGTCACACAGAGAACCAGGAACGCAGCCTCTCAGAAAGGTTAAATTCTCTCAAGGGCCAATATTGATTTCACTGCCCCATTTGTGTGGACATGTTAAACTTGGAGAGGAGCTGGTGCATTCAAAGAACCAGGAAGGAAATGGCTGCAGGGCTTTATGGGACAGAGTAGCCCATCGGGCTTGTCTACATACAAAAATTAATCCAGAAAAAAGGAGGGTGAAAAATTTAAAGCAGATTAAATATTCCTGATTAACTCCATGTGTGGGTGTTCTCAATAGCTTAATCTACTTGTCATGGGGTAGGTACACCCCATCACGGGGACCAGGTCATGTATAGGGTGAAGAAGGGAAAAAGAACTGAATAGCAGTTGGTCAGGTCCTATGTTCATGTCCCTGACTACAAACATTGTAATACAGCCCAACGGCCAGTCAATAAACAGCCCTTTGGCTTGGGCAGCACGGCCTAATGGCCAGAGTCAATAGGGTAGCCCACCTCTGTGGAATTGTGCGGCCTATTGGCACATTAGGGGAGTGGGGTGTCACTTAGGGGTTGCGGCACCCAGAGCAGGTCTTCCCTGCTCCTCTGAGTCCCAGCCCAGGATCCTGGCAGTGGTGGGGGTGCTCACCACTGAGTCAGCAGAGATCCTCCCGAAACACACTGACCAGTTCCCCCTTTCACTCACCAGAGAAGATTCTAAGTCCCCTGCGCTGCTTCCTCCCTTTTCTCCCTCAGCAAAGCTCCACATTTCCCCCAAGTCTCTGGGGTCCTTCAGTGACCTAGCTCCTGCTGGCACGGTCTCATCGGGAAGTCTGGGAGTCCACGTGGGCTTCTGCATGCCTTGCTCCTGAGGTCAGAGCCTGCAGCCGTTCCTTGGGGGAGCCTGTAGTCTGTGTCCTCTCCCTTCAACAGCCTGTCTAGACTGAGCTGGGGGGGTGGCCTGCTTCCCTTTATACTCCACCTCCAGGCTGAGCATGCCCAGCAGAGTCAGAGGGGCGGGGCTTCCTCAGCCTGCAAAGCTCAGCTAACCGTTTTGGGACTGGTACTATTGGGTTTCTGGGAAGTGAGCGGGCTAAAGGATCCCCCCCAGCCTAAGGGGAGGATCCACAGGACCACAGAACCCCACTGATTACGGGGGACAACTAATAAAAGAACAGGGACAGGAGTGCAGTCAAAGGGTCATAAGAAGGGAGCCTGACGGGGACACCTAGGAGAGCGCCCTGGACAGCGCCCACTGCTCCACAAAGGTGTCAAGGGAGCCAGTGGACGCCGTCCAGAGGAACTCCGCCCGGATACGTGAACGGACCATGGATCGGAAACAAGCCCCACAGTCACAGGAGTCTCCATTGGCCAACCTCCTCTCCCTGGTTGTGTAGATGGCCTTATTTAGCAGCGCGAGGAGGGGTTGACCAGGGAGATCTCGTGACTTTGTGGGGCGACGGATAGTGAGTGTGTGAGGAAGAGGTGAGGGGAAAGTCAGTCCGAAACGCAACAGGGACTTGGTGAGGAGCGTACAGGGGCGTGCAACCTGGTCATCTAAGTAGCTCGCGCCAGGGTCTCCTCCATGCCGCAGAAGGGCAGGTGTCTGGGACGGGGTATATCGCGCCCAAACTACCACGCCCGTGCCCCTAGCGCCATGGAGAGCCACCAACTGATATCCCGGTGGCCTCGGACCAGGTAGAGTATAGGCCTGTGCCACCGGGCTCTCACCCTCCAGAGGTGCAGAAGGTCCCAGCCAACTTTGTGTCAGGCGTCGGACACGAGGGAGGAAATGAAGGGTATGGAGCACGAGCGTAGGTAGAGTTGTTTCGCTCTTGGCACCCGGTTGTGAACAACAGATGCGCTGCAGATCGTGCAGCTGGCTTGTGGAGAAGGGGCAGGGGGCCCCGTCGGGTCTTACGGCGCCCGGCCCTCTTCGGGACTGGTTTTTTTGTCTTGGGTAGATCATCCTCCCTGTCACCTACTCCTTGGCAGCCAGATTTACTTTATGGATTAAGCTAATCAGAATAATGGCATCCAAATTCTGGCATAAAAGTATGCACAGATGGATTATCAATTCAGGAATAAGTTAATTAGGAGTAATACTCGGATCACTGCCTATGTAGACCAGCCTTAAAATTGGCTTTCAGGCAACAAGCCCTCCTGTGTTGGTAAGAAAGTGGTTCAATAGCTGCTGTATTGATATAGAGTAGTCAGGCAATTTTAAAATATCACACCTGTACAGCAGTAAGATAGGTCAAAAGTGTTTTGCTGTTGAATCGCCAATTATGATGCATGATCCAGTTGTCATTGCTACGTGGGTCAACAAAATTGAAGAGTTTCAAGAATAGCAGGCCGTGTTTAGCTGATCCCAGAAAGAACAGGATCTTGTGGCACCTTCAGACGACTAACAAATTATTTCTGCATGAAGCTTCGTGAGCTAAGCTCACTCTTCGGATGCTAAGAATGCAACACACAGACAGGAAATATTATACATACAGAGAACATGAAAAGGGAAGTATGCATAGCAACAGGAAGAGTCTAATCAATTGAGCATGAGCTATCGTCAGGCACGAAAAAAAACTTTTGAAGTGATAATAAGATGACCCATAGAAGGTGTGAGGAGAACTTAACATAGAGAACAGATTCAAGTTAGTGTAATGACCCAGCCATTCCCAGTCTCTGTTTAGGCCTGAGTTAATTGTATCTAATTTGCATATTAATTTCGAGTTCAGCAGTCTCTCTTTGGAGCCTGTTTTTGAAGTTTTTTGTCGCAATAATTGCCACATTCAGTCTATCAATTGAACCAGTTAGAGAGGTTGAAGTGTTTTCCCACTGGTTTTTGAATGGTATGATTCCTGACGTTAAATTTGTCCATATTATCTTTTGCGTAGAGACTGTCCAGTTTGGCCATGTACATGGCAGAGGGGCATTGCTGGCACATGATGGCATATATATGTTGGTAGATTCAGGTGGGAATAAGCCCGTGATGGCGTGGCTTGATGTGATTAGGTCCTAGATGGTGTCACTTGAATAGATATGTGGACAGAGCTGCATCGGCCTGTTGCAAGGATAAGATTCCTGGTAGTGTTATGTTGTATGTGTGTCGGTTGCTGGTGAGTATTTGCTTCTCAGGTTGGGAGGCTGTCTATAATGAGGACTGGCCTGTCTCCCAAGATCTGTGAGAGCGGGGGATCATCTTTAGGATAGGGTGCAGATTTTGATGATGCACTGGAGAGGTTTTTAGTTGGGGCGTGTAGTGATGGCTAGTGCTTTGTTATTTTCTTTGTGGACCTGTCCTGTAGTAAGTGGCTTCTGGGTACTCTTCTGGCTCTGTCATTCTGTTTTTTCACTTCAGCAGGTGGTATGTAGTTTAAGAATGCTGATAAATCTTGTAGGTGTTTATCTCTGTCTGAGGATTGGAGCAAATACGATTGTATCTTAGGCTTGGCTGTAGACATGGATCATGTGGTGTGTCTGGATGGAAGCTGGAGCACGTAGGATAAGTATACGCGTCAATGGATTTTCTGTATAGGGGTGGTGTTTATGTGACCATTGCTTATTAGCAGTATTCAGTAGTGTCTAAGAAATGGACCCCTTGTGTGGATTGGTCTAGGCTGAGGTTGATGGTGGGATGGAAATTGTTAAAATCACAGTGGAATTCCTCGAGGGCTTCTTTTCCATGAGTCCAGATTATGAAGATGTCATCAATGTGGCGCAAGTAGAGTAGGTGCGTTAGGGAACAAGAGCTAAGGAAGCGTTGTTCTAAGTCAATTGAAAAGTATCTCTGGTGGTTTGTAGATGAAGGTTATGGAGATCTTATTGAGCTCAGCAGTGAGATGTTCAATATTATTCTCTTCTGTTTTTTAGGTGGATGCAATCCTGACGCTTGGCTTAACAAATACAGTCCTGCCATTTTGGCTCTGTAGTCTCCCAACAGCCAACATCATTCCTGGTATCCTGGGTCATTTGTCCTGGAATCCTTAGTGAATCTCTTGTAGGCAGAACCTGGCACTGATGTTTTGTGCAAATATCAGCAATCATTTCCCATTTAGCAGCTTACTATCCTTCAACATTTATGGAAAGAACAGTCAGCGCTAATCCCAAGGAGGACCCTTGGTATCTGGGCTTGGATGGAAGTTCTTTTAGTTGAGGTCTTGTTCTGCAGCATCACAGTAATAAGATGTGGGAAAGTGCTAGTATGAGGTGTTTAGCAGCCTTTAAGGCTGATAGGGACCATCACATGAAGACTCCTGCTGTGGACTCTTGTTAGGCACTGTACATACAATAGTAAGCGGCAGTCCTTTTCCCAAAGAGCTTGCAGTCTAAATAGAACAGACAGACTAAGAGTGAGAGAAAGGGAGTATTATTATCCCCATTTACGGATGGGGAACTGGGGCACACAGAGAGATTAAAGGCATGGTTTACACTGCAAGCTAGGGTTGTGATTCCCAGCTTAGTTGAGAAGACAAACCTATGCTAGTTCTGATCGAGTTAGCGTCCTAAGAATAAAGTGTCACTGCAGCTGTGCAAGCCACCCCAAGTACATACCTGGGGTGTTGGATGGGATCATACTCAGGGCGGCTTTCCCCTCTGGCTACCCACTGTGTTTAGCACACTCTCTCAATCTGAACTCAAGATGTAGACATGCCCAGAGTGACTTGCCCAAGTTCATAGTGGGAGTGAGGCAGAGGCAGGAATCAAACCCCAGTCTGGTCCAGTCCAGTGCTTTAACTGCAAGAACCATTCATCCTCTCACACTATGCTCATAAATAATAACAATAACAAAATCTTCATTCACTCCTAACGTGTATGCTGTACAATGAGATTATACTAGTTAGAGGACAAGGCACTAGTACAGGACAAATGGCATGTACAACAAATACTTTCCCCCTTGTCCTAAGCGTGGAGAACAGAACTCCAATCCTTTATGAAACATTCATTCTAAGAATGCTTTTCAGACATCCTAATCTTCTGGAACCTATTGATGAGCTATAAAATGAGAACACGGACCATAGCCTTTTCACAACAATAGATTCCGTACATTCATAGCAGTGCCTAGCAGAGCCAAGGTCTCTCATTCTTTCCACACACATTTTAATTGTTGTACAAATATTGTCAGAAGCCAGACCATCTTTTCAGAAGTTGCTTCTGAAAGTTCTTATGTGATCAACTGAATAGGCAGTGCAATTACAGAAGCCATGATTTAAGAGTCTGAAGCTCAATTAACCTGATAAAAGGAATCGGATTTACAAACAATATGTTGAGACATTTAATCTTGCAGTGAATACAGATATGTGTGGGGGAAGATTGTGTTATGGATTAAATGCCAAATTGTTGCATAACTTCCCATTCATTCCTTATATTTCCAGTATTACCTTATTATGACTGTTCTGGGATGAGATCTTGTTTTTATGATATTCACTAATCCAGAAAAGTAGCTCAAATGCTCTCAGATGGGCAAAAGACAAACAAAATAGATTTGGATCTTTTCTGAGATGCTAACTCCTTAAAGCTCACACCACTTGCATTTGATTAAAAAAGAATACTTTTCCAGAAGACACAGAAGAAAAAAAAATCTAATTTTCACAGTATTCCGACAGGGCAAAAAAAGATCTAAACATACCCATGTGTGCACACATGCTACCCAGCACAAATACCACTTCCCCATTCCCATGTAGGCACATGCTCCCAGGCACATATGCACCCCCCCACACACACATGTGTGAACACATGCTCTGAGAGACAAACACACCAACATGTATGAACAGAGTCACCAGTACATGCACAACAAAGCATTTTGTTTAAAAACAACACTGATCTTCTGTTATTTTAAGTACTAATATCTTGTAGAAATGTTTAGGCCTTAAAGTATTTGAGTGGCTGTATTACAATTAATAATAAATAAAATAATAGTAATAATTAATAATACAAATGAAGCTCAGTTCTGCCTGTGTGGAGGACGTGGATAACTCCCTATTAACACTGCTGTCCTCTTGAAGTGTGTAGGCCTCCCACATACCAGCCATGCTCTTGGTGAAATGGATCCTACACTATCTATTGTACTTAAAATCCAGACAAATGCGCCTCTTTTAGAAGACAGTAAAATCTACTGGTTAGGGCAGGGGAACTGAAAGCCAGGACTGTGTGACCTTAAACAAGTTGCTTAGGGCTTGTTGGCACTTGGGAATTACATTGTGTTAACACATATGTTAACTAGCACGATGTGGGACCCCCAGGCCTGGATGCACAAACGAGTTCAGTGTTGTAATGTTGAGCATCACAGCCCCTAATTTTTAGGTGTCTAGAAAATCACTGTGATTCACAAAGCCTGAGTGAGGTGCCTAGAATGAATACAATGAAAGGGGAGAGGTAGGCGCCTTAAACTGTAATTCACAAAACCTCTTGGGAGGGAGTTGCCTAGGCTAGGCAACAGGAAATGCCACCAGAGGGCAGGGGTTGCTAAGCCCTGCTCCTTTCACAGGCCTTGTCTACACTACCTGATTAAATCGAATTACTTTAAATCGATTTTACAAAACCGATTTTATAAAATCTATTTAGTGCGTCCACACTAGGATTCTAAAATCGATTTTGTGCGTCCATGGCCCACGTCTAGCGTCGATTTCAGGAGCAGTGCACTGTGGGTAGCTGTTCCACAGCTATCCCATAGTTCCCACTTCCTGGTTGAGAGCCCAGTGCCTGCTGGGACCAAAAAACATTGTCCCGGGTGGTGCTGGGTACAGCCTCACCCCTCCCTTTGTGAAAGCAGCAGCCAACCATTTCGCGCTTTTTTCCTGGGTGAAGAGAGCAAACGCCATAGCACAGCAAGCATGGACCCTGCTGAGACCATGGACCCTGCTGAGACCAGTAACGCAATCGTGCAAGTTGTAAACACCACGCGCACTCTCGTGCTGTCTATGCTGAGCCATGAACTGCAAATTCAGGAGGAGAGGGGGAGGAGGAGGAGGAGGAGGAGGAGGCGGCAGCTATGGCAGCGCACCGACAAGAGCGATGATGATGATGACGACATGGGAGACTGATTTCTCCCTAACCGTGGGACCCAGCATTTTGGAGCTACTGCTGGTAATGGGGCAGCTTCTACCCATTGAACGCCGATTTTGGGCACGGGAAACAAGCACAGACTGGTGGGACCGCATAGTTTTGCAGGTGTGGGACGATTCCCAGTGGCTGCAAAACTTTCGCATGCGTAAGAGCACTTTCTTTGAACTTTGTGACTTGCTTTCCCCTGCCCTGAAACGCCATAATACTAACATGAGAGCAGCCCTCACAGTGCAGAAGCGAGTGGCAATAG
Source organism: Chelonoidis abingdonii (assembly GCF_003597395.2). NCBI lineage: Eukaryota > Metazoa > Chordata > Testudines > Testudinidae > Chelonoidis > Chelonoidis abingdonii. The sequence goes on along the minus strand of NC_133782.1, from coordinate 20,318,185 downwards.
CCCTCTGGAAGCTTGCAACTCCAGACAGCTACCGGTCAGTCGGGAATCAATTTGGAGTGGGAAAATCTACCGTGGGGGCTGCTGTGATGCAAGTAGCCAAAGCAATCGTTACGCTGCTGCTACGAAAGTTTGTGACTCTGGGAAACGTGCAGGTCATAGTGGATGGCTTTGCTGCAATGGGATTCCCTAACTGTGGAGGGGCCATAGATGGAACCCATATCCCTATCTTGGCCCCAGAGCACCAGGGCACCCAGTACGTGAACCGCAAGGGGTACTTTTCCATGGTGCTGCAAGCACTGGTGGATCACAAGGGACGTTTCACCAGCATCCACGTGGGATGGCCAGGAAGGGTTCATGACGCTCGCGTCTTCAGAAACACTACTCTCTTTAAACGGCTGCAGCAAGGAAATTACTTCCCAGACCAGAAAATAACAGTTGGCGATGTTGAGATGCCTGTCGTTATCCTGGGTGACCCAGCCTACCCCTTGATGCCATGGCTCATGAAGCCATACACAGGCAGCCTGGACAGTGGTCAGGAGCTGTTCAACTACAGGCTGAGCAAGTGCAGGATGGTGGTAGAGTGTGCATTTGGGCGTTTAAAGGGGCGCTTTCGATCATTACTTACTCGCTCAGACCTCAGCCAAAAGAATGTCCCCATTGCTATTGCTGCTTGCTGTGTGCTCCACAATCTCTGTGAGAGTAAGGGGGAGACCTTTTTCTGGCGGGGTGGGAGGCTGAGGCAAATCACCTGGCCGCTCACTACGAGCAGCCAGACACCAGGGCGATTAGAAGAGCACACCAGGAGGCGGTGCGCATCAGAGAAGCCTTGAAAAGTAGTTTCAGCGCGGGCCAGGGTATGGTGTGACTGCAGTGCTTGTTTCCCCTTGATGAACACTCCCGCCTCTCTTGACTCCTGTAAGCAACCACCCTCTCCCCTTTACTTACAGCTTGCTGAAGGACTTTTAAAAGCAACCACCCCCCCCCCCTTTGATTACATCTAGCTGAAGGAAATAAAGTCAGTATATTTGAAAAATCATTTATTCAGTATTAAAAGTCATTTGTTATTGCTTAAAAATCATGAGTTCTTTTTTAAAAATCATTCCTGTAGAAAACCACCCTCCCCCGTTTGGATGTATTCTTGATTAGAAAGTAATTATATAAAGAGGCACTGATTATCTAGGTATCCCTGCATGGTGTGCTTTTGGAGGAGGATCGGAGGTAAGGAAAGCCCATGAAGCACATTTCAGCTTAATGTCAGCCTTTTGGTTGGGCTGTCCATGGGGGTGGAGTGTTCTGGTGAAGAAAGCCTTCCCCACGCATTCTAACACGTCTGGGTGAGGGAGATATGGAACTTGGGGAGCTTCGAGGGTGGTTAAACATGGGCTGCAGTGGCACTCTGTAACCCCGCTGCTGTTCCTGACCATCCACCATGCGTCTGAGGATCTCAGTGTGTTCACGCAGCAGCTCCAGCGTTCCATCACGCCAACGCAGATCTTCCTGCCTACACCTCTGATCTTCTGCCGGTCTTCCTTGCGCCACCTCTCTTCTACCTGCCGGTCTTCCTCCCGCCACCTCTGTTCTTCCTGCCGCCACCTCTCATCTCGAGCGTCTCTCCTGTCCTCCCGGTCACTGGCATCTTTCTTGTATTTTGCTACCACTTCCTCCAATCATTATGATGAGCTCTGTTACTGTGGCTTACTTCCATGATTTCTGAAAACATTTCATCTCGAGTTCTCTTTCTCCTCCGCCTTTTGGCTAGCCTTCCAGATGGGGCAGGGAGTACAGAACAGTGCGCAGCTGTATGGGGGAGGTAAGAGAGTACAGAGAAGTATGTAAAAAGATACATTTTACAGAACAATGATTGTACTCACAGTGAACCAAACTATGCACCTTACATAGCACATGTGATTTCACTACAAGGTCGAATTTTGCATCTTTTAATACTGAGAGCCTCTGTCCCTGGGGTCAGAGCACACTGCAGACGCAGGTTCCGGTCCTGTAATCATAATTCAGCTTCCATGCAGCCATGGTAAGTCTTTATGTTTGACTTCTCCAGGGTTCTCCAGCTCCTCACTCCTCCCTCCTAAAGCATCCTCCTCCACCCCTCACAGCGCGTGGCTGTTAGCTGGGAAGAGTCCCTGCTCGCCAAACAGACAGAGAAGCCAGCACAAGCCTTCCTATGCTCTGTGAAGCAATGATTCCAAATTACGTCATGCATGCCTGGAGGGGGAAAGTTTCGTTCAATGGGGGACCGGATAAGGCTGCCTTGCCCCGAAATCTACTGAAAAGGCTCTTTGATTTCCTCCAATATCAATTCATGGAGATTTCTTGGGAGGATTTTCACTCCATCCCCAGACATGTTAACGAACTTTTCCTGTAACTGTACTGGCTAAGAAGGAATGACAACGCATGCTTCCAAATTTATAATTAAAAAACGCTTGTTTTGTAACCATGATTGATAGAAACATTCACTCACCAGAGGTCCCTTCCATGGCTTCACTGTCTGGGATAGTGGCTTGGTTGGGCTGGGAGGGTAATTCAGGGCTCAAAAACAGCTCCTGGCTGCTGTTGGTAATTGAGAGCTGTGTGCTATCTGCAATCTCTTCCTCCTGCTCATCTTCGTCATCTGCCCCCTCTGCAGAATCCTCAGGCACGGTTGATATTGCAACACTGACCTCTGAATCCACGGCCACGGGTGGGGTACTTGTTGCCAAGCCCCAAAATTGCATGCAGCTCTGCATAGAACCTGCATGTTTTCGGACCTGCTCCAGACCTTCCGTTTGCCTCTCTGGTTTTCTGGTATGCCTGCCTCAGTTCTTTGACTTTTATCCTACATTGCAACGAGTCCCTCCTGTGTCCTTTTTCAATCATAGACTTTGAAATTCTTTCAAATGTTTTCTCATTTCGTTTTGACGAACGGAGTTCTGTAAGCACTGAATCCTCACCCCAGATAGCAATGAGATCCACTAGCTCTTCTGTGGTCCATGCTGGAGCTCTTTTTCTATTCTCAGGAGACTGCATTTTTAAATGTGCTGCTGAGCTGTACGTGGTCACCTGTGCTGCTCAGAGCCCCACGCTGGCCAAACAGGAAACTGATTCAAAACTCCGGGGGCTTTTCCTGTTTACCTGGCCAGTGCATCGGAGTTTTGACTGCTGTCCAGAGCGGTCAGTGGTGCTCTCTGGGATACCTCCTGGAGGCCAGTAACTTCGATTTCCGTCCACACTACACTAATTCCGAATTAGTAACATCGATTTTAGGGTTACTCCTGTGGTTTTGAAGGAGTACTAAAATTGATTTAAATAGCCCTTTAATTCGAATTACAGGGCGGTGTAGTGTGGACGGGTGCACCATTAATTCGAATTAACGCTGTTAAATTCGAATTTAAGGCGCAGTGTAGACAGGGTCACAGAGATAGGCAGCTAAGTCCAGGCTGCAGGGAGGCACCTACCTCTGCTAGTGAGTCTCAGCTGGGATCCCCCTCCTGGAGTTAAGTGCCCATGATGTTTTAGCAAGAGGAATTCCTGCTTAACTTTTAGCCCAGTGGGGAGGGTACTGACCCAGGACATGGGAGCCCCTCTACTTGTGGTTGAGCAGGGATTTGAACAGGTGTCTCTCATGTGAGTGCCCTAACCACTGGGCTATGGGACAGTCCGAGGTGGGGCTCCCTTGTCTCTCCAGTTGAAGCTGTTGCACTCTGACTCAATAATTAACAAGTCATTCGTTCCGGGGAACTGGAGCCTGGCTCTTTCACCTCTTTGGTGAGTGCTCTAACTACCAGGCTGCAAAGCCATTCTCGTGCCTGTGCACTCACTCTCTCTTGCTGTTTCTGACCCAAATGCGTATTTATCCACAATGGAACAGCATCAACAGGAGAGACTGAGGGAGTCTCCCCATCAGAATATCCCACAGCCCTGTGCTTTGAGCACTCACCTGAGAGGTGGCAGAGCTCTGTTCAAATTCTTTCCCCCATTCAGGTGGAGGGGAGACTTGAACTGGGGGGCTCCTATGTCCTGGGGAGAACCCTAACCACAAGGTCAAATCTAGGTCCTCCATCTCCTTTTTCCCACCCCTACTGGCTTGTGTGAACTCACTTGTGGAGTCCAGTCCAGTAGGCATGCTCAGTGTATCTCGCGGATCAGGTCCTGGACGTGACTTAGGCGCCTGAATGCCTGTCTTCCCCTGCTTTGTGGATCAGTCTGGGGCAAAGGCAGGAGATAGGTGTCTTTGTGAAAGAGGGAGGTAGCAGGGCCTGTGCCTGGACGCAGATACATAGGCACCCAGGGAACTTTCACTGCAAAAACTTAGGTGTTGGGTGAGGTTAGGTGCCTTCAGAGTGCCGCAGGAGTTTTGTGTATCACAGTGGTCCTGAAACTGGGACTTAGGTGCTTAAATTGGGGACTTAGGTGCCTAGCTTGTTTTGTGCATCCAGGCCTCCAAGTCCACAAGGACTGTTGTGTTTAAAGTAATGATAATGGGTTGTGGTTGACCTTTAACCATGACTTGCTACTATGATGTTCAACCTGACCGCCCTTGTCCTCTGCACTGAGGACTCTCTTTAGCAAAGTACTTAATCATGTACTGAAATCCCACTGAAGTGAATCATGATTAAAGTTAAACACGTTTAAGTGCTTGGATGAATTGGGATCTGAGTGATTTACATCATATTAGCTAACACACGTGCCAATACAGAGTCATTTCCCATTATGGACTGTGCTGGGATATGTAGTCCCCATACTGTTACACCTTCAACTGAGGCTAAGAAGGGGGCCAGTTAGCAACAGCTGATATAACAGGCAGCAGCTCAGGCAGAAAAGTGGGGCTGGTAGGGGACTGAGGAAGCTCTTCAGTAGTAGTCAGGCACATGAAAAAACAGAACTCCAGAGCAGGAGCTGAGTCCCGTGAGAGACTATGGTAAATAGGGAAAAAGTAGGGACCAGTCCAGCAAAGCACCTAGACATTGTAAGGTGCAGTGTAACACAAGGGAGGTCGCTAGGCTGGAATCCAGAGGAGAGAGTGAGCCTGGATTCCCCTCCACAAGCAGGAGGGGAAACACAAGCCTGGGGATTATTTAAAAGGAACACAGGCTGCTGAGTCCTAGATGAGGGCCACAGGGCTAGCGTAAAGGCCATTAGCCTTTTGAGTTTTTCTGTGGGGACTTTTCTGTTACACTGGAAGGGGACTGAACTTGAAGAGTGACCTGCCCAGGGAGCTGGGCCATAGAAGCTCCAGACTGCTGCAGGACCAGAAGGGCAGAAAACAGGGGGCACCAGAGTGGAAGAACTTCATCAATGCTGCTAGCTAAGTAGGGTGGGTGCTCCATGGTGAGTTTCCCCTGCTATACGGACAAGCCCTTATGAGCTACCTTCCAGAGGTGCTGAGCATCTGCCACTCCCATTGAGGTCAGCGTGAGCTGTGGGAATTCAGCACCTCTGAAGCCCAAACCCTCTACCTGGGCCTCAGTTTGCCTATCTCTATAATGGGAATAATGCTTAATAGGTTGTTTTGTAAAGCACCTGGTCCAAATCCACAAAGATACTTAGCCACCTAAAGTTTTTACTCAGCTGTGATCCACAAAATTCCTGCCGAATCCTGTAGGTGTCTCAATTCACTCAGTGCCTAAATTTCAAGGTAAATGTTCCCTAGGTGCCTATGTTTCTGCTTCTGGGTATTCACACTGCTGGGTCACTCTAGGCATTTGGACACCTGTCTCTTGCCTAAGCTCCAGAGCAAGTCACAAAGTGGGGGAAGACAGATGGTCAGCTGCTTAAGTTATATGCAGACTCAGTCTGGGAAGTTGTGTACTGGACCAAATCCCATTCAAAATCCAGGGGAGGGAGAAGAGGAGGGGGGGGGGCTGCTGCTGTGACCCTTAGCCTCATGGTTACATCATCTCCCTGGGATACAGGAGAACCAGGTTCAACTCCCCCCTCTCTGCCAGAGGCAAGTAGGATAGAAGGAGTTGAACAGGAGTCTCCCACCTTTTAGGTGAATACTCTAACCATTGAGCTATGGGATATTCTGACATGGGGCCCTGTCAGACGTGCTGAAGCTGTTCCACTGTGGATAAAGGGTGACTGGAGCATGGGGACTGTCTGAGAGTCTCCACCTCTAGGTGGGTACCCTAACCACTGGACTACAGAGTCATTCCTACTCTTTCTCTGGCTCAGTGACTACTTCAGAAGGGATCTACAGCACATAGCTTCAGCAGGAGAGACTGCAGAAGCCCCCACATCAGAATATCCCATAGCTCAGTGGTTAGAGCATACTTCTGAGAAGTAGGAGACCCCTGATCAAATCCTTTCTGCCAGAGAGAAGGGAACTGAATCTGGGTCTCCCACATCTCATGGAAGTGCTCTAACCACTGGGATAAAAGTTAGTGTTGGCTCCTTTCCTAGTTGCTGCTGCTGACATTTAGTGTGGAGCGAGGCAGGCACCTAAGTCATTCCTGCAAGAAACACCTTAGGCATGGAAGTTAACGTGGGATGGCTCCAGAAAAGGGGTTTCCATTTGTGGATGGCTAAGCAGAGCTAGGGGCCTCTTTGTGGCTGGGACTTAGGTGCCCATCTCTGTGAGAGGGGCGGGGCTTAGGACACACCTTTCCCGTTGTCTAGCTTAGGTGGCTCCCCACTTAGCATTTTGGCTTTTGTGCATCACATCGTAAGGCACGTCTTCCTGTGCATTGTGTAGGCGGCTAGGAGTCTAACTCAGGCTTTGTAGATCTCAGTGGTGTAAGTGCTTAAGAATTAGGCACTCTGATGCTCAGTGTTGCAACACCTAAGTCTCTTTGTGCATCCTACGCCTTGAGATCTTTTCATACAAGGAGCTATATAAAGGCAAACTATATTCCTCCTTTTATCCTTCTCCCATGGGAACATATTCCTCTAGTTCCTGGAGATAGCTTTAAACAGTGTTGCTGTGCATTTTACTGCCTTTAAGAGTGCATTGAAATTCACACCCAACATTTCTCTTAAGAAGGCTCCTTATTTAATGTTTGTCATCCTATAATTAAACAAAAATAGTGGTCTGAATGTCTGCAGTGAGTCTAAAGCTCAAAACAACCCTATTAATAATTGGTTTAAATAATAAAACACAAAACAAAATAGCAGTTCAGGGTTTAGATGGAAAACATTGTAAAGCTAAACGTTGTAAAATTCCACAAGATTCACGGGTGAGGGCTAGTGTCTAGCAATGCATTACACAGCCACTCCTCTATGGGCCTTATACACACTACTTCCCCTTGTTATCTGCAGTCAAGGAGAGCCGCGGCTATGCTGCTTGTGTTCAGTGCCAACTGCAGAACAGAAGTTACCTTCAAAGAGATTAAAAGTGTCAGCAACAAGAGGAGCTGAAGCCTTTAATTAGGATAATGGGCCACTAACAACCAAAGCAATCAGGCTTCCTGGTTCTTAGAGGACATTTCAGCAACCACAGACAACCCCCACTGGCATCAAGATGACTATTAATGGCACTTTTGGGCTGCAGCTGTTGGGAAGGTTCAGTCCCTGTTTCTTCTGTAATCTCTCACCCATCCCAAGCTGCATGTCTGTGTCTGGAATGTGGCACAAAAGACTCATTTTCTCTTTTGCATAAAGGAAATAGAACAAAGTTCTCTTCAGAGTTTCCTCCATTCAGCTCTCCTCAGTAGAGCTGTCTTGGTCACTATGATTTTAACGCATGGTTAACAGCAACAGCTGTATCCCCTTGTCAGTGATGAAGTTTGATTGACCTGTTTTTGAGGGATGGTTCTCAGGTATTAGGTGGAGGAGGGCCACTCACCAAGCATGCAGTGATTAGTACCTGAAAGGACAATGCATTCTAGCCTGGCCCTGCAGCTTTCTGCTCTTCTTAGGACAAGGTGCTGTGATGCACAGCAGGAGCATTGAACTGGGGTTATGCTGCCTGACATGCTGGGGAGGAATCTCAGGCATTAGCATTAGTTTGCCTTCTGATTCTAAACGTGGGCCTGGCAGTTCTGTCATGCATCAGCCAAGGTGCATCTGCTGCATCTCCCCCTCCTCCACGCTCACCTTGGCCCATCAGTGGCTGGTGCAGTCATGAAGAGTTCACGGAGGGGCATACTCAGATTGTTCCACCTTAATATCTTCTCTGCTTCCTACCCCCACTCTGTTACTTCCCAGCCCGCTTGTAGGAAGTGGTGGCCTTAAAGATGGATCGGAACAAGCAGTCTCCAGTCAAAACTTCTGACAGTCCATCTTTGGGCCGTTGCAGACTCAACGGCACATCTTTGAGACCTAAAAATGGGGGCAAAGCCACTATTTCCCTTAACCTGGATTCCAGCTGCTTCAATATTTGTGCGCATGCATCCTTGTGTGATTGAAGCAAGGCCCTCCAGGCCTGAAAGCACAGATCTCTACAGCTTGAGCTAAAGAGCTAACCTGTAGAGCTGTGGGTTTGTGGATTGAGCACAAGGGGGGCACATAACACACACTGACCACTACATTACACATGGATATACGTGTGTGTTCATGTCTGTACATGTGCATGCACACCTGTTTGTGTTTGAATGCGATTGTGTGTGTAAGTAGAACGCTATCATTTTATGTGCTATTTACTAAGGCTATTACATTTAAACAACAGTGAATAACACTGTAACAGCCAAGACACCCAAGTAAGTCTCACAGGGGAGCGCATCATCATTTTGCTCTTCTCTTTGACCTACTCTTCGTCATCACCCCCTTTTGTTATCTCCTCCTGTGGCTCAGCACTTCCACGGTAAACTCTGCTGTTCCTTTGTTCTGCGAGCCCCATGCACATCTGTGGCACTCTGCACATAATAGATGCTGATGGATTTATTTAGGCTTGTGTGAAATGGGCCCATCCGGACACATGTTGTGCCCAGCCAGTCTGTCTCTAAGGCACGTTGCATCTCCAGCATTTCCTCTTCTTCCACGAGGCAGACAGGCTGATGTGTCGGAGCAAAACATATATGGATTCTGTTTCATTTCTCCAGAGGGAAAAGTAGCAGGCACAATTAACCACAGCATTTATCTTTTGTTTGACTACTAAATCCAAACGTAGACGTCATTTCTTAATCGGAAACAGGCATATTTGTGCAAGATACCTATTTGATTTATATTTACTGTCATTAAATGTATCGCTGAGGAGGCAGCCATTGGTGACAGCGAACTGCAAAACAAAGTTTGCCTCCAATTATATCATGCCCAGAAGGCAGAAACGTGCAGTGGTTGGGGAGGTCTAAGCAGCTGCTTTCTTCTCTGGGGGTCAGTTTGGTAGCAAAGTAGTTTGCTAGTTGCATTAGCCTGACTCACTCATAGACCATTGACGGATTCAAGCTGAAGTACTGGGAGTAAATAGGGGTTATCTGCAGAACAAATTCCTATCCAGGGGAATAATCATCTAGCCTGAGCTCCTGGTGAAAGCAATTGAAAAGAAGAGTGGCATGGAATCTAAGGGTATGTCTACAGTGCAGTTGGAGATGGTGGTGATTACAGCACATGTAGCCCCCTGAGCTAGCTTTAATCTAGCTAGCTCAGGTGCTGATAGTGGTGAAGCTGCATCATCATAGACAGTACAAGCCTGCCTGGAACCTAGGTAATTGCTCAGGCAGCTCACCCGTGCTGACATCTGTGCGCCCATGGCTTCGCTGCTATTGGTATTTATGCTAGCTAAATCAAAGCTAGCTCAGGCATGTCTACTCACACTCCAAGTACCCCCATAACTGTGTTAAACGTAAACTACTACTACAAAAAAAGGTTGTTTGTTTTTTTTAAAAAAAGGCCTTTGATTGCAGTGTAGAAACACCCACTGGGTCAGACCAATGGTCTATCTAATCCATGATCCTGTCTTTCAACAGTGACTGGTGCCAGATGCTTCTGAGGGAATGGATAGAGCAGGGCAATTATTGAGTGATCCATCCCTTGTTGTCCAGACCCAGCTTCTGGCAACCAGAGGTTTAGGGACACCCAGAGCATGAGATTGCATCCCTGACCATCTTGGCTAATAGCCATTGATGAATCTATTCTCCATGAGCTTATCTAATTCTTTTTAAACTCAGTTTTACTTTTGGCCTTCACAACTTGCCCTGGCAAGGAGTTCCAAGATTGCCTGTGCATTGTGTGAAGAAGTACTTCCTTATATTTATGTTAAACTTGCTGCCTATTAATTTATTTGGGTGGTCCTTGGTTCTTATGTTACGTGAAGAGATAGATAACACTCACCTATTCCCTTTCTCCACACCTTTCGTGATTTTCTAGACTTCTATCATATTCCCTCTTAGTCTTTTCTATTCTAAGCTGAACAGTCCAAGTCTTTTAAATCTTCCTTGTATGGAAGCTATTCCATACCCGCTAATCATTTTATTTGCCCTTCTCTGTACATTTTCCAATTCTAATATATCCTTTTTTGAGATGAGGTGACTAGAACTGCACACAGTATTCAAGGTGTGGGCACACCATGGATTTATATACTAGCATTCTATTTTCTATCTTCTTATCTATCCTTTTCCTAATGGTTCCTAACATTCTGTTAGCTTTTTTGACTAGAGCTGAACATTGAACAAATGTTTTCAGAGACCCCTGGGTATTAGCTTCTGCAGAAGGCCTAAAAGAACTAAAATATGAAATGCGTGGTGTGTTGGGTCAGACTCCTGAAGTACCAAAGGGCAGAAAACCCTATTTAAGAAGAGCAGGCCCTTTGGAAAGATTTACTTGTTATGCCATCTGCATCCCACCTGACTTCTGCCACACTGGGTAGCGTGAGATGGCTTGAAAGGCAAATGGGGCGGATTGTCCCCAGTGTTGGTAAGAGCCATTAAAGGAGAAGGTCATACTCCTCCTGGTATGTGATAATATCCTAATCATGTCTCATGGCAGTGATGGTTGCACAATTCCTGGGGGAGTTAGTCACCTGACCTTTGGCCTTACTGCATGTCCCTCTGGCCCAACCAGAGGCAATAAGGGCTCAGTTCAGCAAGGTGTTCAGTGCTCTGTCCCTGATGCAGCAAAACACTTAAGCACATGCTTAACTTTAAGCAGCATTGTCCGATTTAGGTCAATAGGGAGGCAGTGTGGGGTAGTGGCTAGAGCACTACAATGGGAATCAAGAGAACTGGATTCTATTCCTGGCTCTGCCACTAGCCAGCTGAGAGACTCTAGGTAAGTCACTTCCCTGCTCTGTGCCCCAGTTTTCCTATCTGTGGAATGGGGATAATGATGCTGACCTCCTTAGTAAAGTGCTTTGAGAGCTGTGGATAAAAAGTGCTCGATTAAAAAACTTGGTATTTTTATAACTCCCATAGTTAAGCACAAAGCGGGTCCAGTGCAAATACCCAGAAATGTACTCTTGGGGCTGATGGCTTGAGGGCTAATACACATGCATAGTAGACAGAACAAGTTGTTGGGGCGGAGCTATTCTGTGCTCAGTGCCAACGTTAGAAGAAGGTTGTGCCTTTTAGGTTCTGCCAGCTGCCCTTGGTCACAGTCACAGGCCATAAGGTGGGACTGTAGGTGCCCTGTCGGGGACTTGCACAGTTGTTGCTGACGAGACAAGGAAAAGAAGTTGTTTGTCTTGTGTCATGTCTTGAGGCAGTGCAGCTGCTACACCTGCTGCATTTTCTCTGCTATTTAATGGGTCACCGTCTGCATGGAATCTGTTCTGAACTGTGCCTGCATTAATGGCACTGCTATGCTGCTTTCAGGTGGGACTCTGCTTTCTGGCTCCTAAGCTGTACCATGAATAATATCCTCTGAAATTGCCAATTTCAGCTTGTGCAAGTTCCCAGGGAGCTCCCATCACCCTTCCCTCATTTCACTTGCTAGAGAGACATTGTTGCGGAGTTATAGTAGGGCCTGTGTGCTTTCCAAGGTGCTGACCACTTCTCCAGCATAATTTCCACTCCCCCATTTATTGGGGGGAACAGAAGGGCTGATAGTCCCACTCTCCCTTTTCACTCCAGCCTCTGAAAGGCTGTATAACTACTTAAATACCACCATAAGGCAGTGGAATGTAGATGGAATTCACGTGGAAAAGTGGCATCCCTGGAATTTTAAAAGCACTGGCTCAGGGCCCTGCTTATAGTTTCATTCCCTTCTCCTTCATCAGCATTTCCCTGGCAGAAACCAGGCGCCGGCATTTGTAGCAGGCTGAACTAAATACCCCAGACCTGGGTTTGTATTGCAAGGTTGATGTTGACTGTGTGATCCTCAAAGCAGGGACTGTCCCTCTGTGTTCTCATGCACATGTCTGGTGCTTCTGATGACCCTCCAACCTCCTGATCTCTGGACTGGTGGCAGACAAGCCTCTCTCTCTAATCTATCATGGCATTTATACTACATTCCTGAAAGCTTCTCCTTTTAAACACAACTTTCCTATCACTTTAAGATTAAAAAGGTTTCCTAGTCCTGCTTGTAGGCTAGTGAGCTCTGTAGGGAAGCGTGTGATCTGGGTCACTGTCTCCTGCAAAAAGCCAGCTTAGAGCAAGGTACAATGAGTTATGCCCCTCTGCCTTAGGGAACAGCCGAGTTTCTCTGTGTCCGAGTTCTGGATTCTTGGAAATAAGGCAGTGTTATGTTTGCAACCTTCCAGGAAGAGCGTTTATGTTTTTATCTAACTTCTCTGTGTCTCTGACATAACAACAAGCACCTACCCCAGCATGGTACGGGGCGTGAGGGATCACACCCAAATATATGCAATAGTCCGTTCCTGTTGGGACAACACACTGCAATCTCAGGGGGTTATGAAGGAGATTAGAGAAGCACTGGGAAACACAAAGTAAGGAAGCAACCTGCCCTGACCAGGGTATGGACAATATGGATCATTGGGTCTTCTCCATCTCTAACCGCTGTGATTCAGTGAATCTGATTTGTTTCACTCTTTGGGCCAGACTCTCAGCCCTTTGCTGTGATGGGAGCTGCAGCTTTCAGCAGGTTGAGACAAGCTATGCCAGTGCTAGTTTTTAATTTGAGAGAGGACTGGCTCTCCCAGCAGGAGGAATGTTTCCGATTTACAGTGACAGAGGGAAGTCATTTCATGTTTTCTGGCAGCCACGCTCCTTTATTATCAATAGCTCAATCTCAAGCTGTGAGGAGAATTGACTTTGCATGTAGAGCTGCAGGCAGACACTGTATACAACAGGCTGTAGCTGAATGAGGCCCAGTCTTTGAGGATCCTTTCTGTTGGGATATGTAAGGATTAAGCTCCTTCTTCTAACACTTTCCAGCAGAAAGCGGCATCACTGGGCAGTCACTGCAGATGGGCAGGGGGCGGAGGCATCCACACTCGGGGCCTCTGTCGATACTGAAATACAGAGGAGTCACTTTGAAACCCTCACACAACTATGGGATTGGCCAAAGAGTGGGGCAGTGAGCAGCACCTTTCCCACTGCTGCTTCTTGGTCATTGCTGCTTCAGAGAGCAGGGAACTTTAGGGCCTGTCCAGGCAAGTAGCACGTCCGGAGAGAAGGAGCAGGGGAAGAGGGAACATCTGGTTGAGAATTTCTGCACACAGTGATACAGGGTGAAATGTGGCCTCTGCGGGATTGCATTGGGGCCCTTGTTCTCTGGAGCACTTTTATCAGCCAGCCCGACCTCTGGTGTGCACTAAGCCTATCTCAGCTGATAGCAGATGTCAAATATTTGTGTCCTAACTGCTGTGATTGTGATGGGTGTAACAACTGGGGTTGGTAAGGGCAACCCTCTAATGCCTTCTCCATGAGAGCAAAGCAAGCTCTAGTTCTGTCCTAACACACCATTAGCACTTTACACACAGATTTATCCACAGATTCTCCTTGCCAGGAAGGTGGTATTCTCCCCTTTTCGCAGGTTGCGTAAGAAAGGCACAGAGATGTTAAAATGACTTGCCTGAGGCCAGGGCCATCCCTAGGGGAGTGCGGGGCCCAGGGCATAAGCACCAAGTTTCTAATCTGCTGGGGAGGTGCTCCTCTGGCTCCGCCCAGGCCCTGCCCCAATGCCACCCCTTTCCCCCAACACCCCGCCCCACCCCACCCTGTCTCTTTCTCGCCCAGTTCCACCCCTCCCCTGAGCATGCTGCACCCTTGCTCCTCTCCCCTCCCTCACAGCGCCCCCTGACACCATGAAACATCTGATCCATGGTAGCTGGTAGGCACTGAGGGAGGGGGAGCCACTGATTTGGGGGGCCTGCCAGCAGGCAGGAAGCACTGGGGTTAGGGGGAGGTTCTGGTAGGGGGGCTCCTCCTTGTCCCCACCTGCCACTCACCTCTCCATTCACCTCCTCACCCTACTCGCCTGCCTCCCGCCTCACCTCTCCGCCCACCTCCTCATGAGATCGTGGGGCCCCCCAAAGCACGGGGCCCTGGGTGGTCACCCCAATTTGCCATACCTAAGGGACGGCTCTTGAGGCCACACATAGAATCGGTGTCAAAGAGCCAGAGTTAGAACTCAGCTGCCAGCCCTGTGTGCTACTCTTCCCTGCTCTGTCTGACCTGTCTCCTTTCAGTCTCTGCTGACACCTGTCTCTTTTACTGCTATATGTAAAGAGTCCCATTTTCCAAAGGTAGAAGGCCAAGTTTGCACACAACAGCACACCACAGATTTTGCACACAATTGCAAGCAATTTGGGCAAATGCATGTGCAAAAGGCTACTCCTAGAGAGTATGTTTATGCTGCAGTTAGATACCTGCTAGATAGGTGCCTCATCCTTAGTTGTCAAGGGCTGAGAAGGTGCTTGGTATTCTAAGGGTATGTCTGGGCTGCAATTGAAAACCTCTGGCTGGCCCATGCCAGCTGACTTGGGCTAGTGGGGCTCAGGCTATGGGGCTGTTTAATTGCAGTGTAAATGATCAAGCTCAGGCTGGAGCCTGGGCTCTAGGACCCTGCAAGGTGGGAGAGTCCTGGCACTTGGGCTGCAGCCTGAGCCCAAAAATCTACATGGCAATTAAACAGCCCCTTAGCCCTTTGCGCATCCATTTTGTAAACATTGGCCTCCTGGTGCCATGATCTCTCTCCTGAGGGCACCAGCTCATTCCCCCAGTGGCACTGGCTCGCTCCCCATGCAGTTGCTGTTGCTCCGGGAGATTAATTCAATGTGAATAGTTTCCTAGCAGATGATCTGGCTCACGTGCCTCCTGATATTTCTCAAGAGAGCTGAGTGAAGTGTCGGAGGGTGGGACGGATTAGTCGTGCTGCTGCAGGTGGCAGTGGTGGGTGCAGGAAAACAACAACAGACAGCAGTGCTCAGGCTTCAGAGCACCACACGTTTCTGGGGACGTCTGGTGAAAACCCAATTGCCAGACAGTTAAATTCCTCCGCTCTACGAAGCAAGGCCTGCCCCAGCCTCCAAGTGATGTGAACGCCACCCTCTGAATGCTGGACCCTGGCCTTCAGGTTGCTTAATGTAATAGGCACACCAAAAAGGAACTGGCTGGCAAATTAGCATCTCTCTGTAGAGGGCACTTGAATCACTCAGGCTGCTCAGAGCTAAGTCATGGCTCTGCCTCAAGCCCTGTACAGGGAGGGGCAGGCTTAGATGAATTTGTGTTTTATTTTTTTTATAACTTTGACAGAAAATATCAATATTTATTTTCAAGCATTTTTTCCAATTTTTATTGATTAAGTTTTGAGTTGTGAAAAATTACAGTTTTAAGCGTTTTTTCCGATTTTCAATTATTTAATGTTCCCAGTTGCAGGAAATTAGGGTGTGTGTGTCAGACAATAATTATTTAATGACAGTAGATGTTGAGATTCAAAAAGTTAAAGCTCTATAACAATTAAAACACAAATTGTTGACATCACACATCAAAATATACACAGTAAATACCTTTAAATCAAGCTCTGATTTCTCATGCAGCATTTTCTTACTTTGCCTGTCTGCAAATTTTGATTGTTATCAAACATATTTTTATTTTGGTTTGTGTGTATGGTGAAATAGACACCAATGAAAAACAAATCCTTCCAGCCTATCTAGGGGGCAGCACATTGCTGTATTGGCCCAAAAGCAGCCTGCAAAGCAGACTTTGACAAAGGGTACATCCAGACTACCCGCCGTATCGGCAGATAGCGATTGATTTTTCAGGGATCGATATATCGTGTCTCATCTAGACGTGATATATCAATACCCGAACGCGCTCCCGTCGACTCCGGAACTCCACCAGAGCGAGCAGCGGTAGCGGAGTCAACTCAGGGAGCTGCGGACGTTGATCCCGCGTGGTGAGAACGGGAGGTAAGTCGGAATAAGATACTTCAACTTCAGCTACGGTATTCCCGCAGCTGAAGTTGCGTATCTTACATCACCACTCTTCCCCCAGTGTAGACCAGGCCTCAATGGCAAAATCTGCGTAACTCTTCCTGCTCTGGGGAAGAGGGGGGAAGGAGAGGACATCCTCTGCATCACCCCTAATCATGCCACAGCTTACATTTCTCCTGGCACACTTACAGGGTGCAATGCCCAGCATGCCAAGGTTCTGCCAAATCCCTACCACCACTCACCTACATAGGAGAGGGAGTAGCAGCTCTGTGCAGGCTGTTTCCTTTTTGCATGGCTGTCTGCAGTATGGTAAGCCAATGCAGGGGAATAACTTTACACCCACTTCTCCCCTTCATGGGATGATGGATGAGATACAGTCTGCTCCTAATCTATCTATCACAGTGTTTTATAGGGCTCTCCATCACTCTAGTTTCTGTGCATCTTCCATGTAAAATCAATAGCAATAATACTGAAGTTGATGGCAGACTTCATGAAGTCTCTGGCATTTTTCCCGTTTTAGGGTCAAAACCCTGCTTGGAGTAGCACTGTTGGGCTTGCTAGTTTAGATTTTAATAAATTCCTCGGTTTTGGTTGGGTTGGGAGAATGAGGGGGGTCAGGGTTTGGAACGTCACTCTGAGGATGGAAGAGCTTTCTCAGAGGAAGCTACCATCATCACTATTGGGCCTTAGCTGTTAATTAGCAGGGCTGGCCTGAGGGGAGCTATTCCAGTTTACACCAGCTGACAATCTGGCCTGGGCTTTATTCTTTACTCCTGGTACAGGGCCATAGACCTGCATGGCGCTTTGCAAACCACATAAAGACGGAGGCCCAGATCCTCCCAGATATTTAGGTGCCTAACTTCCTTTCAAAGGGCATTGGACCCTAACTACCTTTGCAGAAGATGGGCCAGAGTCCTTGCCCCAAAGAGACATCAATCCAAGGGAGCTGAGAACGAGAGGAGAAGGAACAGACATGGTGGGGGGGGTTGGGAGAGCAAGCCGAGAGTGATGACAGTATGATGGCGTGTTGGGATGAGGGAAGAAAGCAGCCTCTCGGGGGCTGCGCATTCCACGTACATGTGAGGTCTGTGTGTTATAGTGTCTGAGGCTCTTAGAACAAATAGCTTGGGAGAAGGGACCCAAAGGAGTCATGGGAAGTTGGAGGCAGCAGATGGAGAGGAAAGAGTCCCGGAGGAAAAGTGTGGGGAAGATGGGTGAGCATTGGGGGCTGAATAAAGAGAGCCTGGAAGGAGCAAAGAGACAACTGGAACCCACATAGAACTACTCCAGGGCATCAGATTTGCTGAGTGGCTGGAATAGCAGTGTCCCTGGGAGAGAAAGGGCTCTGATTCTGCAGCTCTGATGCAGGCCGCTTTCTCGTTTAAGTCACTGGCCCGAGCGCAGAATGAGGCCTGAATCCAGTATCATCAATACATTGGGTCTCTGCTGTCCCAGATTGTGCTGCAGAAAAACTAGAGCAAAGCTATGAAATGGGATGAGATTACCAAAGCAGTTAAATTATTCTAAGCTAATAAAGCACCCAGTCCAGATGGCTCCACAGTGAATGCTATTAAAGAGAAGATTCTGGGTAAATTAGGAGAGCTGAGGCTAACGCTTTTAATTCAGGCCCAGGGGAGCCTCTGCCAGAGGCCAGAGGTGCAGGCTCCAAACCTGGGGTGGTCCAGGGACAGAGAGGGGCAATCCTGCCGCTCAGGCAGGTGCAAGTCACCACCCACCTATTCCCCAGCTATCTCTAGGCCCAAATATCACCCACTCAGCTTCCTGTCCCCAAAGCAGCTGCTCCAGCTCTTGTGCTTCCCCTTCTCTTGTCCATTTGCTCTGTATCTTCCATTGATTCTGCTCCTCGAATTTTCAGGAGCTTCCCTGCCAAATCCATTTGCATCCTTGAGTCCCACACTCACAGGATTAATTTCCCTTTGCACTGTTGAGTACATTCTGTCCATGCTGCCCACCTCCCCTTTTCTGGATGGGGAAAATGCAGTGGATTCTGTGCACTGAGACTTTCTAGTGAAAGAATTAGAGTATTAAGGAAACCTGAATTTGGTCTTAATCCTTTGATCTGTGCAAAATTGTTATGTAAATCCCCAAATATAAAATACAAACCAACCCAACCACCAAATGGGGAGGGGCTCAGCCTTTCCAGGTCAAGTTTTCTGCAGTGACTCTGACCCCAGACATAAGAAAGGAAGAAAGGAAGTTTACAGTACATCATTATTTCGAGGGCAGTAGAGAGAAAAACACACTAGGAAGGAAGTAGATGCTTTTGCTGTCAACTCTCTCCGTTGCTTTCACTAGGAGGAAACTGCTCATGGGTTTAAACTCAGAATTACTCTAACGAGATGTAGGAGCTGCTTATTTGTTTTAATTAAATATGAAAGAAGCTGTCAGTGTTCCAGGAAGTGAAGAGAGTGAGGGAAGGGAGATGGGAACATTATGAATTAAAATGTCCTATTAATATCACCCCCATCATATGAAATGTAATTAACAATCCAAAGAAAAATCAGTAGGAAATGATTCAAGAAAACTGAATCCTTCTCTCTGCAGCCCATGTCCAGCTTCCTTCACCAAAGCAAAGATTTAAATTTAGTTGGCTATTGTCCCCTCTGCAGGACTTGTCTGCTGGATCGCTAACAGGGGGAGACTGCTTTCTCAGTAACATGGCTAAATGAGAAGAGAATGCAAGCTATTCAATTATAATAAGTCAGACACATCAGATAGCAAGGGTCATTGAATAACAAGAAGTCTCTGGAAGACCAGATGGTGCAGGCATTGGTAATCAGAGACAGGGCCGGCTCTAGCCATTTCGCCGCCCCAAGTATGGCGGCATGCCACAGAGGGCGCTCTGCCACTCGCCGGTCCCGTGTCTCCGGTGGACCTCCCGCAGGCGTCCCTGCGGAGAGTCCGCTGGTCCACCAGAGCCGCGGGACCAGCGGACCCTCCGCAGGCACGCCCGCGGAAGGTCCACCGGAGCCGCCTGCCGCTGTCCCGGCAACCAGCAGAGTGCCCCCTGCAGCATGCTGTGCCAAGCACACGCTTGGTGCGCTGGGGCCTGGAGCCATCCCTGATCAAAGATGGAGCCCTTCACTTTGGTAAGGTAGGGTCTTGAATCTGAAGTTGATGAAATGCATTCTCTTTTGGTAGTTGCTATGAAGTGCACTGGTGGATTTCAGCACACTGCTGTGAGGAGATCTCCACATCCCAAAACCTTGCACCGTATTGCCCTGCCAACAAGCTTATTACACAGAGGCACCCATCTTGAGGGGCAAAGGGTGGGGCAGTTCAGCCTATATGGCCTAGTCAGCCCTTAGTGTGTCAGCTGAGAATGGCAGCCAGCGTGCCAGCTCCAGATTACAGAGAGACAGGGTGGGTGAGGTAATAGCTTTTATAAATATATTTTGTTGGCTATAACAACCCGGCAAACAACATTATAGGTTATGCGATGTGGAGACGTACCCACTAGGAACTGGCCTGTGACCCACCAGCCACTTTAACAGCTGAGAAATGGTGAAGAGTTCCTCTCCTTGCTAGCTACAGCTAGAGTCGAACCCTAGTAACTTAGAATTTTGGCTGCCCATAAAGAAGATGAATTTGAAAATGGCGATTGCCCATATTATATTTGGGATCTGATTGCTAGATGCATTAATTCTCTCTAGGATACTGATGTCTGCATGCTCCTTCTTTCAAGCCCCATCTCTAAATGTCACACACTGGGCTTTGTCTAGACTAGGGTAACTAGCTAACTAACATGTTCCAGAAGACCAGTACAGACAAGACAGTTCAGCTATTAAAATGTGCTAAGCGGGTCTAGAATCCCCTAGGCTTTAACTTGACCAGCATAGCACATGTTAAAGGCAGTGCACTTTGTCTACACTAAACTTTTACAGTGTGTTAGCTAACAAGTGCTAACATCACAACTTTAAACCCTTGTCTAGACAAGGCTTGGGCGCTGGAGCTCTCTGCCCCCCTATGCTTCTACTTCAGTGCTGCTGGCCCCTGCGGGTAGCATCTGTGATGCTAATACCTTGCCAGTGTTTAGATTTGTACCTTTTAGCTTTTGTTTTCCTCCTTGCAGTGTTAGGAATGGTTGGGCTGTGGTTGCTTTGGCATTTGCTTGAAATTCCATGCAGGGCTTTGACAGTGATTGTGTAAGAGCCATCAGACAGCGCTGGAGAGAGGAGACTCACGTGTTGTGTAGCTTTTTGTTCTTCAATACCCAAATGGGTTAGTCTGCACTAGGAACTGCATGCTAAACAGGATCTTTTTACACCGAATGCATTTTTAGTTTCCAGGTTATAAACCCCTGAAAATGAAGTCCCATTAACTTCTTAAAGCACTAACTGTGCACACTCAGTTCGTCTTTAGAGCAGGGACTGTCATTTACTGTGTGTTTGTACAGCACCTGGCACAGCAGGATCCCAACCTGATTAAGACCTCTAGGCATTACCATAATAAATGTTAAATGATTTTAACATTTAGCCTGATCCTGGTGCTTCATGTTCCATCCCAAATCTCCATCTATCATAAAGGCAGAGGGTCCATGTCCATAGAGCCATGCATCCAGAGGGCACCGAAGGCTCTGAGAAACTCAGGGTATGTCTACATTGGGGGGCGGGGGAAACCATGGCAGTGAGCCTGAAAGCCCAGGTCTACAGACTCAGGCGTGTCAGTCTCGTGCCATGATGCTAAAAGTAGCCATGTAGGTGTTCCAGCTTGAGCTAGAACTCGGGCTCTGAAGTCCAGGAAGTGGGGCTATCTACCTCCTGTATCCTTCTAGCTTCTTATACTCTGTCCATCCCCATGCCCTCTGAGCACCCAGAGGGAGCATAAGACTGCATCTGGAGGGCAAGGATGTCTGAAATGTTTAGAGCTACATGTGGCAGTTCTGTTCTAGGACCCTGACTGGGCTGGGTGTTGCACAGAGAGACAGGGGAACCATGCTAAATTTTGCTTTTTTAGCCCATTTCAGATGGCCCTTTTTTAATGTAACTAGTGTGTGCTCCCAGCCCTGAGCTGCAGCAGCTTCTGCCCAGGAACTGATTTGCCATGCTTCAGATGGAAGGACATGAAGATTAAATGTTAAGCTATTTGTTCAGCATCTCTGTTACGTAATCAGACTGCACAGATTAAGGGAGGTGACCTCCTGGAGTACAAGGGGCATTTACTGACAGGTCAAAGCAAATATTACACTTCCTCACCAGGCTTGCTCAGGATGAAGGAGAAAAGGGTGGTGACTTCAGGTTGGATGGAGGGGTCTGCAGCAAACTACAAAGGCTGAGTTGTCCTCCTCAGTGATATGAGCTGTACAGTGACAGTAACAAGAATGGAGCGGGAGGCTTATTCTCTTTTTGAGATCAAGTTCCCATGACATTTGTCTTCTCTCACTATCCCAGGTTGGACTGGAATGATCAAGAAGCTTCAGAACAGAGTGCAGACCTGCCTCTTTAGCTGAGCTTTCCCACAGAACTGAAGAAAAACACCCTTATGAATGGGGCAAGGAAGAAACAAAACAGAGTTATAACTGTTGGCACTTGTAAAACACTGGCACACCCTGGAAATGGGTATGGTATATATGCCTAGCCAGACAGAAGGAGACTTGCCATTAGCTGTTAGCAGTATAGGGGCCATGACATACAGTTGAACAGTTCTGATGCTGTCCCACAGAGGACAGTAGGACATATACACACTAATCAGTTCATTACCTCATATAAAGATTCCATTTGCATTTAAATTCAATAGAAATTTCCTCGTACAATTCATTTATAAACCAGCATGGCCACAGCTGTTAGTTACTCGACAGGGAGAGTCGCAGTTGACCAGGAATTTTAATTTTAAAGCTGTCAGTTTATAAAAATAAAACAAAATATGGAAGGGGTGGAGTTTTGTAATGCAAAGCTGTCACCATATCCATTTGTTAAAAGGCTTTTGACTGACAGCAAAGTTTGTTAGATCTGGTTCTGACGTCATACCCATGCATAACAAGTTGTTTGAGTGACAGCTTCACAATGGGAACATGGCAGCATCAGCAGCATCTGTATACTTGTTATTTCTCCTCTTATCCCTGGATTTCACACTCTGTGAGCCGAAAGAAAGCAGGCTGGCCCAGCAGCACTAGCCTGCCTGCAACAGAACTGGCTTCTTCTCCTGTCATCTGCAAATCTCACATGTGCAGAATGAACACAATGGGCATTCTTTAATATTTACTGGGTGCTATGTGGCTGCGGAGCTGTAATGGAGCTATCTTGGAAATGGAGAGGGCAACTTGCCCAGAGAGATTTCAGCCTGGAGCTATGCACTCCCTGCAGTTGCTACAGTCTAAGTCCTTAGGGCGTTCCCCACTCTGGCTGTAACCCAAGCGAGGCAGTTGGAGAAAGGAGACATGGGTTATTCTGGATTGACGCTAGTGTAACAGAGTGGACTTTGGATTTATACTTCCTATGCACAATCAGGAATGAATTGCCTACTCTCCAAAATGATATCAGTTCTAAACATTGGTGATGGCTGACGAGGGACCCCGGCCTCCTCTGTCCTTGCTCGGTTTCCCTTTGTTACTGTCTCTAGTTCTGTCTGTTAGACAGTTTTGGTAGTGGCTGTAAACAGGGCCACAGTTATATTCGAAGGCGAAATGGGGCCTGTCCAATCCCTTCCCTTGAAACACATTCCCCTGGCAAGAAAGATGGTCCATAACCCCATCCCTGGCTTCCTCTGAAAGCATCTGTTCCCTTTCTGAGCTGTGGCAGGATAAAAACAGGCAAGGGAGTGATAGATCTGAGGGGAAGCCCACAGGCCCCCTAAAGCCATACCCCCTAAGTTTATTTCATTCCTCTGATCACATTCTTATTTAGTTAACTTAGTCTGTCTCCCAGTGTCTGTCTGGGAGGGACTTCTGGAGGCAGCTGGCCAAGGACAGTCATGAAGTCTCCACGTAAACATACTGTAGACAAAGACACGCGTACCCTCTGCCTCCAAATTGTGGATGTCTTTGGATGGTGTTTCAATAGACCTTTCAGGAGATTCATCACTACTAGTAAGAAAATAGCCCATCCACTCCTAGCAAGACAAAGCTACACTTGCTCCTAGGGTGACCAGACAGCAAGTGTGAAAAATCAGGACGGGGTGGAGGGTAATAGGAGCCTATATAAGAAAAAGACCCCAAAACTGGGACTGTCCATATAAAATTGGGACATCTGGTCACCCTACTTGCTCCCCACTAGAAGAGCTTTAAAGTCTGCAGAGAATGGGCCAATTATGCACACCCTTCTATTGTAGGGAATTGCACTGACTTCAATAAGTGCAGGATTGAACCCCCTGACCACAATTTCCCCTGTCTCAGAGCTCTGAGCTGGCCCATTCCTGATGGTAGCTAGAGCAGCCTAGTGACCTTATGCCAGGGAGGATTGTCATGCCATGTCCTCTCCCTCTGCTGGCTCAGTTAGGGGTAGGGGAGTTGGCTGTGCCAGCATTACACTGCTGGGACATACCCTCACACAAGGAGCATTCTCCTCCGGCCGGACCATAGTGGAGAATGTGGCCCACTGACTTCAAAGGGTTTAATGGCATAAAGGGAGCAGGATTTGTACCAGTATCATTAATGTACAGGTAAGGTGAGAGATGGCGTCTTCCTGCAGCTGGCTCTTGCTTGGCCTTGTTTCTCTATTTCAGAACATTCTGTTCTGCCACTGCCCAGCATAAAAGAGAGAAAGTGGCCCTGTCTCTGTCTCATACAAGTGGGTCAAAATTTGGGCCGAAAACAGAGAATATGTTCTAATTTATACTTTACTCACCACTGTGGTATCCGGGTTTCCAATAGGTAGCTCTGTCAGACTATAGAATACTCTTCTAAGGCACAGGATTGCAGAACAAACGCCAGCCCTTGGCATTTCTAAAACTGGACTAGACAAAGCACAGGTGTAGATACTGTAGGAAATAATTCTGCACTGGCCACCAGGAGATTTACCTATTTTAGATACCTCTTTGGCCCCAGTACCATTGTATCTGAACACCTCCCAATCTTTAATATATTCATCCCTACAACACCCTTGAGCTAGGACAGTAACCATTATCTATCAAATGCTATTATCGCTGTGCTATAGATGTGGAACTGAGGCACAGAGAGACTAAGTGACTTGCCCATGGTCACCCAGGAAGTCTGCGGCAGAGTAGGAAATTGAATGCAGGTCCCTTGAGTGACAGAATAGTGTCCTAACACTGGGTCATCGTTCCTCACTAGATGCTCTAACATGGCTGCTTCCACTCTATTGTCTGTGTCTCTATGATACTACCCTACACAGACTGTATGTTCTGTACGTTATTATTAGCTGTAGCTAGACACTGTAGCTATGGCCAAGTATCCCTTCATGCGAGGTGCTGTACAAACATACAACAAAAAGATTTTGCCCTGCCCCAAAGAGCTTACAACCTAAATAAATCATTTGGAGAGGATAAAAATTGGTTCAGGTATTACCAAGTTGGGGGATTTTATATTTAAATGAATTCAGGTTGGCTGGTTTTTTTCACTTGGGATGATTGATCTTGTGCCTCAGGGGTTTTAAGCAGTTAAAAACACGTTCTTTTCAGAAAATCAGCACTAGAGATTCATGCATCTCAGCCAGGGATTGCATCTCTGTTTTCTGTAAAGCACCAGAAACATCAATGACACTTCATACAAATGTTTCATAAGACAGGAATAATAATAACAAGTGTGAGAGATTTGTGTGACTCTGGATTTGGAAATACCTGAGCCACCCAACATATTCCCCCCTTTGGTTTGCAGACAGATGGGTACTTCTGAGCTCTGAGATACCTGATTGCTGTTGAAGTGGTTTAGTCCATCTGTTTTATGCCGTGGTAACTACTAAATTGTTTCCTTGTATTTGCTCTTAAATGAGGAATTATTGCCTAACAGATTATCCTGTGTTTATCTTCCTTTTTTCCAATGACCCTTATTATTTCTTCTTCCTCTGTTCAACACAAGGAGGAAAGTCCCAGGAGTTTGTATTCTAGACTCTCCAGGCCAAATCCCAAGGACCTTACTGAGTTTTTTTTACCCAGGCAATCTCTCTCTGAAGCCCGTGGGGCCGAGTAATAGGATTTGGGCTGCTTAGTCACTTAGATAAATACTAGATCAAACTTTCAAAAGCACCTGTGGTCCCTGACTAAAATGAGTGTAACCCTTTAGAAAAAGGTTTCTGAGGCAAAGGCAATTGTGAATTCACAATTTTTTGTGTGACTGTTCTCCAGTATTTGCTTAAATATTGCTGTTCCCATGAACTTTCCTGCCACTAAACTCATTCCCTAGGATCCCGACAGAGAGCAAAGACAAACAGGTGGCAGGAGTGAGTCCTATCCATTTAAAAAGTCAAAAGAATATTCACTGACAAACCTTTGCAATAATTGCCCTGATCTCCTCAAGAACCGGAACAAAAAGAACAAAAGAAGAATGAAGAACTCCCTTGTCATTCAGCTGGTCTGGTTTGGGAATGCTGTGGAAGGTCATGATGACACTACTCAGAAGGAACAAGCACCCTGTGTTAAAAATCAGCTTGAGCTTTCCTTGTCTCTGTAAAGAGCTGGAGTGTCTGGAACTAGTAGCAGGTTATTTTTAGCATCTTAGCCTATTTTGCAGCTCCCAAGAGCACAAAACCTGGATTCTTGCCTCCACTTGTCTTTGATTTTGCTCTGTCTGCACTTCTGATTGTATCAGTAGGAAGTCAGTATGTGCATGTAGATTCTCATGTCACCTCCATTCTGATGGTACAAAAATAACATCTGCAAACTATTATCATTTGTGTTACAGCAGTGTCTAGAAGCTGTAACCAAAATCAGAGCTCCATTGTGCCAGATGCTGTACAAAGAGTAGAAACCGTCCTCGCCTTGAAGATCTTAGTCTAACTAGCCAAAGGAAGTATTATATTATCCCCATTTTTATAGCTAGGTTACTAGGGCACAGAGACTTACCCAACATCAGATAGTCCGTGGTGGCTACTGTGGGGGATGATCTCCTCGCGGAGCCTCTGCTACACAACCCCCAGCTCTGTGTGCAGGTGGCAGAGTCCCCCGCGGTGCACCAGAGGTTGGTCATGGCAGAAGTCACCAGAGTCAGAGATCTCCTGGACTATGAGACTGGCTGGATCCCCTGATGCTCACTCGGTGCATGGGGCTCTCCAGGCCTCCTGCTCCCCAGCGCGTACTTTGCTGCTCGCTATCAGGCCTACCTTGACTGGATCCTGTGAGAGGGCATGCCCCACCCACCCTCCACCCCAGGCCCTCCGGACCTTGTCATCGGGCCCCTGCCCCATGGACCCAAACGCCCCCTCGCCCCTTCACAGTGAGCCGGCTGCATGACTTGCAGCTGGTTTGTTTCCAGACCACGCCAAGGACACATCTATACACGCTCGTGCTTCATACCCTTCACTTCCTCACCCTCGCATCCTGTCCCGACACAAAGTGGTGGGACCTTTTGCCAGCTCTAGAGGGTAAGGAGCCCGGTGGGCCAGCCTATATACTCTACCTTGGTCCCGAGGCCCACCGGGGATATCAGTTGGCGGCTCCTTCATGGGGCCATGAGCATGGGTGTGTACTTGGCGTGGTTCATCCCCATCCTGGACACCAGTCCATTCTGCGGCGGGAGGGAGACCCTGGCGCACCTTTACTTGGAGTGCGCCAGGTTGCAGCCCCTATTCTGGCTCCTCTTAGACATCCTGTTATGTTTTTGGTTGCACTTTCCCCCTCACATCTTTATCTATGCACTCCCCATCCGTGGCCCCACAAAGTCATGGGACCTCCTAGTCAACCATCTCCTAGCCCTGGCTAAAATGGCCATCTATAAAACCAGGGAGAGGAGGTTGGCTGATGGGATTTCTTGCGACTGTGGGGCCTATTTCCGAGCCTCTGTCCTTTCACGCATCCGAGCACAGTTGCTCTGCGTGCCTTTGACAAGCAGTGTGCGCTGTCCGGGGTTCTCTGCTTGGTGTCCCCGTCAGGTTCCCCTTTTTGACTCTTTGACTACACTCTTGTCCCTGTTATTTCATTAGTTGTCCCCAGGAATTGCATGGCTTCCAGGTCCTGTGAATCCTCCCCTTAGACTAGGGGGAAGTCCTTTAGCAGTGGAAGGGCTCTGCTCACTCACTTCCTGGATCCCAATAGGATCAGACAGATTATCTCTGGCTGAGCCTGGAACTGAATCCATATCCCCGAGTTCTTGTCCAATGCCTTAATCACAAGACTAACCTTCCTTGCAGGCATCAGACACACAGTTACTGTATAAATCACACACAGACTAGATCTCTTGCCTTCAGCACCAATGTAGGCCTCCCTCATTCGCACTAAAGGAGAACTCCTTTACACTGCTACCTGCTACCTACATCAGTTCTGTCATCCACTTTATAGACTATAGCCACTAGACTAGAGGGTGACATGGCTAAAAGCCAGTCCTTTACACTGCTGTGGGGCATATGCCTGTGAAAGAGCAAAGGGAGTGAGGGAGGTGCCGGCAGGAGACTTGAGTCCTAGAACAGGCTTGCTAAATGAACCAACCAGAGACACCTGGTGCAGGAAAGGAACCTCAACCAACTGTTTCCTCATAAGAGAGCTGAAGTCAGCTCTGAGCATGGTAACTGCAAGTTGAGCCCCAGAGTAGGTCACTGCCTAGGAACTAATGAAGACCCTGTGAAAGACCCTATTTGTTCACCCAGGCTCTGAGGTAAGAGCCAGGCCCTGGGGTAGATTTTTGGGACTTTGAGTTTTACTTTTGAGTTTGTTCTGCCTGAATAAACACAGGCCCGAATAAGTGTGTTGTGATTGGATAAGCAAAGTGTGTGGTGTCTGTTGAAGCCTAAAAGGACCTGGAGAATTGAAGGCAGGGGCACCCCTGACCATGAGGGAATGCATGGGTGACAGTCAATCGGTTTACAATGTCAAATAGTATCTCTACTCAACCAGGAGGCTGATATGACCAGCTTGGTCTAAATGGGGCCATTGGATTTTCCACACAGCTCTCATTCTGGGCTACCTTTTCCCTGGATCTTAAATTTCCCTTTGGCTAGTGATGGCTGCTCTTATCCCATGCTTCCGTAGCCCCTCAGACTATTAATGAGGCACCAGCCAACTTCGCTGACACTGTATCAGAGGATTGGATAGTATATCACTGTACCGCTCTCTCCCTCACCCATTCTCAGCTCAGAACTAGAGGTGGTTGAAGAAACTTCAGTGAAACCATATTGTGTTGGACTATGCACTTGCATTAAAGTCAAAATGCTTCATGAAATTGGGTTGATTTCTTCAGAATTCAATTTTGGAAGAAAAACAGAAAATAAAAAGTTCAAACACTGTCAAAATATCCCACTTCAACATTTTTTTAACAAAATATTTTGACTTTTTTTGTTCTGACTTTTGTTATTATAATAGGAAAAAAATTCAAAATACTTGAAATGGAAACAAAATTTTGATTGATCCAAAACAAAAGCTTGGGGGTGAATTTTCCTTCGTGCAGAACTTTGAAGTTGCTGGTTTTTGTTCTGATTCAGAACAAAACCTGATTTTGAAATCTCAAAGTCCTTTGTAAGATGAAACTTCCATCTGTCATGCAGCCTCATTCAAAACTCCACAGTTTTCCCATCAGCCCAATTCATTGAGATTGAGGGGGGACATGATAGCAGTCTTCAATGCTTGAAAGGCCACCATAAAAAAGATGGAGAAAAGTTGTTTTGTCTTGCCACAGAGGACAGGACAAGAGGCAATGGGTTCAAACAACACCAGAGCACATTTAGATTAAATCTCAGGAAAAACTTCTTAACTATAAGAAAAGTAGGACAATGGAACTGACTACCTAAGGAGGTTGTGGAAGCTCCTTCCTTGGAGGTTTTCAAAAGGAGACTAGATAGCCATGTGTCTTGGATGGTTTTGACATAACAATTCCTGCATCTTGGCAGGGGGTTAATGATCCTTTCAGTCCCTTCTAACCCTATGGTTCTAGTGTTCAGACCATTCATGTACACATAGGAACTAATCCACAAAGTGTGGAAGTCACACGGGGGCTAGAGGCTGGTAACTAGATTTTGGTCTGTTGCCTCAGGTACACTGCTCTCTGTGTCTTGGGGCTCTCCTGCTCATGTGGAACCCATCTTTGTTGCTCTCGGACTGTGAAAGCAGAAGATTAGAGATGGGCCAGGATCAAACCCCTAGATCCACCTCCCACAAACTTTGCATCTAAAACCCATTTCAATAGCACACTCTGTGAGTATTGTGGGGGAATGGCACCAAACAGCTATAGTTGCAGGCTGTCCTGTGAGTGAAATGTGGTGAAATCTCCATCATTGTACAGCAGAATCTTGGATTATTCCTAGAGGGAGCCGCACAGAAACATCCCCGCCTGTCCTTCAGGGGTGAATGGATTCTCTTCTCTCTCTACAGCTGTTTTCAGACAGGCTTACTGGGGAGAGAGTGCAAAATGTCAGAATTTCAGAGCAAAGAATGTTAGTCAACAACTGAAACTACATTAAAGAACCAGCCCTCGATTGCACAGAACAGAAATATTAACCTCCAACATAAGAGATGTGCCCCCTAAAGAGAAACTATCATGACTCATGATTTGAGAGCAGACAGCTTGAAGTTGCTTAGGTCCTTCATTAGAACTGTGTTTCTTTCCCCTCTGAGAGGGAGACAGAGGCAGGGTTCTCTGTGATATTTCATTGCACAGAACGACTGCCATATCCTGAACACAAGTATGAGAAGGAGCTGAGCTGTTTTGGTCTCTGCTGTATTTGACTGTGACACACGCTCGCCTGTAACAAATGGTCAGGCACTAGCAGAAACAAAACAGCCTGAGGAAGATTTGTCAGTAGTAGGCAAATTATTGCAAAAGGCACCTTCCAGGTAGGAGGAGTATCCAGAAAAACAATGGAGTTCTGCATAATAACAGCCTCTGCGGTTTAACACTAATCCTGCAGTTCACTTGCTATGCCCTGAGTGGAAGGAACCTCAGTGCATTGGAGAAGTCCCCTTAATGCTAAGTAACACCACCAATTCCTTCCAAATATTAAACTTCCGCCTACTCTGTGTGCCATAGCCAGGGATGGGAAATAGGGGCAGCCCTAGGTTCTATGGGCATTTACACAATAAAACTTGTGGGGCTTCAAGCAGACTTCTGTTAGCCCGGTAGAATGGCTATGAGGGAAGTGGCTGATGGTGGGCACTCCATATCAGGGCATACTGAGCATTATGGGATGTTTAAGTAGCCAGCCTCCTCTTGTTGGCTGACTTCAGAAGCACAGGCTTTGATCTGTCATGGTCAGAAGCTAACTAAGTGAGGGCCTCGCACCCAGCATGAACCATTCAGGTCCAGCTCCAGCATAATGCATGATCATTCTCTGCTCCGAGTTTACGGACCCCCCTCTAAAGCTGGATAGGCAACAGCCTCAGGCCCATTCACTAACTTGTGCTACTTCCTTGTCAGGTTGCTGGGAGCAAACGCTGCAAGTCTGATGTGCAGGAGGTGGTGTTTTCAGCCCTGCAGCTTCTGGGATACTGTGCTTCCATGAGTAGTGGTATTGCTGGCTTCCACGAGTAGAGGTATTTTTAGGAAAAACAGGGCTCTATGCAGGAAGCTGGCATTAAATTATCCAAACAGCTCTGTTTACAAATAAATATTTAGTGTTTCCTTTGAAAGCCTGAGGCTTTTATAAAAACCAGTCAGTAACTTTAACTGGCTTTTATTTAAAGTGACCTAGTTAAAGGGCCAAAGCCTCAGGAGATCGTTGATCCAGGAATGCTTGGCAAGTACTTCAGGTAGAAGCATCTACTCTGCAGTTATTCCTGTAAATCTGAGCTAGTCCTGGCCTCTAGAACCAAGCCACAGAAAGGAAAACCAAGCAGTGGAAGTGATCAGGGATCTGCAGTGAAACCACCTGGTAATGGATATGGACCATAGTGGCTGAACCTCTGCTCTCAGCCTGCTCCAGCTGAGATGAGCTCAGTCAAGGGGAGACAACCCCCCGCCAAGACCAGCTCAGCATGGCTCCTGCCAGCTCAGCCAGGGGCAGAAGAACTCCCAGCATAACTGCACTGAGGGGTTTCCTTTTGGTTTACCTGCATGTAAAGCTGCTGCACAGGGAACCATATGGGTCTCAGCTTCATTATTGGCTATGGTAATGTGTGAGGCACACAGTGAATCTACCTTTGTGTGAAGGCTTAAAATAATGGGTCACACCTGCCCCTAAGTGCCTGGCTCCCACACAGGATCTGATCCAAAGCCCTGGAAGTCAAGGGAAAGCCTTCCATTGGCTTCAAGAGAGTTTGGAGTTGCCATGGAATGCAGAAAACAGCTGTAACATGCCAGTGCCCACATACTGCAGCTGGTGCGTTTCTGTAGACCATGCACTTTCTGTTGGTCTCTGAAAGACACATCTTCACTTCTGTGGCACCTGTTCACAGAGGGATGCTGGCTGTAAGGACTCTTCTCACAGCAGGTGGCTAAGTGCAGGATGGCGCCTCACACAGCAGTACCTACAAACTGTGGATGAGAGACATACGGTCAAGTTTATTAACCCCTTTTTTCCAGATCATCAATAAAGGTCAAAAGCAACTCAGGGCCAATACAGAACCTTGAGGCAACCTTTTGTTGTGATGAAAATCAACCATCTCATTTCCATTCTGCTTTCTGTCTCTGAGCCAGGTTTTGGTTATGGCAATACTTTGCCTCTCACTCCATGGCTTCTTTAGAAGCCTCTTGTGTGGCTTTTGGAAGTCCAGGTATGTTACATCAGCTGGTTATCCTTTGTCCACTACTTTATTGGCACGTTCAAAGAATTCCCGTAGGCTCATGGCTCCATTCACCAAAGCCTTCATCTTATCACTGCTAGCAGAATCTCACTCGCCCCAGCCCAGTCTAGCCTAACTTACCTTGAATGACGCTGTGTTATCTTTTCCTAATGGTAAAACCCTTGACCCCTCATCTTCATTTTGCATTAGGTCAAGACCCTTCTCTGCTCTGGAATGTCAGAGTTTCAATACAGCAGATTTCTTTGAACCCACTTCCCCATATGGGCTTTCCTTAGTGTCTGTTTTCCCTCTCCTCTGAGGGAATTCAGAACTGGGTGCTATGGACCCAGATCAGCAGGGAGCACAATGGTTAAGAGTGACACATCTCTTCTTGTCAACTCATGGTCAAGGAGAGGGTGCTGACAAGTTCTCTTCAGTAGGAAGGATGCATTGGTCAGAACTGGACCTATGGGATGGGGAGAGGGTGGGAAATGGGACATCCTATAAGATGCCTTGAGATGAACGTTACTAAACTGCTGGTCTGTTGTGAGATGAAGGCAACATTTCTGCCATTTATTATTCTGAGGGTTTTATCCTACTGCCCATCACCACAGTATTTGCGTGCCTTCCCCATAGAATTAGTAGCAATAGCTAACCACGTCCTCTGAGCTGTTCTGTAGGATCCAGCCTCAGCACAAATACACGAATGGGAAGGCAGCTTGTTCTGCACTTACTGTTCCCATTTGCAGTGACAACTTCTTGCAGGCAGAGATTCTGCTCTAGGTGCCATGGTGAATCATCTGTTATTGTGTAAACATGCTGAGGACCATCCCAAACCAGAGCAAATCAATTTTCCGCAACTTTTAGACGCACCAAAACCCATCTACATAAATTGATTTGTAGGGTTATTTCTGTCCTGCTCTTATTGTGAACTCAGCAGCCTCTTTGTAAAAAAGCCTCCCAGGTTGAGAACTCGCTCAGTGAATGAACCTCAGCCTGGAAGAAATGTACATCCTGCTGTAACTCCTCAAACTCTTTGAGCTCGACACATGCCAAGGGATCAGAAACTGAGATGAGATGTTCAGCTGAGAGCAGAATTTTGTGCATACAAAATAATTAAACAAGTAAGCCCAAACCAAAAGGCCAGATCCAAATTAACCCCCTGGTCAATGTGTGACGCAGGCCACTTCAGTAGCTGATACACACAGGTTAATGGGTCTGCTACCAGTTCCAGGCGTGTGGATTTACTCCTTTAATGCAAGAGATCAGAGCTAATGCTTTCAGTGCTAACCGTCAGGCATTGAAACCGCACTCTCACCTAAATTGAGTCAGTTGTACAAAGACACCTGTATTATGGAAGTTCAAAACCTGGATCCAAATTTTGAAACTCAAAAAGAGAGGATGTTGGAATGTTCAAAAAGACCTACCTTCTGAATTCTTTAAGGACGACATAGCTGACATCATAAGAGCCCATCCCCATAGAATATTTAATTTGATATTCTTGGCATTGACTGTTAATGGTAAAACATTATTTTAAAACCCGCAGAGAATCAGGTTCACTCACTATCTTTTCTTGTAAAATCCAGGATAAGATTAAATGTAGGTATTTCTAGGCATGACCTGGGCAGAATGCCACAGAATCACTTAGTAATGGGGCAGTGTAATAATGAGCCAAGCTAATTCTAAAACCATCACTGCTTTTCCAGCTATCACTCATATGTCTATATAGTAGGTAAGAGGTGGGGAAATTACATCTGTAGTGGATGAGTCTGTATTTGTGGAACTGAGTCTGAATTACCCACCAGCTGAAGCATTATTGTGTTTTGCCAAAATGACTGATTAAAATTCAAATGCATTAAATTCCACCTGTCACTTCCAGCATCGCCTCCGTCTGTGACAATGCTTGTGGCATGAGTGGGTATGAATGAAGGAAGCAGTTTGTCTGCATAATCCTATGCTCACATTCAACCACATGCTGCTCACCCCCACACCCAATACATTGCGCAAAACGTCTGCAGTTTTTTTAAACTAAGACTTTATAGGTCAAACTTCCAAAAACAACCTATAATTTTTCACCCCCAAGCAGGATAGATGTTTAACTGCCTGATTTGCAACCATGAACTTTATTTGTGGGTGCAAAATCTGTTACTTAAACACACACATGATTATTTGTGGCTCTGACTTCCAGATTTCTCTTTCTCTGTATGGATGTAACATTTGGAGCTGGGTAGAGCCATGTGGATCATTCAGGTCTATCCACTACACCTTTGTGTCTGCTTGCTCCAGATTTGTGGTTCTCCCCTTCTCCCCCATTTCTCCAGTTGTCTTGTCCCTAATCCTGCCCAATTCCCTCCTTTCTTCCAAGCTCTTTTCTCCAGTTAATACTGCCTTCCCTAGTGACTCAACCAGCTCAGCATTCTTCCAGCCTTGTTATTTTTCCCCTCTGGCATCCTGTCCCATCCATACCTACCCTCTGCCCCATCTTCCTCCAGCTTCTCTTCCCCTCTCTCTGCCTGGCTGCACCCTGATTTCCCAGCCTGCAGTGCTGCAGAATATCACAGGCTCTGGGGACATGCTGTTCCTGTGATATTTCAGTGAAGTGGATGTGCAAACACCTGCTCTTGGTAGTAACAGCATTTTCTATTGCTGGGTGCTGAGCTGGTACATTTCAATGGGGAAAAGTCACCAAAATAAAATTACCTGGATCCCAAACAGGCTGGGATGTAGTCTATGTTTCAGTAGATCGTGCGGGATCTGAGGGAAGGAATTTAATTCTGATTTAAATATTGTCTCTTCACCCATCTCTGCTGATTAAATCACAGATCAGGACGGACAGTGCAGAGTGGAACAGGAAGTGGTGGGCACAGCCATAGCTTGGTGAAATGGCACAGTCGCTCTCAAAGGCTGGGAGCCCCTGAAATAGAGGATCTTGCCCATATTTATAGTTGCCAACTGGGATAGTAGAGTGAACTGTGAGGCAGCTGGAGTGGAGCTTAATGTGCTCTTACCCTTTGGGAAAAGATTGACTAGACAAATGTGAGAAGAAAAAGAAACAGTGAGGAAAAAACAAGTAACCTGAGGCTGGCAGGCCAGTGTCTCATTATTGACATACTCAGCTTCGTCTCTCTTTAGCTAGTAGCTTAGCACCTCTGTGGCCTTGTTCTTGACAGCTAAAGAAAGAGAGAGATGTGTGAACCCAAGTCACAAGTGGCTATTAAGATAAGAAGAAGACTAACAAATGGTGAAAGCTGCAGCCATTGCTTCAAGGTGGGGTGTGTATTTGGAACAAGAGGGTACCACATAGCATAGAATTCTGCTGTTTGAGACACAGCAGCAAGGCTAGGGAGCAGTGCGCGCATCTGGCTGGGACATTAATAAACTGAATACAGTACTACTCTAAAGAAAGGTTATGTGACGGCCAGTCTGGCTGCTTTCGTAATGATGTAGAATTTCCTATGGATAGTGCAATTTCATTTAGATCGTAAGCTCTGATGTTAATAAAGAATCATGGAAAAGAGGAGGGTTGGTCTCTCGGGGGTAAGGCTCTTGGCACACCTGCATTCGGTTCCTTGCTCTGCCACCCACAAAGTTTGTGACACTTGGGCAAGTCATTTAAACGCTTTGTGCCGTAAGCTCTCCATTTGTATAATGGGGATAATGACTTCCTTTTTTCTGCCTTTTGTCTGTGTTTATTTATACTGCCAGCTCTTTGAGGTAGGTCACAAGGGGTCTGTACTTGGCCTAGCACACTGGGACTTCAATCTTGGTTGGGCTTCTAGGTACTATTGTAATACAAATAATGAATAAATGTAAATGTCTGCGACTATATAATGTTCATTAAACAACACTAACACAGGCAAAGTTACTCTTTTAGCTAGAGGTTTGCAACATGATCTTTGTGTCACTCGGGGCTGGCTCTAACTTTTTTGCCGCCTCAAGCAAAAAAAAAAAAAAGGCACCTCCTCGCTGTAACAACCCCCCCGAGTGCTCCCCTGCCAAAATAA
Source organism: Chelonoidis abingdonii (assembly GCF_003597395.2). Lineage (NCBI taxonomy): Eukaryota > Metazoa > Chordata > Testudines > Testudinidae > Chelonoidis > Chelonoidis abingdonii. The sequence goes on along the minus strand of NC_133782.1, from coordinate 20,282,206 downwards.
AAACAACCCCCACCCGAGCACTACCCTGCCAAAACAAAAAAAACCCCAAGCACCGCCCTGCCCTGCCAAACCAAAAAAACCCAACCCCAAGCGCCGCCCCGCTAAAACAAAAAAACAAACTCGAGCGCCGACTCACTGAAACAACCCCCCCGAGCACCACCCCGCCGAAACAAAAAAAAAACGAGTGCTGCCCTGCTGAAACAACCTCCCCGAGCACCACCCTGCTGAAACAAAAAAAAAACCCCTAACACCGCCCCGCCCCACCAAAAAAAAAAAAAAGAGCGCCGCTTCGCCAAAACAAAACAAATAAAGGAAAAAACCCCCCACAGCGCTGCCCCGTCACCCCGAGATCGGCCTCCTCTTACAAGGTGCAACACCAAGCACATGCTTGGTCGGCTGGTGCCTGGAGCCGGCCCTGGTGTCACTGCAACTCAGTATCATCTCAGGTATTGATGCAACCTCGTAAGAGATGTGTAGAATCAGCTAAAGGTGCAGCTATGGCCCTGGAGAGCTTTGTGTGGCTTGAATTGCACTGGTTTTGAGTATGTGGTGATGATGGCCTTGTGTCAGCCTTTCCCAGTGGAGGGGGAAGCAGTATGACCAGACTGTAGAGCCCCGGAAGTTATTTGTCATTCATATTGCTATATTTACTCTGGGCGGATTCATTATGGCGTACTGGGAGGAGTTGCCTCACAACTGCGTTTGAGCTCCCCAGCTTAATTAACATGTGGATTCTTTTTTGAGCAAGTGGTGGGAGGACAAGGAAGAAAGAACAACAATAACAAACGATTGTTTATTTACAAACAGCAGTACACAGACCTCTAGGGGAGAGGAAAGCAACAAATCCTCTCACCCTTGCATATAAAGATCATCTCCTAGGCTGTTCCAGAGATCGAAGACTCAAGGTAAAAATACAAGCTACATAATTACTGGGAAGAGAAGAAGCCAGCAGGAAAAATCCAGCCAGTGCTTACCATATTCAGCTAGTCAGAGACTGCTTTTGTCGAGGAATCAATAGATTAGCCAATTTCACTAAAGCAGCCTTAGTTAAGGTTCTTAGTGACTTGGATGTGCTAAATCTCAGTGTTTATCTGCTCTCTCTCAACTGTGCCCAGTTTATCTACAACTAGTCATACAACAGACCAAACGACTTGTTCCCTGCCTGTCCTGAGACTCCATATGTTGCGGTACTGTCCTATTCAGGCTGATGGAGAAGGAAACATTTGAATCTGTTAGAAATATTTGGTTCCATTGTGAATCCTTTTTCCTTGCACACATAGCCCATAGCCTAGATCTCCTCAAGGCATCTGGATTGGGGCATTACCTTTCTGATCTATCTGTCCTTTTTGCATGTCACTGATGCAACTTTGCTTCACATTAGGTGGATTTTTTTTTTCCTAAGAATTTATTTATTTTGAGCTGGACCTATCTAACTTGTCTAATGCTGAACAGGATTCCATGTAACCATCACAGCAGCATGCTGCTGGTGGATGTCATGCTCCACAAAACACAGATTAGGCAAGGCCCTACCCTGAGGAGAAACCTTCAAAAATGGGCAGACAGCATACAAACAATTCTAAAGATAAGGCAGGAGGGGAGAGCAGACAGCTGGTTTGGTCAGTGTAAGGCTGAAAGGAAAGAAGAAGTGGAGCTAAAGAAGAAAAGTATCAATGGAGACTGCATGGTGCTCAGGCAGAAAGCCGCTATTCGAAGCATAAGGGGCATGAACTTGACAACGGGAAAGGGGGAGCAGTAAGGAGACAAGAGCAGGTAGGGTAAAGAGCCCAAGATGGGACTTTGGAGGAAACAAGGGCTGAGAAGCTGTACAGAGCCTTAATATGAGGACAAGGAACTTGAATTTGATCTGAAAAGGGAAAGGAAGCCTGTGAAGGGAATAGACAAGTATGGGAAGGGAACATGTCTGGAGCAGCATGAGAGGAAGATCATTTAGCTGCTATGTTTTTGGAAATAATAATACCAAGCTGTCACAGAGCAGGTCACTGATAGATCTCAAAGCACTTTACAAAGGAGGGAAATAGCATTATCCCCATTTTACAGATGGGAAAACTGGGGCAGAGAATGGAAAAATCAAGGTTCCCCAGCAAGTCAGTGGGAGAGCTGGAAATAGAAGCCAGATCTTCTGAATGCCAGTCTGGTTCACTATTCAGTAGGTAACACTGTCTCTAGATTAGATAGTTGTAAAAAGGAAACCTCAGAGGGTTTACAGAACTCTAGATGACCAAACCATGGGCCAGGGGATAAACTTATTCTTTGTTCTAACATGTTAGATTTAAGTGTTAATTAAACAGAAATCAGCTCCCATCATTTTTAGGCAGCTTCTGTGCCTTGGAACCTGGAAATAGTTTTTGACTCATAGATGTCTCTTGCTCATTGCATTGAATCTCTTGCCAAGACAGACAGGAACTGTCTAACAGCTTCAGTGTACAGGGATTTCTCATCATTGCTGCTGCTAAAGTCTTGCTTGGTACCATTGCAATGCCTTGTTAAAAATATGGTAATGTGTCCCACATAGTTCTTCTTCCATCCAGAGCTCAGCACCTGGCTTCATCACTATCCCCAATAAGTTCATTCTGCTCTTTCTGCTGTACTATCTGTCTTTGAAAATGGAATTTAAATTGCAGTTCTGCTGTGAAAAGTGTCTGTGAAAATGTCATCATGAGGTTCCATGTTTTATTGCCATGCAGTGACTCCAGCTCAACTTATTTTCCATTTTTCAAGTAAAAAAGTCTCTCTTCTAACTGCCAACCCTGCAAACTCAGCCTGGGATCTGACAATCAAGCCAGCCTCTTTCCTTCTTGTGCATCACCAGTAATAAAGGTTCTGCAGGCCACTGTAAGCCAATTATCCTCAGCGGAACTTCAGTGGAGGCAGGATAAGGCCCATAATTTTGTTGGCAGTTTTAGACAGAGGTATCAATATAACATACAGCAATATTTATGTTGCTTACAGGGGTGGCTCCAGGCACCAGCACGCCAAGCGTGTGCCTGGGGCGGCAAGCCACGGGGGGCGCTCTGCCGGTCGCTGCGAGTGCGGCAGGCAGCTTGCCTTCGGTGGCATGCCTGCGGAGGGTCCGCTGGTCCCGCGGCTTTGGCGGACCTCCTGCAGGTGTGCCACCAAATCCGCGGGACTGGGGACCTCCCACAGGCAAGCTGCCAAAGGCAGCCCGCCTGCCGTGCTTGGGGTGGCAAAATACCTAGAGCTGCCCCTGGTTGCTTACTGCATCTGTAAATAAATACAGCACCTACAAGAATCAGCTACAGAGAGGTTACATCGCAGCCCCACAGGTCTAATGGTGTCTAGAGCAGAAAGGTACCGTCTGAAGTTCTGTAGTTTATCTCGAGCATTTCAGAGGAGGAAATGCTGCAGGCACTAGTTCTGCTGCATTTAGTTGTAGTAGAGGACTTATCAGCACATATTTTTTCCAAGATCACCCTATGTTCTGAACCGCATTTGCAGTCGCAAAGACACGTGTGCAGTTTAATTGTGATGGCAGTTGGTTACTGCGGAGAGTGGATGGAATGAATATGCTGGTGATGTTTTTCTTTGTGCCACCAGGGAAGACTGACTAGTACTAATGGACCAAGTTATCAGCAGAGGATGTGCCTCCATCTCCTTTTCCATCTGAGGCTTTAGTCAATCAGAAAGGATTTCTTCATATTATGGGCTTTCATGTAAATGGGAGTAAATGATGCAATTGTGCCTACGCTGCTTTTGAGCTTCCTGAGTGAGCAGTGTTTAGCTTCGAGGGACAGCTGGTACTTTTGATCTAGAGCCAGTAATTCTGGAGGACGTTTGCCAGCAGATAAACCCAGCAAAGTAGCCTTTGGGAAATGGTCTAAAAGTCTCTCCATTGTTTATGTAGCACCCCAAATTCCAATCCAAGTCTGTTAAAGCAGATGCCATATGTTGGATGAAAATAAAATTAAAGAATTAAAGTTAGCTTAAGTTCAGTTAAGGATATGTGTATATATGTTGTAAAGAAGGCCCCAGTCAGCAAGTAAAAAAGTCATGAGAATAATAAGTAATATTACTTGTAGCGGGGGAAGAATGTTGTTTCGAAAATAATTAATAAATGCAGAGCTGCACTAAGAAGACAAAGAAAAACTATCTTAAAAGAAACAAGCCCAAACCTTCCCATTGTTCTGCTGGTAAGGGTAGGGGTAGGGTGGGGTGAAGGGGGAACAGACAAAAAAAGGAAAGACCTTGAGGAAAAAGGAAGCTGTACAGCTAATCCAAATTAAGACTGGAAATAAGGGTGAACTGTCTCAAATTGGTTTTTAGCTGAAGTCAGTAATTGGCAATGACATCACTTGTTTGTTAAAGGGTTCGTTGCTAATGCCTCCCTGCCCACGTTGGAGCCGACCAATATGGTCTAAGCACTCCCTAGGGTTTAGCCCATTTGTAAGTATCTTGACCAAATGCTTATAAATATTTTGTTACTCATGGAAGACAGGTCCATCAATGCTGTTAGTCGAGATAGGCAGGGATGGTGTCCCTAGCCTCTGTTTGCCAGAAGCTGGGAATGGGCGACTGGATGGATCACTTGATGAATAACTGTTCTGTTCATTCCCTCTGAAGCATCTGGCATTGGCCACCATCATAAGACAGGATACTGGGCTAGATGGACCATTGGCATGACCCGGTATGGCTGTTCTTATGTTCGGACGTACTAAATTGCTTATTAGCCTTTTTATGCACGTTTAGAGCAATTGTATAAATACCATTTGGCCTTTGGATTTAATAAAGGAATTTATGGTTAAATTGGTTTTAGTGATTGCCCATATCAATAATTCCACCACCGCAAAACTGGCTTGAGCTAGAAGTTAGAGCAGGTTGCAGAGCCCTCATATCTTCTTTAATTGTTGGCTGGAGGGTCCCCCTATTTTAGTAGGAGCACTTGTTCCAGACTAAGGGAGTCATCTGCTTGCTTGTGAAAAAGAGCTAAGGGAAAAGAGCCTCTTTCAAGTCTATTTTTTACCCTCCTATCAATGATTAGGGGAAATCATTTGATTGTGTATGCTTTCTGCCTGGAACCACGGGACCTTCAAACAGTCATTTAAGTGCCTGAAAAGACTCAGGCTTATGGGGCAAGAAACCACATTTCTGGTGATGAACGGTGGCAGGGCAGCAAGTGTATTTTAATGCAGGGAACTAAGTGCTATCCAGAGCTAGTTTGGTGCAGACTCCTTCAAGAAGGCTGAGAGCACCCTTTTGATGACTAACTGGAGATAATTCTTGACAAACATGTAAGTCTGTGGAAGGGAAGGGGATGTGAATTGCTCTGTTGCTGTGTGCAGAAGGTATGAATGGCATTCTTTGTCTTGATGTCAGAAACACTATACTGAGAGTGAAGAGGTCTCAGTATTCTCTTTGATCAACAATAGCTTTTTGAGTCACCTGGCCAGAGCCATCCCACCACCCGTGGGGAAAGTGAACTCCGCCATCCCCGGCTGGAACCAACAGCCAACTGCAACCAGACATCGCCATCACCAGTGAGGACAGGAAGAAGACCTTCATGGTGGACATCACAGTGCCCTTCAAGAACAGGACCCTGACCTCAAAAGCTGGAGAAATACACCCCTCTGGCCGAAACCTTGAGAGCTAAGGGTTACCAGGTTCAGACACATGCGCTGATCGTCAGAGCCTTGGGTGCCTGGGACCCCAGTAATGACCATTGTTGCAGGAATGTGGAATCGGTCAATGCTATACTTGGCTGATGCGGCAACTCATGGTATTGGACACCATCAGGTGGTCAAGGGACATCTACAAAGAACACATCACCAGACATCAGCAATATCAGGAGGGATGAGCTGGAGTGCCGATAAGAAGTGCAGTGGGGAAAGTAACTGAAATACTTCCCTCATGGATTGTATTTTCTAAAGGGACAACGTACCCTAAATTCTCGGTTACTGAGGGACTATCTTCACCCATTGCTATGTTTGCTTTCCACAACCAACTCTCTGCATGAACTTTTTATGAGTTGGTGTACCCAAATACTTGGATGCTAATATCTAAATTGTATTCTTAAATGTATTCACCTACATTTGGGTTATTGCTAATTATGCACTATATGTCTCTTATGACTTTAAAAACAAACTTTGTATTTGTGGATAATCTAAGCACTATTCCCAGATGTACAGACACTTGTTTCTCAACCTGTGTATTATATAATTTTAACATTAGCTTTAATAAAATTTTTAGTTCTTACCTTGTAGCCTCTGCTACTGTACTTAAGGAATATGCATCCAATAAGATGTACAGTGCAGAAACAAATGCTGTAGCTGCTGTGGGAAGGCCCACTTAACCATTTGTAGTTTTACTAAAATTATTTGATCAAGAGCAGTCAGTGCTGTAGGCATGATGGCTATTTTTTGGAAGGGTTTCCCTGCATTCTGAGATATGGAACATTTGCCTTTCACTGACACTATGAAACATGGGATCCAAATGTTCTTCTAAGACTATAAAGTGGATAGAACAAGTCCCGTAAAATGATTATCAGACCGCATATAACGAGTATCTAGACAATTCCAGCCACTGTAAACTAAATAACTGGAAAAATATTAGCATAATAACTTCCCATAACATTTTAGTGGATATAGTGTCTTTCAAAGGTGTAATATAGACAGGAGCGTTATTCAAGACATCTATAAAAATTTACTGGACAGCTAGGGGAAAATGGTAATACTTCACAGATCTGATACACATAAAGGACTCTATCTCAGACCCACTCTTTTTGGAAAAGTCCTGTAGAGGTCTAGGAAGTTTTAGACCCATATTACAGAATATAATTCTGGCTATAATTCAGGATATAATTCTTTATTAGACTCCTACAGTGTGGTTCAAGAACTTGAGAGAATTTCTTTCCTGAGAATTACTTTTAGAGTATCTATAAAACAATTGGTTTCAATAATTTATAAATTCTGTAGGGATGGAAGGGATAATCTCTTAACTATAAAATATAGTGTTGGGAAAAACTCAATCTCTTTTCCAGCTCTGAGGGCCCACATCTAAAATAAACAGTAAACTCATACCTAAAAGAGAGGCTGCCAGATGTTCTCCACTTAGAAAGGAACAAGCAATTGCACACACAAAAAATGGGAAATGGCTACCTAGGAAGAAGTATTGTGGAAAGGGAACTAGGAATCATAGTGGACTCTAAATATGAGTTAACAGTGTTGCAAAAAAAAAAAAGTGAACATCATTCTGGGATGTATTAGCAGAAGTGTTGTAAGACGTGAAAAGTATCAGAGGGGTAGCCGTGTTAGTCTGGATGTGTAAAAGCAGCAGAGAATCCTGTGGCACCTTATAGACTAACAGACGTTTTGGAGCGTGAGCTTTCGTGGGTGAATACCCACTTCGTCAGACGCAGTAGTGGAAATTTCCAGGGGCAGGTATATATATGCTAGCAAGCAAGCTAGAGATAACGAGGTTAGTTCAATCAGGAGGATGGGGCCCTGTTCTAGCAGTAGAGTGTGAAAACCAAGGGAGCAGAAACTGGTTATGTAATTGGCAAGCCATTCACAGTCTTTGTTTAGTCCAGAGATGGTGTCAAATTTGCAAATGGATTGAAGCTCAGCAGTTTCTCTTGAAGTCTAGTCCTGAAGTTTTTTTGCTGCAGGATGGCCACCTTAAGTCTGCTATAGTGTGGCCAGGAGGTTGAAGTGCTCTCCTGAAAAGTAATTCTTCTGCTTCTATTCATGTATTAGGGCCTCAACTGGAGTATTGTGTCCAGTTCTAGGCACCACATTTCAGGAAAGATGTGGAGAAACTGGAGAAAGTCCAGAGAAAAGCAACAAAAATGATGAAAGGTCTAGAAAACATGACCTATGAGGGAAGATTGAAAAAACTGGGTTTGTTTAATCTGGAGAAGACTCAGAGGGGATGTAACAATTTTCAAATACATAAAAGGTCGCTACAAAGAGGACAGAGAAAAATAGTTCTCCTTAATCTCTAAGCAAAGGACAAGAAACAACAGGCTTAAATTGCAGGAAGGGCGGTTTAGGTTGGACATTAGAAAAAACTTCCTGTCAGGGTGGTTAAGCACTGGAATAAATTGCCTAGGGAGGCTGTGCAATCTCCATCATTGGAGATTTTTAAGAGCCGGGTAGACGATAAACACCTGTCAGGGATAATATAATATGGTCTACATGATACTTAGTCCTGCCATGAGTGCAGGGGACTTGACTAGATGACCTCTCAAGGTCCCTTCCAGTCCTATGATGCTATGTGCAATGGGATCTTCCAAGAGAGGGAAAGATAAAGGGCAAGGGAGGGGCAGAGATAAAGGATAATAGACAATACCATGCTTATCAGGACCAAATCACTAACGTAAACAAAGATTGGGGTGATCCTATAAACTGATGTGCTGTTGGCCCAGTCAGCCCTGCTCTGTACAAGCCAGGGCCTCCCACAGGGGGGGCAGGCAAGTGGGGCAATTTGCCCCAGGCCCTGGGCCCCACAAGGGCCACCACGAGAATTTTTTGGGGTCCCTGGAGTGGGGTCCTTCACTCGCTCCGGGGGCCACACAGGACCGGCACTAGGGGTTTTAGCGCCCTAGGCGCACGTCAATTTTGCCGCCCCGCACGCTGGTCCCGTGGCTCCGGTGGAGCTGCCACAGTCGTGTCTGCGGACGGATGGCTGCTCCCGCAGCTCTGGTGGAGCTGCTGCAGTCGTGCCTGCGGGAGGTCCACCGGAGCTGCGTGAGCAGCCGACTGTCCGCAGGCACGACTGCGGCAGCTCCACCGGAGCCGCCTGTCTCCCCCCCCCCGGCAAAATGCCACCCACCGATAATCCTGGTGCCCTAGACAATTGCCTAGGTTGCCTAAATTGAAGTGCCGGCCCTGGGGCCACGGGAAACTCTCGTGGGACCCAGGCCCCCAGAGCTTCTTCTGCTCAGGGTCTTTGGCGGCAATTCAGCGGCGGGGGGTCCTTCCACTCCGGGACCTGCCACCAAAGTGCCTGGTCTTCGGTGGCAATTTGGCGGCGGGGGACCCCAGGCCCCTGAATCCTCTGGGTGGCCCTGGTACCACCCCCTCCTCTCTCCTTCCCACCCTCCCTGCTTGCAAGTTCCCACGTTACCTCTTTTCCCCTGGCTGTTGGAGGCGGGGAAGTAAGAACAAACTCACCCCAGGATCCAGGGACAAGTGAGAGCTCCCCTCCCCCTGGCACGTTTCTGGCTTGCTCAGCCATGGTCCCCAGCAGCCAAGCCCAGGCAGGGAGTGGAAGTCGCCTCCCCAGCCAGGCTTTCTCAAGCAGTTGCTGGGCTGCAGGGCAGCAACTGGGAGGGGTTGGCATTAGAAGCAGCTCCCTCCCACTCCCCACCTGAGCTCTCTCCTGCCAGGAATGTGCTGGGGGGGCACAGGTGCAGAGGGAGGATAGAGTGCTCCTTCCCCCCCCCCCACAGGTAATGTGAATCAGGGAGAGTGAAGTGGCTGCAGGCTGGGTGCAGGAGACAGGGTTTCCTGGGGGGGAAGATGATGATGGCGACACATGTCCTCCCCTTTAGATTGTGCCTCCCCCCAGTATGGGGAGGCACCAGTTGTCTATGGGGCACCCTGGGGGTGGGGGTGGAATGGGGGCAGAAAGAAGAAGATAGGGCAGGGCCTTGGGGAAAGGGGTGGGGCTTTGAGGGGAGGGGAGGGGCAGAGGTCAAACACCCCCCAGGAAATCAGGAAGTCAGCGCCTATGGCCAACGGGAACCCCACAGCTCCCAGCCACCATGGCGGCGGGGGAAACCATGGAGTCGCAGCAGCAAAAGTCACAGACAGGTTATGGCTTCCGTGAATTTTTGTTTATTACCCGTGACTTTTATTAAAAGTAACTGTAAGCAGAGTCAGGATGAGCTGTACCCTGACATCTGGTGGTGAAGTATGGGAAGTGTGGAAAGAATGTCTGGAATGCAAAATCTCAAATATTTGCATAGGCTCGCCTAACCCATCCCAGACTGCCGAGCTGTGGGTGCTTTGTGACAGAAATGACTCAACCTCAGTTGGGTGGTACTTGCTAGACAAGGGACATGGGTTCCAAAACCCTGTGAAGGGAGAGAGGTTGGGGACAGGTACTTGTGCCTGGTGGTGCAGGCTCCTTGTGGAGCTAGAAGCATCAGTTGCACCTCCTCCTCTCTCCACTGTGGAATGTCAGAGTTGATTTTTTTTATTCCCTTAAGACTCTAGATACAGGTTGCTGAGCTGAACTCACTTTGGGCTAATGGTGCAATAGCACTGGGCTCCCCTACTATGTGCTGAGATCACAAAAGAGCTGAAATCACAAAAGAGCTGAAATTACTGAGCTGGGAGCACTGAGTACTGTGCTAACTAGTGGGGGAGCCTGAAGCTATACTGTGGAACAGAGCAGCTGGCAGAGTGGAGCAGTTTATGGGGATGGCTGGAGCGGACCACAGGACAGCTGGTGGAGTGGAGCGGCTGGCAGAGCGGAGTAGCTGTGGGGCGTGTGGAGCAGCCCACAGAGCGAGCGGAGCCGAGCAGTTTGCTGGGACAACTGGAGCAGCTCACGAGGCAGCTGGTGGAGCGGAGCAGTTTGTGAGGACGGCCGGAGGAGCATAGCGCAGCGGCTGGTAAGGCGGAGCAGTTCGTGGAGAAGGCGGAAGCAGAACCCACGGAGAGGCAGGGCAGTTGGCCCTGGACCACGTAAGGTGCCCCTTTCACCCAGGCTGGGGGGAGGGACCTCTACAGATAGACTCTTGAATTCTGGGGTGGCATTGACCAGAGACTTTTGGGTTGTTGGACTTTGGAGTGATTGGACTTAAGACCCTAAGGGGAAAAGGACATTGCCAAATGTACTTGGGGGGGGGGTTATGGTTTGTGTTATAACTCTGTTTGTGGTGTTTCTCCAATGGGATGCCACATTGTTTCCTTCCTTTATTAAAAAGATTTCGCTACACTCAGACTCCGTGCTTGCGAGAGGGGAAGTATTGCCTCCTAGAGGCGCCCAGGAGGGTATGGTATGTAAGTGTCCCAGGTCACTGGGTGGGGGCTCGAGCCGGTTATGCCTTGTGTTATTGAAACGGAACCCCTGGATACTGAACCCGGCCCTTGTTGCTGCCAACTCAGAGGGGCAGAAGGGTTACATAACCATGACAGAATCTTAGGCTTGATTATACGTGCGAGAGCATGGCTGGTACCGGGTGTGAAGAGGAGTACAGCATCCGGAGTACAGCAGAGTGGGGAAGTGCGAGAAGGAAGAAGGGGAGAAATTGGAAAGGGGAATAAGGGAGACAGCCCACCCCAGGGAAAGGGAGGGAGGGTGAGACTGAAAGAAAAATCATGGAGGAAAGGGAAAGAGTGAAAGAGTGTAGGAGGGGGGTGAGTTAATGCTGTTCTGTTGATTAGAGAGACGCTAATATCCAGAATTTTGTCTAGGGCGATTCATACCCACCCACTACGTTCTGGTCAACAAGGGAAAGCAAATCCTTACCGTTACCTCTCCAAGCTCACCGCCTGCTCCCATTACCCCTTCTTCTTAGCCTCTGCTGCTTCTGATTTCCAGCTGCCCACTCTCGCACCTCTGTTGGGCAGTCCACCTGGGTTTCATGACAGAAGCCCCCAGTGTGTTTGCCCACTGAAATCCTTAAATCCAACCCTGGCCTCAAAAAGTCCTGAAACAGCACAAGCCTCAGGCTTGAGCTGTGACCAGCAGGGAGGGAGGGAGAAATGGGGACAGCGGTGGGGGGAGACAGGCACACAGTTATAGAGGATAATCATCCAGATCCCCCTCAGCAACACAATTTGGATAGTGGGGGTGCTGAGAGCGGTTGACCCAAACTGTAAACACGGTATACATGAAAACCACTTCAAGTCAGGGGGTGCGGCAGTACCTATAATTCCAGCACCTATGCCCAGGGGTTAACTGGAACGGGGCTCAGCCCCCCATCCTCTGTGACACCTGGGCAAGCTCTCCCTCTCCCCTCTCCTGCAGTGCATGGGGGAACAGCTGTCCCACCGCTCTCCTTCCCCCTGGACTGGTCCCCAAGCGCTCCCCCTTCACGTGTCTAGTGACTTTAGCCCCCAGCCCCCTAATGCAGGCCGTCGAGGAACTCCAGCAGTCCCCAGCGCTCCCTGCTCCACGGCAGCCGGTGCACGGCGAGGCTGCGCGGGCACAGCGTGGAGCAGGGATTGGCTTTGCCCATCCGCTCCGCCTGGCAGGACGCAGTGGCAGGGCCCGGGCGCTGCCCATGGGGAGCGCTCGAGAGGCAGGTGCGCTGGAAGTAGCCGAGCTCCGGCACAGCCTAGGGGCCAACCTAGCGCCTACTAGCCCGGCCCCTTTCGCGCAATCAGCTCCCCCGCCCCGCCCCGCCCCGCTCCTATGCTCCGCAGGCTTTGATTGGAGCTGCTGCCCTCCCTGGATGACTTCATGGCAGCCCCCGCCCCGGCGCGCCTGTGAATGAAGTGTTGGGGCGCTGGGAGCAGGCGAGGGGAGCGCAGCCTGCCAGGGAACACATCTGGCCGGCCGCGCCCGCTGGGGAAGGGGGTGCCATAGGAAGGCGGCGAGTAGACGCTGGGCAGCTGCCGCTAGTGTCTCCTTCCAGCCTCCCTGCGCCTCTCCCAGGGACTGCTGCCGCCGCAGCCTCCATCGCTGCCTCCTCCTCTGGCTAACCGCTGTCTGCGCTCCGCCAGGGCCAGCCGCCTCGGTGCCTGCATCGCACCCGGGGGCACCGACCAGGGCAGCCGCCTCGGTGCCTGCATCGCGCCCGGGGGCCCCAGCGGCAGGTGCCTGCCCATCGCTCTTCGCCCGTCCCCGGAGCAGCGAGCAGCGCCCTCCTCCCAGCTTCCCCGGGGAGTCCAGCAGCCTCCCGCGGGCGGGGCTGAGCCCCTCCGCCTCCCGCCTGCCCGCAGCCTCAGCCGCAGCCCCCATCTCGCCTCCCCGAGGCCCCCGCAGTAGCCAAGACGCCGCGGGCCGTGCTCCGAGTGAAGAATGGGGCGTCGAAGCTGCCCAAGCCGCAGGCGGCAGCCGAGACCCCCGGCAGCGCCCCCGGCCCCGGGCTCTTCATGGAGCGCTCGCAGAGCCGGCTCAGCCTGTCCGCCTCCTTCGAGGCCCTGGCCATCTACTTCCCCTGCATGAACAGCTTTGACGAGGAGGACGCGGGTAAGGGGGCTGGCCGTGGGGCGGGGAGCCTGGGGCGCTGGAAGGGTGTCAGTGGGGTCGGCGGGAGGTGTAAAGCACGAGGGGGATCAGGAGGGTGCACATGGGGGAGAGCCTGGGGCGGAGGTACAGGAGATTCTGCTTGGGGGCAGAGGGACCTGAGGGGCATCAATGGAGGGCAGGGAAGAGAGGGCCAGTGCCTCTGAGTCCAGAGGGGCTGTGAATGGAGAGAGGGGGAGGCGGCTAACACATGAATGAGGGTGGGTGGCTGGGTGGGTGAGGTAGTCAGTGAATGAATTAATGGGGGAGGACCCGATAGACCTGGCAGAAATAGTGAGGCAGCTCAGGACATTGTATGTGTGTTTGGGAGATGGGGGGAGAGTGAATGAGAGTTCTAGCTGTGTGTGTGTGATGTCTCACACCAACCCTGGAGCTGTGCTGTAGAAGCACTGATGCTAAAGAGGAGTGAGCACAGCTGGTGGCTGTGACTCTTTCAGCCATGGGGGTGGAAAGGCTAGATGTGCTGGGTTTTAGCAGGAGAATGTGAGACTGTGATGTGTTGGCTCTAGCCCTGCCTGGCTCAGCTGAGGAGTTGGTGTGTGACAGAGACCCATCCACTGATTGCCTTCCCTGAGCCACCTACTAATGGCTGCCCAGTATCCCAGCACATTTTGTGTATAGTGAGACATGGAGTTAGGAACCTGCATTAGGGTGAGGGGATTAAAAAGAGTTTTTTTTGCATAAGAAATGGACTCACTCTCTTCTGGTTTACATTGAAGTCAATGTCTTCACAAACAAATGGTGCAAGTCTTAATCCTTCTGTTATGCTCAGAGCTGCCTTCCAGAGAGGATGGTGGATGACGGTACTTTAAACAGAAAAGGCATCTTCTGCTGTCCATTGTGTCCAAGCTCCAAGTGCTTTTCAAAGTGAACAATGAACTCTTCCGACTAAATACACTAAACTGGTAATATTTAAACAGCTCTTTTAGAATTTAGGCAGTAATTTATCCAGAATTGCAAATATAGTCCCTGCTCTGTAGTGTAAACCAGACAAGACAGAATGCTTCAGGAGAAAGGGTAATTAATAGGGAGAAACATGAAGGCGAGAGAATTCGAGGTAGGATTGAACAGGAAAGAAAGATCATTGAGAGCATCCCAGGCATAGGGGACAGCATGATAGAAGGCACAAAGCTGAGTGGGAAAAGGATGTATTAGAATTAGATTACATAGAGAGAGTAGGATATAAGCATGCTCTTCATGCCTATCAATTTATTATGAAAATGTGTAATGATTTGCACTGTACGCACAAGGTTACTTTCTGGTAATATATTTTTAATCTTTTATTTGTAACAAATGTAGAGATTGTTACTTAAGAGGCAGATGGGTATTTTAATACCTACCATCTTGGCTGCATCTCTCAAATATCAGTCTTGTAAATTCATTCCAAGACACGCAGCTCCCACAAGAATAGATGGGTACATGTGCAAGTGAGATGTCACACATACAAAATGATTGTTTTTAGAGGAATCAAAGTAAAAATAAATATATAAAAGTCAAAGTTATTAACTTCTATCAGCATACAAGCAAGCCTGGAGAAGAGGAAGGAGGTTTTAGCATCCTCCAACTGAAAATATTTTAAAATACTTAAAATCCTGCATAGAAGAAGAGGTGTGAGATCTCAACAAATGATTTATTTGCTCTTCATAGTCAATTTGATTGTGACAACTGGAGGACCATGCAAGGCAATAACAGGAGCTTTGAGAAGTCTGTATTGTTGCTTCAGAAATTATTTCTAGTGAGACACTTTGGAGCCCAAGAACCTCACGCATTGACTTGAACAGATATTTCCTCACTGAAGGGCTGACTCTGTTGAGTCTGAGAAGACTGATTCTTTAAGTGAACGCATCTTCCTATTCCAGCATCTAAAGATATATGGTTGTAGTCAGAATTTTATTTACTTGATCTCATTCCTGAACAATCACTCGTGAATGTTAGTATTCCAGCCTATAAAAAGATATGTCTTTGAATTCATGAAATCTGCAATTATGGCCTCATCCTTCAAGCGCTTATTACTGGAGCACTACTTACTATCCTGAGTTAGCCCCATTAATCTTAATGTAACTGCTCAGGGTAGGAGGCATTATGGTTCATGATAAGTATTTGCAGTATTGGCCTGTTAGGGGGCTTATTCCTTCACCCTCCTACTTTCTTGGTCCTTCTCGCATGAACAGAGAGCAACAATACCCAAAGTCTGAAGGCGCAAACAATTTGATGTTTATTGGGGTGAACTTCCAGCAAGCATGATTCCAGTTTCCTTCCTTAGTGTCCCCCTTTCCAGCTCTGACACCACAGAGCCTTGCCTGTGTCCCTGTTCCTGTTCCCATTTCGCAAAACATGATCCCAATTCCCCCACCCCCAGCCCCTGTTCCCATTCCCCCCACCCTTTCTGGTTGACTGCAGACTATATAGCAAAACCTGAGTTTTGCTTAGCTATTCCTTAACCAATCATTTTACTGAAATTTAACTAACCAATCCTAACATATTGTAACATGGTTATTTAACCAATTATACCCCACCACCTTAATTGGTTTACACCCAACAAAATTAATTATACAGCAGACAGAAACAATTACAGAACCAGACAGAGACCATGCAAATAAACATACAAAACAATACAGAAGTGAGGATTTCACAACTACATCTATACAGACATAAGGGTTTTCCAGCTGTGTCTATTGATAAGTGAGTTCTTGCCAGACAGGATGCGATCAAACTAAGTTTCCTTTTACATCTTCTAGGCTCTTCCCTTTCTCTGGAGGTGATAGGAATATCAGGACAGGACTGTGTTCATAATAGCCCAATAGCACCTTATTTCAATGTGACTAGTTTGGAATATGAGGATGTGACCATACACTTTCCAGCTTATGGCTATCTAACTACATCTTAGCTGAAGGCCTTAGCCTGTCACAGTAAGAGAAGGCCATTACACAGTGATTTTGATTCTTTCTTTTATACCTCTGTAACTAGCTAAGTGATAAGAATACTCCTAAATTCTTAAAGTATAAGCCTTTGCAGACAGGCCTGAATATCTATATCCTAACGTGGCCCTTACTTTAGAAATATGAATTTGTATTAATATTTTTATGAGCACTGCAGCTATTTCTGCTGGTGGTGTCAGAAAGGAAAAAGTGACATTTTGGATTGTTGCCTCTTTCACAAAAATACAAAAACATAAATAACAATTTTTGTAGGACCATACATATTTTGTGGAAATTAGAGAAATCATAAATAATCACATTGTGACAAACATGAGACTATAACATTTAGATTTAAGCAAGCTTCTGAAATTCACAAGATTCTGACCAGATCTCATTGCATTCTAAATTCTAATTTAAAAAAAATAATCTGACACACAGCACAGGGTAATGGATACTGCATTTGGCAAAATATCACCTGTAGAAGATCACAACAGAAAAGAGATTGACCCCAGGATATGAAGAAGGGGGGAATGCTGACAGAGCAAACAATCCACTTTTGATAAATTTATCATCTATTTTGAATGAAGATGAGACTCTCTGCTATACTAGAAGGGAGTGTTCTTAATGAGGAAGAAAAGTTAATAAATGGCAAAGTTTAAAGGAAACTTGACATACTGTATTCCAAAGGAAAGAAGGCTCTTGACCCCAAATCACCATCAAGTTTTCTCACTTGGATCAGATTAAAATAATTTGGGAAGGAAATTCGCTAGAGCTGGCCTGGCCTTCAACACAGTGTGAAGTGGAAACATAAATGGCACTACTGAACCTAAGGGCTCCTGCATTGCTGACTTCAGCTGATTGGCTAGAGTTAACACTGGCTTGGAAAAGAGGCCAGATTTTGAACTTGGTAGGTAATAATCTGTAAAAATGCTTTTAATTGCAGAAGATTTCCCCTCCTGACTTGGGCCTCATTTTTCTTTGCTGTCCATGGTCTGGGCATCAGCTGAATTGCATTCATGTCCCTTGTGTCTGCCAGTTTGCCAGTAATACCTAGGCTGCACTCTTCTGATGTTTCAAAGCCTCTGCTGTCTTCTCAGTGGTGAAATGGGTACAGAAAAAGCCTTAGTCCATACTAGTCTATGCAGGGGCAGAGAGGTCAGGGTCCACAAGATGCAGATAGACATGCAGAACTTCTAGTGAGGAAACTGCTCTCTCAGCTGAACGGTCCCTGAACTACATCCTATGCCAGGGAGATTGAGTGACCTGCAAATATGCCCTTCTGTATGCAGGACCTGTTACAGGTTTCGTGGGTTTGAAAAGGTGTGAGGTAGGAAGTGGTGCTGAAATTTGTATTACTAAATGGTATCAAAAGCTGAGGAATAGCCAGACTGATCCAGAGAAGGGTGCCCTAAATGAGTGTCAGGGTCTTATCACCATTAAGATACAGCAGTGCTGTAACATGGAGAAATTACTGTCTAGAGTAAATCGCATAAGAGCTATCTATGGGTTACCAACTCTTTTAAACCTAATAAATGTAACTTTCCTGTACTTTCTATTAGTCAAGTGTAGCAGTCCTCATTCAGTCAAAATTTCCATTCATGTCAGTGGGGACAAGAACTTCAAAACAGGCGTCTTCATTATTAATGGTTCCATATCATCATTATAAACCAAAAAAGTGAAATAGAACAAATTATAGTGAAGCTTGAATTTTCACATTTGTGCATGGAGAGCATTTGCTCACCTCTATCACAATCTTGCGCCTCCTTGGAATGTTTTTGAAGCTAGTTGAGTACATTGTGGTAACAGCCATCTAAAACACTCGCAAGCAGTAATTTGCAGGATTGGGGCCTTAGTTTGCATTTACCTTGACTGCAAACACAATCATGGTCATGGCACGTGTAAATTAAGTGCATAAGCGTAGGTGCATTTTTATGTGCTCATCTTTGAAAATGTGAACCTTAATCCGGAGCATACACTTATTAATATCAAGATAGAAATCTTAATTGTACTACAACATGACGGTACATTTTTCCTGGGATTGGCTGAAATTAAACATTATATATCTTTGTATCCATGTGGCAATCTGTTCCAAGAGTCTTGCTTGCCAAATGGTGAACTAACGCAAGTGAATGAGAGTTAAAAATAAAACTTGTTGAGGATAGAATAAAGTCCACAAATTAACTCTGACCAAGAGACAAAATGGTTGCTGCTGTCAAAATGTCAAACTGTCTCCCAAAATGTTGGTAAATCCCACACTCATTTACACAGATGTTTGCTCAGGAAGTGGTAAAGTTATCCATTTCTTGAGACAGCCAAGTCCAAGCAACTATGGTGCTGCTGCTTGTACACAATGTCATAGACTGACAGCCACTATTCTATTACCAGCATGTGCTTTGAAGAGAAGCTAAATGAAATGTTAATTTAATGGAGCTGTAAAAACAGAGTTAAGACATATTGGACTAGAGTAACGTGATTGCTGTGGGCTTGTGGGGAAGTCTGTAATGTCTTTGTCTGGATTGGGTTGGCTGAATTTCTCTGTATTGTTAATCATTAAAATATGTATAAAATTATGAAATAAAAAGAGCCCCTGTATGTTCTAAAGTTCTCATTGATATTTTCAATTCCAGTGCTGTGCTGCAATTGAATACTAACAATTTTATAGAAGATACTAATTGTTTGTTAATATACATGAATTCCATAATGTGAAGTTCATTTTTGAGTTCATATGGACTGGTTTGGCTTCTCTTAGATTGCCTTGGAAAGCTTTGGAGGACCCTATAAGCTTCCTCTTACAGGGTAATTGGTCAGTGCTCTATTATGCAAGTGCTATGTGTTTATGGTAATAGTATGTAAGAGGTAGCGAGAACATCTGTCCGCTGCATGACTGGAATGGTAATTTTTAAATCCCAAATGTGTTCTTAATACATGTCAGACTGAAGTAATTGTCTCTTGATTGTAGTACAGTGACATGCAAAGCCTATTGTGAACTAGGGGCTCAGTAATGCCTATGAGGCACTGGCGATAATCCAGAGGTGCACTGCCCCAGACACGAGAAATTCTGACTCAAGTAAACTGAATTCTTTCTGCAGCTTCCCAGCGTGCATGAGTATGCTGTGGACATGGTCCCCCTCTAGAGGCCTAGCCAGCTCTGGATGAAATTTTTAGAACAAAAACATTTTTTTGGTCAAAAAATACAGATTCAGAAAGTAGATTTTGCCAAATTGTTTGTTTTGGTTTTTTGGGGTTTCTTAGGAAAAAAAACCCTAACAAATTCTGAAAAATCTAAACATTTCATTTCAACATTTTCAAAACAAAATATTTGTTTTTCAATTTGAAATTACTTTGTTTTGAAATTTCCTTTAATTTTATTTGTAAACATTTCAATGTCTTAAAATGCTTAAAATCTTAACATAACATTTCATTTGACCCAAAACAATTTTTTCTTCAATTTTTCCATTGCCAGAAATTTCAAATTTTTGTGATTTTTTTTTTTTTTCCTAACCCAAACCAATTTTTTTCAACTTTTCAAAAGTCCCAACAACCTGAAAAATCTGTATTTGAGGATATCAGGGAATCCTTAGTGCCCCAACTGTTTGCTAAACTTGTTTTGAAAATCTCATGTGGATTTCCTTTATAGCAGCGTAGCTACATTTAGAGTCCATCTGCACCTATTACACCTGTTTGAAAAGTGCTAGTGAGCATTAAAGAGACCAGTACAGAAGATGAAGAATGCTGATTATACACTATCATTTGAATCCCAAAGCTTGGGGAAGAGAAACCTTTCCCTCCATGATGTCTCTTTATGTGGATTGTTTTGCTGTCAGTTTACTCTAAGTAGGAGATCCTGTCCCTGAAAACCTTTCTAACTAAGAGCAGCTGTTTTCCCACCACTTCTAATTCATATACAATTAATTCTAGTGCAACATTTATTAAGTCAAAAGCACAGTTCTCTGTGAAGCCTTTACTCTGCCAGGCTTCTACATGAGGACGAGTTGTGAAAGGCTGTAACTACTTTACTTCAACATCACTATTTGACAGAATATATGCATCTGCTTTGTGTAGAGAGGAATTAAACTTAACTGGGCCAGTTGTTTTGAGGAATAATTTATTTGTACAATTATTTTTTTGATATTCTGAGTTATCCTGCCCATATTGCTGAGTGCTGTGGGCTAGGTTAGAAATGTGCACGTTTTAATTTAGAAAACTATGAGTTGCTAACATGTTTCAGCACTGCAGTTTGACGTGGCATTTCACAGGTTTACACTGGGCTCTGATCACTGCAGTCTTGTCTTCTGGAGATTGGTCTTGCAGCACCACGCAGGGCACTTTGAAATGCCATTAGCACACTTAAATAATAATGTCTTCTCCTCAGAACTATTTATACAGCTTCAGACTCTTGGATTTATCTGATAAAACACCCCGATACAACCCCCCTCCCAGTGATGTTTATCAAATAAACACTGGAAAAACACCAAAAATGGTTACTTGTATCTAAGGGTACATCTATACTACCCTCCAGATCGGCGGGTAGTGTTAGATGTATCGGGGATCGATTTATTGCATCTCATCTGGACGCGATAAGTCGATCCGCTGATCGACACCTGTATTCCACCTTGGCAGGAGGAGTAAGCAGAGTCGACGGGGGAGCCGCGGCTGTCGACTTGCCGCCGTGAGGACGGCCAGGTAAGTCAAACTAAGGTACTTCGACTTAAGCTACGCTATTTGCGTAGCTGAAGTTGCGTATCTTAGTTCGAACCTTCCTGCTAGTATAGCCCAGGCCTAAGAGTTTATGTACGTAGAGCAGTAATGCGGACTACCAGGATATGATTCCTAAAGCACACTAATGTGTTGATCTTTGATTGGTCCATCCATGTAATGTTTATAATATACCATACTATAACTATTTAGAAGACTTTGAATGTACATCTACCAAAGTGATATTCATACAAGGTTCTGTTCTGCTGTCTGAATGAAGGGGTGAACTCTAAAGTGTATAATCTGTGAACAGATATAAAGACAAGGGAGAACAGAGCAGCAATTGATGGCTAATTTGGTACGTAATTGCACGTACAGCTAAGCACAGAACTGCACACACGTTTTGAGCATCTAGCTGGCATAGTAATTGGGCAGCACATTTTATTTATTTGGATTTGTAAAATGATGATAAGCATCCATATAAAGACCTGGGAAGCTCTGGTGTTGTGTAACACGTACAAATAATAATGAACTCAGTAGCCCCACCCCCCAAACAAAATCAAGCCACAATCAAATCAGTCAAATCACAATGGCAGCCAGTACCCCATTTTGTCTCAGCCCTACTACTCTGTTATGCCATTTTGCCCAAACACTGAAAAACTCAGCTGTCTTGGCAGAATGCCAGTTGTCTGTAAAATGCTCTGAGTGATCAGCACCAGATATAACAGGTTGAGAAAGATTTTACATTTTTTCCCCTGTCACTGAAAATGTAATTGACCTACAGGAATGCATGTTCATATCTAAGTTGCCTTAATAAAATATGGAGAAATACTACTTTAAACAGAGGCTTGTGCTGCCTTTAAGTGTGGGGTAATGCCGAGACGGTGTAGAGTAGTTATCAATTGTTCACTGTCAAACTGGCAGGACATGTCAAGTACAGTCCCACAGGGGTCTATCTTGGTCTGGTACTATTAAATATTTTCATTAATGACTTGAATGATGGAGTAGAGAATATGCTTATAAAATGTGCAGCTGACACCAAGCTGGATGGTCTTGTAAGAACTTTAGTGGCCAGGATTAGAATTTAAAAGATAACAATAAATTACAGAATTAGTCTGAAATCAACAAGAAGGAATTCAGTGAAGACAAGTGCAAAGCACTACACTTAGAAAGGAAAAATCAAATGCACAAATACAAAATGGGGAAGAACTAAATAGGCAGCTTTACTGCAGAAAGGGATCTGGGGATTATA
This sequence comes from Chelonoidis abingdonii, assembly GCF_003597395.2. Classification (NCBI taxonomy): domain Eukaryota; kingdom Metazoa; phylum Chordata; order Testudines; family Testudinidae; genus Chelonoidis; species Chelonoidis abingdonii. The sequence goes on along the minus strand of NC_133782.1, from coordinate 20,260,162 downwards.
GTGGATCACACTGAAAATGAGTCAGAGTGATGCTGTTGTGAAAAAGGCAAATGTCATTCTGGGATGCATTTAAAGGAGTGTCATATGTAAGAAATGGGAGATGATGATGTACTCGATGCAGCACTAGTGAAGTCTCACCTGGAGTATCGTGTCCAGTTTTGGACTTTAAGAAAGATGTGAAGAAACTGAAGAGACTCTAAAGAAGAGCAACAAAAATAAAAAGGGGTTTAAAAAACATGACCTTTGAGGAAAGGTTGAAAAATTTGGCATGTTTATTCCAGAGCAGAGAAGCTGGGGGGGCGGGGGGGAATGTAACAGTCTTCAAACATGTAAAAGGTTGTTCTAAAGACTGATCAAGTATTCTTCCACGTCAATGAGGTTAGCACAAGTAGTAATTGGAGTAGTTTGCAGTAAGGGGGATATAAATTTCAGATTAAAATCTTGTTCCTAACTACCAGGATAGTTAAGCAGAGGAGCAGGTTACCCAGGGAGATTATGGAATCCCGTTCATTGGGAATTTTTAAAGAACAGGTTAGACAAAATACCTGTCAGCGATGGACTGATATACTTAATCCTGACTTGGAGCAGTGGACTGGAATCCATGACCTTTCGAAGGCCCTTCCAGACCTGCATTTCCATAACTCTATAAGCATGTACAATAAAAAACCTCTTCTAATGTGCCTTGTCATCAAGGCCTCATGAATTCTGCTCTACTTCATGGATGGTTTCACCAGCCAAAGGAGAATTCTGTGGCAGGGGCATTGCATATCATCACCCACAGCTTAACTGCAGCATGCTTGAAAACCACCTACATACTATGAACTGGAATTAAACTGCAGTTGGTGTGTCAATAACAGAAGTGTATGTAGAAAGCAGTATTAGGGTGGATGCTTCCCAAAGAACCTGCCAAAAGGATGCTTAGTCAATTTAGGGTCTGTGTTATGCATGTCCTTTCCATAGTGTCATATCTGCAGTTGTAATTTCAATAGACTGGTATACCTTGTCCACTGTGCTCACCACAACAGTGTAAAAACAGACAATCATAACTGTGTCTATGTACAGCTCCTGGACCACTGTAGGCATGGATTTTCTGTCTTCCTTATGGTTAATTGTGGTATAGCAGCCTTTTTTGTCTCTTGTCGCCCCATTGGCAGTTACTACGCCACTCCGTGTTTGGTTCCTTCTTACGACTTCCTTCCCTCTGAGCCTCACTGCATGTAGAGTCACCAAAAAGTTCAAATGAAAACACTAAGTCTTAGTGGCTGTGTATCGGGCCTTCGGCAGTAATCCTTTGCCTTTTACTCCTGAGACTTAGCTCACCGCTCCTGTGAAGGGATGTAGAAGAATGCAGGCCCACCCTTCTCTGGGTTCTAGTCCAGGGCACTTTTGATAAGCAGCCAGGGTCTGTTTCTTATGTTCCAAATTCTGGTTCACTGGGCTGCTTCCTCCCTTTTGCCTGTTGGCAGGAGTCTGTCACTGAGGAGTGTTCTCCAGTCCTCTCTCCTTGGAACTTCATCTTTCCTTGCAGCTTCCCCCCCCCCCCCGTTGCAGAGGAGCTTTGTCAGGGCAGCTAGCCTCACTGAGAGTGGCCTGGAACAGCTTCACCCCTGCTGTATCTGCCCTCTCCCTTCAAGGCCAGTCCCAGAGTATGCACTCCTGTCTGCAGCTCTCCTCTATTCTCCCCTTTTGGCCTTGCAGTCCTTCCTCTAGTTATTGAAACCACCTGATCTGCTTGTCCTCAGCTGAGTCTAATCCTTAATGAGCTGTCTCCACTTCAGGTGCCACAGAATGGATTTACTGGCTTTCAGGTTTCCTATTAACCCTTTATTGCTGGGCACATGCTCCATCCTGGCCTGGGCCGCCTATTCAGGGTTCCTTCTCTGTGTTGATACACACAATATTAAAATCTTGAACCAGATATTCATATGGACTCTTTTTTGCACCATCTGTGTTTCGATAGGATTGTTAGGGAAATAAGAAAAGAGAGAGACTTTCTGCTTTTTAAAGATGAAATTGATTTCTGGCTGAGTGGTATATTGCTGAATAGCAGGATTATTATAGACAAGGTAGAGTAGCTCAGCCAATCGTCCATGTCTCTGTCATTTACATGCTACAGTCCCATTGGTTGAAACCCTCTCTTAACTGATGTAAAATACGATGGGCCTCCAGTCTTGCATGTGGTTTGGAGTTACTGGTGGTTTGGGCTGTGTTTTTAAGACAAGAGAGTGAGCTTGTATTAGCATTCTCTCTGTAAAATCCTACTGGAGAAAAGGCACAGATAGCTAGTCAAGCTCAACCCTATATACCCCCACCTGTGGCTTACCCTGACTTGTTACACTGAGGTAAAAACTCTAGTGTGCATAGTTTCTCCTAGTATTTCACAAGAAGACAGCGGATTCAAGTTAGCTCCCTCACTGAGAGAGAACTCCTTTTTTTGTTAGTGAAAACATAGCCTTGTTTTCAGACAATAGGAATTTTACTGTTTTTTATTTTAAATGTTGAATAGCATGAGCTTGTAGGGACAAAATTTGGAAAGGTTGAGACAAAATGAGTTACACCAAGGAAGGGACATAAGAGGCAATAGGAAGAGGTTCTTTAAATACATTAGGAGCAAGAGAAAGATGAAGGGAAGTGTAGGTCCTCTACTTACCCAGGAAGGAGAGCTAATAACTGATGACATTAAGAAGGCTGAGGTGTTAATGCCTATTTTGCTTTGGTTTTCACTGAAAAGGTTAATGGTGATCAGATACCCAACACAATTAAATCTTAAACAGGAGGGAAGAAACAGGTCAGAACAGGGATAGGACAGGTTAAAGAATATTTAGATAACTTAAATGTATTCAAGTTGGCAGGACCTGATAAAATTCATCCTAAGGTAACTTGAGGAACTAGCTGAAGTAGTCTCTGGACTACTCGTGATGATCTTTGAGAACTCATGGAGGATGGGTGCGGTCCCAGAGGACTGGAGAATGGTAAATAATATCCATCTTCAAAATGAAGGCAAAAGGAGGACCCAGGGAATTGTAAACGAGTCAGCCTGATTTTGATACCTGGAAAGATACTCGTAAACAATCAATTTGTAAGAACCTGGAGGATAATTGGATTATAAGGAATAGTCAGCATGGATTTGTCAAGATCAAATCATGCCAAACCAACCTAATTTCCTTTTCTGACAGGGTTACAGATCTACTGGATTGGGGGGAAGCAGTAACCTCATATATCTCAATATTTAGTAAGGCTTTTGACACCATCCCACATGATATTCTCATAAGCAAACTAAGGATATGTGGTCTAGATTCAATTACTATAAGGTGGGTGCACAACTAGCTGAAAGACCCTACTCAGTGAGTAGTTCTCTGTCAAACTAGGAGACTCTATCTAGTGGGGTCCCACAGGTGTCAGTCCTGGCTCCAGTACTAGTCAATATTTTTATTAATGACTTGGATAAAGGAGTTGAAAGCATACTTATAAAATTTGCAGATGACACCAAGCTGGGGAGGGATTGCAAGCACTTTAGAGGACAGGATTGGAATTCAAAATGTCTGACAAATTGGAGAATTGGTGTGAAATCAACAAGATGAAAATCAGTAATGACAAGTGCAAAGTATTACACGTAGAGAGGCAAAATCAAATGCACATCTATAAAATGGGGAATAACTGGCCAGGTGTAGTGCTGATGAAAAGGATCTAGGGGTTATAGTGGATTGCAAATTGAATGAGTCAACAATGTATTGCAGTTGCAAAAAAGGCTAATATAAGTCTGAGTTGTATTAACAGGAGTGTTGCATGTTAAACACAGGAGGTAATTGTCACGCTCTACTCAGTGCTGGTAAGGCCTCCACTGGAGTACTGTGTCCAGTTCTGGCCTTCACGTTTTAGGAAAGATGTGGACAAACTGGAGAGAGTCCAGGGGTAAGAGCAAGAAAAACAAGAGAAGGTTTAGAAAACTTGACATATGAGGAAAGATTCAAAAACTGGGCATGTTTAGTCTTGAGAAGAGAAGACTGAGCAGGGACCTGATAATAGTCTTTAATTATGTTATGAGTTGTTAAAAAGAGAATGGTGATCAGTTGTTCTCCATGTCTGCTGGAGGTAAGACAAGTAGTACCCATCTTAATCTGCAGCAAGGGATATTTAGGATTAGATATTGGGAACAACTTTCTAACTATAAAGGGTAGTTAAATTCTGGAATAGGCTTCCAAAGGGTTGTGGAATTCCCAGCACTGGAGGTTTTTAAGAACAGATTGGACACACACCTGTGAGCGGTGGTCTAGGTTTTAGTCCTCTCAGCCCAGGGAGCTGGACTACATGACTTCTCAATGTCCCCTCTAGCCCTACATTTCTGTGATTCTATGATCCTGTAGCCCTTTCTCATGTGAAGAATCTTATCAAAGCCAATGGCACTATCCGTTTGAAGTAGCAGGCTTTGAGTTAGGTACAGTAATTCAAATAAATTGAGAAAATGTGTTTCAAATGCTGCTCTGAAAACCAGGAAAAATAATGCAGAAAGTAGATAAACAATCCGATGTTCAGTCTTGCAGATAATGGATACTGTATCATTTTGAGTTTTATGGGACTGTTTCTGTTAAAAAGCTTCCTCATGCACTTTAGAACAGATCGCTGCCAGTTTGGTCAAATTCCAACATCCAGACAGTTTGAATTGGCTGTCAGCTGCAGTGATAACTGTGGTGAACTCTTAACAGCCAGCCAGTTTGTGAGCTCTGCAATTGGCCATGGGGTTGCAACTTGTAATAAAACAGACAGTGTCAAAATGCTACACAGTATGAGGACGTTTCCATGGTAACAGTAAAAAATCCCATGGTACCTGTTCTTATGCTGTGGTATCAGCACAAGCTACCATGGTTATACTTTCTTTCTCCATGTGGGACCTTAAAAATTTATATGGTAATCCTATGGTATTTTTTTAGTAAGGGTATGTTGATGATAGTTGAGACTGAGTTCAAAAAAGAAGCCCCCTCTGGATTTACAGGTGACTTTACTAAGGCAAGTGTTCTTGTTATAGACACACTGATTACCACATTGTATTAAGAACAGCTGTTGTTTCTCTTTTATGCTGTACTTTAAAATGACCCTGTGTCTGCGGTCAGGCCTCTACGAAGGACATCTGCTGTGTACCTGGGTGGCTTGGCCATTTGGATCCCTAGCTCTCACTTATTTGAGGTGCAGCTCCAAGATCACTCAGTGTATGGAAACATTCAAGTCATGTTTCAGATATAATCCTTGTAGTCCCAAGAATGCTTTTAGAGGGTTAGCCACTGATTTCCATATGCAGCCTCACAGTGTCTGATCTCTACTGCTATTACTATGTGAGATCTGTCAGCTGCATCTGACACTGTTGATCATCAGGCTTTTTCTTTTGGACAGAAGCCTGAGGTCTTGGGGTAGAATTTTGCACACAGCTCTCCTGGTTTCATTCATTTCTTAATCAGTGTTTTATCTTGACAATAAATAATTCAACCCAGTTGCTACTTTTGCGTACAAAAGAAGTCCCGCTAGGATTCTCCGCATCCTCCTCTGTATTTATGCATTTCCTCCAGGTCTTATTTTCCATTATTACAGTCTGTTTTTTCATTTATGCAGAAGATACACATTTATTGGGTTTGTATTCCTGACTCTTGGAAGACAGTTCTCTGTATTGCTGATTATATTGGCAAGCTACTATCCTGGATGCTGCACAGTCGCTTGTTAAGTGTATAGCATAGATAAGCAAGATGTTTCTTATGTGACCCCTTTTGTTAGAGTCTACAGCCATTCACACAATAACGCCTGTCACTTCTGTTTGCAGTCCTAATACCATGGTGACTGGCACTCTAAGTACAATAGGATAGATCTCATCTCAGAGGGGTGGACTGTGTACTCCATAAAGGGTGACCAGACAGCAAGTGTGAAAAATCGGGATGGGGTCGGGGGGTAATAGGAGCCTATATAAGAGAGAGACTCAAAAATTGGGATATCTGGTCACCCTAATTCTATGTGAGCGGGAATAAAAAAAGGTTGATTTCCCAATTCTGTGCATGCACAGATGTGCACTTAATTTGCATGTGCAATTAGCAGTTATTCATCTCACTGGCCATCCATATTTGCATACACGATTATCACAACAGCTCATGCAGGTTAGTTTACCTACGTGTGCATATCTGTTTACCTAAGTGTGGTGAGAGCACATCTCTTTGCATGTGCAATTGCACATCCAGGGTCTGATTCTCATTTATGCAATAGCCCCACTACATAGCTGTGGCCTTGTGTGGGGACAATTATATTCACACAGTTTTAACATCTAGTCTCAAGCATTGTACTTGAAAGAGGGACGATGCGAAGAATTAAATAGAAGGTTGAAGAAAGCACAGCTTGAAAAAGAGGGAAAGGACAGTTCAGTTGAGCTTCTGATCAGACCTGTTCTGGGCTCATTTCTGCAGACCCTCCATTCTTTGCTTTGCAGACTTTCAGCGCACCAAGTTGGCTTCTTAGAAGCTTGTTTTTTAATCTGTTTCCACTGAATTCTCATCTGCTGTCTAATAACGGGCAAAGGCCACGTTTGTGACCCAAGTACCCTCCATCTGCAACACTCCTGGTCCAGAGGCTTTTGTTTCTTCCCCCCCGCTCAAACCAACCAAAAGGCAGCAAAGCATTATGCAGCTTTTAGTATGGTGTGGTGTCAGCCCTGTTCCTCGGGCTCTCAAACAGCTGGCTAAAGTCTGCCCGATTTATACCTCATGAAGCACTGAATTCAATAGGATCAGTCAAGACACACAGATATGGGAAATTCTGTTGGGAATAACACCAGGCAAACTATTCATAGGACATTTTAGCTGGTGAATTTGGCTTTCTTTGTGTTCACAGTCTGTTCACTGGAGCTGTCTGCTGCAAAGAGACAGCAGATTTTTAGGACAGATTGACAGGGAAAAGCAGGAAGCCTGCTACTTCCACCTATAATTTAATTCCCTAAAATGTGTAAAATTGTCTATTCCCTAAACAGGTGTCCACAACAGGCTTGAGATGAGTTTTTTCCATAACCATTCACACCAACAGGAGTTAGTGCAAATGAATATTTGGGAAAAGTGAATACAAAAGAGGTGAAATTGTGAAGAACTGAAATTCAGCATCTAATTTGCTAAAATATCCAGACATGATTTTCCCTTCTGTTTGTTCAGCTCTGGTCAGGAGCACACACTGATTTGCAGCTCATTTAACCCAAATGTAGTCCATGCAGCTGTAGCCACATACAATCTGAGCAGGATTTGGTCTTTGGTATTCTGTAAAATGATGTAAGGAAATTGAGCTTGTCAGCTATAGTGCTAACTAGTTATTCAGAGGAAGGTAATCACGGTCGTTCACGTGAGGTTGTGAGGATGCACCTTTTGCTGTGAAAATAGGTGCCAAGAAAAAAGACTGAAATCTCTACACAAGTACATCTTACATGACTCAATTTCATAATGAATTTATTAACCAACTTTCTTAAACTTTCCTAGTCTTTAAATATAAGGAAAATCACAGCCAAGAGCAAACATTTTAAATCTTATTGATCTAAGTGGTCATAAATAGTTTTTTTGTCTTGATTTCTGAGTGCCTGTCACCTCAGTCCTGTAGGTGTTCAGCACATTATTGTTGCCGAAAAAACTAGGACAGAGTTGGATTATATTTAACACAGCTCTGTTTCAGCCTGACAACTAGCTATGGAACACCTACAAGCTTGTAACTGTGATTCACTCGGAAACTGACGATTGATGTCACAGCGTATTAATAGCTCCATAATTGTAACCACTTTTAGCCACAAGTTTTATTAACAGCTACAAACAAACATCAATCATCTGAAAGCCTGAAAGTATTAGGTGTACACAATGCAAAATATGCCAAGAAAGGAACTTCTTGCGCGGACAAATTTTATTTTTACAGCAGATTTTCAGTCATCTACAGTAACTCTTAATTATTACTTAAAGTGTATCTTACTGATATTGAAAGGAGTTAGTCTGACAGCTTTGGGAACCAAAATGCATTTGACATTGTGAATGAGTAACTGAGGGGATGCTTCACTTTCACATGAAAGCAAGTAGCCCAGGGGTTCAGTGTAGGTATGTCCAGGAGCAATCAGAAACCATTTTCAAAATTAGTGAATCAGGTCTTAATGCCATAAGTATTTTTTTTTAATTGGACAATTTGGAATCTGTGTGTGTGTGTGTGTGTGTGTGTGTGGAACTAGAGTGGGGGGAGAGGGCATGGTGATACTCTTCCAAGCTCTGCCCACTTGAGATGCTGTTGTCAAAATATGACTGTGTGTGCTTTCCAAGCTCCACTGGGCTCTTTGAGCTTCATTCTCCCTTGGTGGGGCTTGATTGTGTCCAGGAGCTTGGGATGCTGAGTTCCTTCATGACTGAAGTGTGTGTGTTGGGGGGGCAGGGAAACAGGGAAGAGTGCTGGCATCTTCCAGACCTCACTGAAGTGAGAGGTTGCTCATAGTAAGTTGTGCTGAGCAGTGCCCCTTCCTTTCCTTTTTTACACGATGAACAAAATAATTAGCAATGTTGGTATTTAAATTTAAACACCCTGGGTCTCTCCCCTCGCTGAGATGAATGGGACAGGTTGCAGCCCTCAGAGCTACTGCTCCAGGCTCTCTACAGTCCTACTTTTGCATCAGTTACACTCATGTTTGAGGCTCTTTGCAACCACAACACTAGAAACTCACTTTTAAAAAAAGAAAAAGAAAGCTAGATTAGAGAACAAGCTTCAAAGTAATGCAGTCCCCTGTACGACTGCATAGTCAGTACCCTGCAAGGGACTGCAGTTTTACCTCTAGACAGGTCACTGGAAGCACATGATTTTTGATTGCAGCTTTTACTGTGCTGGTTACTTCCAAGAACTAGCCCATTGCTGACCACGGGAGGCAGTCTCACTTCCTCTTTTTTCCTATTCTCTCTTCATCCTCATTCTCATATCTTTGCCCCACTTCTTGTCTTCCTATGACCATGAATAATTCATTTGTGAGTGTTTAAATTTTAAGGTGCTATCTGCTTCTAGCTCATCCATCTACAGTGCTCATCACTTCTGTACGACTTTGCTGGTGCTGACCAGGACCTCTTGTGCTGGGCTCATACACATACTTTAGCAGCTGTGATCCTTCTGCACCTATCGGGAGGTGCTAATCCAGCATGCACTGATATTGCAGTTTAGAACAAATGACAATCCCTTTTAGAATTGACCAGTCAAAAATGGGTAAAAAATTCTGTGCTAGTTGCAGAGGAATAAATCCTGGGCAAACCTTTTCCCTCCTCATCCTTGGTGCTAAGATCTGTAGAAACATATGCTCCCTGTGGGATGCAACCTCCTCTCCAGTGTGTTGTTAACAGGCTATCTAGCTAATTAAATATGACTTTTTTACGGTAATGTCATATGCATTTTGAGTGTTTTAATAGCAGGTGACTCATTGGGCATGTAACGAAGCAAATGATCGAGTCACCTTCTGGCTCAATGTGTGTGTGCTACACAGTGTGTGGCAGTGAAGAAGTGTAATTAGCAAGGCACATAAAATCGGCTTGGAAAAACTATGTGAAAATAAGTAGAAGGATTTGAAAGAGATTAGGAAAGTAAATGAAAAACCAGTGATTAAATGATGCATGATTATAACTGTGGAAATAAAAGGATTCACTAAATATTGTGACTCTCTAATATCTGCCCAATGCAAGAGAAAATATCCTGTGTAAAATACTCCAGAAATGGACCTGTAGATATGCATGTGCTGATACCTGTATAATGTTTGTTTCCTCCTGGATTTGTGGCCACAATCTGGCATAGCAGCAACTGAGTCTCTGACCTGGTTGAATCAGTGTCCTAAACTGCATTTTCCATCTTTAACTATTGTGGTCACGAATAAAAGTTCAACTCTTAACAACAGGTACCCCTCTGACATGCTTGCGATATCAGTTATTTCTACCCTCAGTAAATCAAATAATATCATATATCGCTCTGAGATAGATGGCTGTTGTCAAATAGTGGCTTTTCATTGGTGACTGCTTTTCCTTGGCTATGCGATATACGTTGGCTTGGCAGGATTAGATTATTGGTGAATGTTGGTAAACATCAATTTCACTACACACACTTACACTTGGACTTTCCATTGATACGTCAACATTTACAGATAGGCAAAGTAAGAAAATTGCTGCTTGGGAAAGTGGAGTTTGATTTAAGAATAGTTAGCTTGTACATTTTGATATTTGATGTTGATAATTTGTGTTTTAATGGCTTTAAAGCTTTGACTCTTTGAAATAAATGTCTATTGTCTTTAAATAATTCTGATTCTCTCCTTCCTATAATTTCACACAGCTATGAAAATTTAAATATATAAAATTGAGAAAATGCTTTAAACTAATAATTTTGCACACTAGATATTTTAAATCAATAAAAAAATATTTTAAAATGAACATAGATATATCTGTTGAAATTATACAAGAAAAAACCTCATCAAATTCTGCTTAGACCATAGTAGTTAACATGTGATGAAGAGTTCATTTGCTGTAGAACTATTTCTATTAGTGGCTAGAAATCTCCTGGTTTATAATGATACTGGTTGGGCATACATGATCGAGGTGCATTCTGTAAGTCTTAGATTTGAATTTCAGTAGGACTAACCATACCAGTATTAAGACTATGGTGATGTTTCAGTGGCACATAATGCCTGGACCAAGTCAGGGTTTCAGCTCTGCTCTCTTGTCTGTTGCTCAAAACTATTCAAAAAAAATTTTTTAAGAAGTCCTGCCCATGTTTAATGAACACTCTGTAGAAGGCCTCTGACTGTTCTTCCTTTTTCTAAGACCTACCCCTCTTGTGGGTTTCTGATCCCAGGCTCCAGCCCTGAAACATCTCGAGGGGGATGGTCTCCAAGCCCAGGCTCCAGTCTAAATCCAAATCTCAACACTGCAATGTTTAGCCATGCAGCCCAACCCCATTGATCCAGGCTCTGACACTCGGTGCTGTGGGTTTTTTATTGTGGTGTAAATATACTCTTATATGCCACAAAAGTGCATCATAACAGTGTTAAAGGTCTTAAATGGGTAAAAGCCAAGAGAATGAGTGTGAAAATGCCATTTTAAATTTGATCTGGCTGGACCAAAGCTTTTCAGTTGATGTAGCCCCTCAGCTAAGAACCTTGGAGCAAAGCTGTAGGACAGGGAAGCTTTTGGTGCAAAAGAGTGAGTTAAGAACATGATTTCAGTCTTTAATTCCCAGGATGTGCTGCTAATATTGCATGAGGAGTTCCCACTAAAATTCTCACCTTGCTGGTAATAAACCCCCTTGTATTGTAGTGTACAGAGGGTAGAGGTAGTACTGGGGGATGTGTTCTTGTTTCCTGGGTATAGTCAGCCATTTCCCCTTATTTGTTGGGTCCTTCTCCCCATGTTAGAGAGAAAAAACATTTAAAAAATAGGCAAATGTGACTATAAAATGACAGAAATTGGCTGTGTGTGGAGTGGAGGGCGCTGAACAGGGAGAGGACAGGTGGAAGACCTTAAACTGCTTCAATGTCATTTCTTGAAGCTGATTAGACTACAATTTGTCTGCATCACTTTCTACTAAAAGTCTTTCTTGATTCAACCAAGGCTGGGGGAGAGAGAGCACCACTGGGCAACAAACTGAGACTAAGGGTCAGATTTTAAAAGGTATTTAAGCACCTAAAAATGCAGATAGGCACCTAGGCACTTTTGAAAATCCTACTAGGTGCCTAACTCCCATTAAAACCAATAGAAGTTAGGTGCCTAGATGCACCGTTAGGCACCTAAAAACCTGTTTTTTAAAAAAATCTGGTCCCAAGTGCATTTCCTAGTAGCATCTAGACTTTGTCTCTGAAAATATGCCAGATATATTATCCATATATCCAAGCATTCATCTTGTGTAACTAGAAATTGTGAGTGTGGGTCCAAGACCATTTTGGAGATTCAGAGTATATCTTCCTTTGGGACATTTTCTTTTAACACACTTGACACCTGGTTCAAAGGGGTAAGAAAGCATATTCATCAAAAGTATTTCAAGAGCTTGCTTCAGCAAAAATTCTTCCATAGCAGGGTTGGTCTAGGAGAATTCACAATAGCTCTGGGTTGGCAGGTCATTTGATTACATTTATTGATTTGTATCTTTTTTTATTTTGGGATTAGGTTGTATTGACTGTTGTGTTTGAATTATTGTAGAGTGCCTAGCAGTATGGATAGGTGCTTCATAAACTGAAGTAAATATCCAGAGAAGACAGAAATGCCATTTGAGTCAGGGAAGCCTCCAGAAACCTTCCTGAAAGCTAGGTAGTGGAATTTTAACAAGTGGTTGCTGAGGGCCCACTCCAGCACCTCAGTTTCTAATCCTTCTAAATCTCCTGGCTTTTGTGGGTTGGAGACAGTCTAAGATCTGGGAGGTGAACTGTACCTTGGTTGGAACAGTGCAGTAAATAATTAGCTGTCTTCAGAATGTCTGCAGTAGCTTTCATCTTGTCAGTAAAGTCATTATTAGAGGCTGCATATTAGGGATCTATTAAGCTTCAAAGATAAAACCTTCCATACAAAATGTATCAGCCATGAAACACTTTGACACTGCAGAATGAATGACACTGTACAAGAAATGGATTCATATTACTCAGTGCTTTATAATATAGAGGGATGTTTGATAAATACAGTGGAGTGTGCGTTAAGCATAAATGTCCAAAGAAGATTTTATTTAATGCAACTGATACATATTTATAATGCCTTCAGTGGGAAAATGTTTTAATTAAAATAAAAATGTACTGTTTAGCTCTTGGCAATTGGAATGAAAGATTCTGTTCTCCCCTCAGTGCATGTACAGAGTTCCCTCTGGAGTAAATGAAATTACAGGCCTTGAAGGGAAAAGAAGAGATCTAAGGACTACACAATATATAGGAAATATAGGGCTGACTCCTATCCAGGGCTAGCTATATAAACCAGGTTCAAACAGCAGTCAGAGATTAGTAAATAAGTAACTGTCCTTTATCCAGCAGGCTACAGTCTCAGTAGTTAATCAGCCGTTGGGACCTGAAAAGATGCCCTAGGGCTATCTATTTAGACTCCTTGAATCATGAATATTCTCTTCCCAGCACCTTGCAAAGCAGCCTTTGAGTGCATTGTCTTATTTGTGTGCAACTTGCTTCCACATTCCAGTGCAAGAACTTTAACCACTGATTTGGAGAACTGGACTCTGTAACAAAGTGAAGACAAGCTGGCTGGGTTCATTTTGTACAGATGGTTAGGAGTGTGGTGTGCTATGATAAGATGAGATGACAATATACAGAATCTAAAGGAGAAGTGCTAACCTTTAGGCAGCACAACACCTGAGAATGAATAATTATCAAGGTGCGTTAGATGGATAGTTACAGGAACTGAAGTAGCACTGATGTGAACTTACAATATACAGCGAAAACACACAATGGACCAGGATCCTCTGCTGGTGTAAACTGGGGTAGCTCCATTGACATCAGTGACACTTTACATCAGCTGAGGATCTGGCCCACAGCATTTAATGTTTCAATAATAATTGCACTACTTGGTGTCAGTGGGGTGGAGAAGGGACATAGCTTTGTCAAAGTACCTAATGTCATTAAAGGGACACTGTCAGAGAGAGAACTAATGTCATTACTTGTCTTGCTTTAATGAAGAGATCAGAAGTGTGTTCCCTCCTCTTTCTAGTGTTTGCTAGACTGATAATTTACAATGCATCAAGAAAAATCATCCCCAGGCAAATCAGACTCCATATTCAGTAGCTCCTGGCTTACGTAGTTTAGTTTTGTGTCTGACTGGTAAATTGCTTTTAGTTCAATAATTTATCTACTGCCAACCATTTTATTGTCATTTTGATTTATTAATGAGTTGACTTGGAAGGGTATCCTCATGCTGTAACACAGTGAAGTAAAAACCAAGACTTGTATTAAGCACAGATTGCAAATGTAAACAGGTATGGTTTTAACCACACGGCATCTTGTCCCATGCTGGCTCCTAAGAGAAGGCTGGACCTCCTGGGTTCTAAACCAATCTTTGCCATTATGTCTTACCTTTCCCCTCTATGTGCAATGAGGTGATACAACACTTTTCATCTTCATAAGGAGATTGTGATGCTTAATTAGATAATGTTTGTAAAGCACTAAATGAAATTGCCAGGTATTATTATCCTCCCACTCATTTCTAGAGCTGGATACGTACTGCCAAAAGGTATTGTCTACTTCATAAAAACAAAACCCTCAGACTTCCTTGCTCTCTATTTGTGACCCCTTTTTTACATGCTACTTGTAAACATTTGTGAGGGGATTTTTTGCAAAAATATTTGGAGAAAGACAAAAAAGTTACAAAAGAACTGCTGCAAATTTATAATCAGTTGAGTGTTTGCATCAGAAGAGTTCGTGTAGGTGTCTTGAAAGTTCTTTCTGGGATTCACTCAGTTGGGAAGCAGAAGTATTATGTGACCAAGGAGCAGGAATACCAGGTTACAGAAAGCAAATTCTCTAAATTCCTTCCTAATTCCAGGCCGTAAGGACCAGATCCAGAAAGGTATTAGATGCCTAACCTGAGATTTAGACACTTAAACCCCAGACTTAAGTGCTTAACTCCCAATTTTGACTCCACTGTGATCCACGGAACCTGGTAGACACCTAAACTTACTTGGCACCTACGTTATCAGAGTAAAAGTTCCCTAAGTACTTATGTTTCTGCCTCTGGGCATGCATCCATCTAAGCATCTGGACACCTATCTCCTACATATGCCACAGGGTGATTCGGCTGCCTAACTGTGTGAAGCCTGCTCAGAGACTGCCTACTGATTGGGTGCCATTTAAAATCAGGAGGAGGTGGTGGTGGTATATACCTACCTTATAACATTTAGCCAATGCTTAGCAAATTCTTCTGGGATGTGGGAGACCTAGGTTCAGTTCCCCTCTCTGCCAGAAGGGGGAGAAGGATTTGAATAGTGTTTTCTGGGCAGAGTGCTCTAACCCCTGAGCTGTGGGATAGTCTGGTGTGGGGCTTCCTCGCTCTCTCCTGCTGGAGAGATTAAATAATAAAAGAGCGACTGGAGCAGGGGGTTAGATCCAGGATCTTGCACCTCCCGGCTGAGGGTGGGAGATGTTGCCCTAACCACTGGACTACAGAGTCTCTGATGCTCTCTGCCACAATGACTATTTATTTATCCACAGTAGAACAGTGAGGTGGGAAACCCTGCTCAAATCCTTTTTCCCACTCCGCCAGAGGGGGAAGAATTGAACCTGGGTTGCCCACATCCCAGGTGAGTGCTCTACTCACTGGGCTAAAAGTTACTAGGTGGGCCCTGCTATCACCGCTATCTCTTCCTTTGGCTATTTTGTGTGGCTTGAGGCAGGCCCCTAACTCTTTCCTGCATGAGAGTCCTTAGCCTAACTGCAGGAGATGGGTTCCCAAGTGCCGATCACTGAACAGAGCTAGGGGCCTCCCTGCAGTCTGGGCGTAGGTGCCTATGTCTGAGACTGAGGTGGAGCTGCTTAGCACACCCCTGTCACTGGCGTTGCCCATTGGCTAGCAGGAGCATTTGTAAGGCATCTAGTTCTCCCCATACATTATAGAGGGAACCTCGGCACCGAACTCGGGTCTTGTGGATCACAGTGGTGGTCTTGTAGTTTTTGTAGGCACCTATATGTTAGATGTTGTGTTGCTCAGCGTTGCAATACCTAAGTCCCTTTGCGGAACTCACTCCCAGTGGTAGCTTTGCTCTGAAACAAATATTTTCCATTACGCTACGTTCTGGACCCAGGAATGTTGTTTTATTTAATTCAGTCATGCTCTTTGTGAGCCTTTCTGGAAATGAATCAAAGGTTTGACAAAGCAGATCGTGTGCACATAGGAATCCTTAAGGCCAGTTTGTAGGGGAAGCACAGAAGAGTGGATGTAAGATGCTTTCCCCACGGTGAGGTCAGGAAGCATTTTTATTGTGCCATTAGCTGCTGACAGCACCTGCTTCCCCTAAGAAGGAGAGGGTAGAAAGCAGGGCTGGTCACCCAATCCTTCCTCCACTCCCCATGCACGCAGCAGCCAGTAGATCTGGTCAGGTCAGGGTGAATGTTGCACTGTGCATGGCAGAGCATCTGCTGCAGTTTGTTCTCCCTTGAGTCCCAGAAGGAATTCTGGCTGACTTAGCCAGAAGTCTCTCTGGAGCTGCTGAGCCACCACAGTCTACATCCCCTCCCAAATCCCCTTCCCACATCTGTCTCCCCCAGGATAATGCTTGGGAAGGCACAATCCTATCTAGCCCATAAGCCTTGTTTATGCTAGGCTCTTTTGTCCCACATTTCCCATTATTTCTACTACTGATTCAGCTCCACCAGAGGTGGGCGACCAATGTGCCAAAAGTAGCTTTTAAAAATAAAATAAGAACTTTAAGTTTTATGGAACTTGTTGTTCTGAACTGCTAAGGCAAAATTAGATGTTACGATGTTTGACACCTGCAGCCATCTGCATACCCTAGTGCCGTGTTTCTCAATGACTGGTCCTGGAGATCTCCCTGACACAGCTGAGGAAAGCAGCAAACTGGTCACTGGTATCAAAAAGGTTGAGAAACACCTGCACTAGTGTTCCCACTGGCAGAGAAACTGAAGCAGGGTTAGCAATGGAGGGAAGTGTAGGCCAGAAAAGCCTGGTGTAGGTGTGAGCAGTGATTGTGCAGGGTGGTGTATCTGATTTTTTTTTCCATGATTTTTCCTGCACAGAATGTATGCCATTCTAGTCTGTTTCCCAATCTGGAAAAAGTAGAACATCTCTTAGGTTATTGCAAAAATATGAAATTCTATTTTGTTAGCTGAAGAGACCTCGGAGCACTTGCTTAACAGCTATAGCCATGTGTTCACCACATATGGAATGACATCCAGAAAGGAGCTGTCAGCTGCACGTGCCAAATGCCTACTTTAAATTAACCCACTGTATTTGCCAAGCACTGATTTCTCTCTGTTTAGTGATGTTGATTGATTAGCTCATCATAAATTTTATATGCAACATGTATATACAGTATGTGCTACCGGGTTTATTGGGGCAGGCTGGTAAAAAGGACTTACTGTATCACGCTTTCTGTCTCAATTCACAATTATGATTTGCATCTTTTATGCCTTGCTACGGTGAAGGAAATGTCACATTTTGTGTTTACTAAGCAGCTGCACACCTAAGGTGTGTATGTGTGGGTTGAGAGGATTTGCTTCTCTGTTGCAATGTCAAATTTAGAAGAAAGGCGAACAATCTACAACACAAACATATTGACAAGGCAACAGTTATACGCCATCTGTAATTAGCACAGGATTCAATTCATGCTTGGAAGTTGGATGTTCAAAGAGAATGGGCACAACCATAGTTTGGGGATACTGGAATGATGAACAGAGATGGCAAAAGCAGTTCATTGATATAGGGGAGCAAAATTTAGCAGTGATTTCAAGCTCAAATATAATCTTACAATTTACCCTGGTTGACATGGGCAGCCAGAGCAGAAACAAAATTTTACCTCTTCCCAAAAATAGGGCAAGGACCAAGCCTCCAAACATCAGCACAGAATATGTCCTACAAATTTTCTCGGCAGGGAGGCTATAGCCAGAGCTGGGGGAGTACTGCAAAATACTTTCTGTGAATGTGCATTGCAAACAGATTTGCTTCAGCTGCCTTTGGGCCCCTTTTGTGATCATTTTCTGCTATTATTTTAATGAAGGAGCTTCCTGGCATGACTATTTGGGGAAAAGGGGTGCTCTCAGCAAATTTTGGAGGATATTCATAGATTCCGAAACCAGAAGGGGCTGTTAGATCGAGTTTGACTTCCTGTGTAGCACAAGAACATCCCCAAATAATTTTGTAACAGGTTCACTCACAACAGGAGCGCCTCCCCCAGGCTCCATGTGATGTAGCAGCATTCTTCCTGCATGGCGCCCCCTGCCGATGGTCACTCCATCTCTGCAATGGTCTCTCTTCAAGACTCAGCCCAGCAGCTAGGTCACTCTCTGGCTCTTTGCTTTCTGGGGCATCAAAGTCTGCTAGATCAGCTGTCTGGGTGGCACCTCCAGCAGTCCTCCTAGTGGCTGATAGGGGAACCCAGGCCCTCCCTCCTACACTGGGTTCCAGCCTAGGGACACTGTAACCAGCAGCTAAGGTTTACACAGTTTCCCTGGGCTTCTTCTTACCTTGTCTTAGCAGGTTTTCTTTCCCGACTGCTTGTCTGGAATTGGCCCTTATTCCAGGCTTTATTCTCTTCCCCAGAGTTTCATCCTCTGCCTCCCCATCTCTCTGCTCCCACAGAATGACTGCAGACTCTCTCCCGCAGCCCCTTGCTACTGCAGATATCCTCTCTTTATATTCCTTTCCCAGCTTCTCCCCCAGCTGGTCTTTAACTGTAATTAATATTTATAATTTCCTGGGCCTCCCATCACATGCAACTGTGAAGATTAATTTGCCCCAATTGGGCCACCTTACCCCCTTCAGGGCTGGTGTGAGGTGAACACCCCATCACACATTCCTAGAGCAGATCTTTAAGAAAAACATCCAGACTTGGTGTAGCAATTGTCAGGGATGGAGAATCCACCTCAAACATTGGTCAATGGTTCATTTCTCTGTCTGTTAAAAATGTACACCTTTTTGCTGGTCTGAATTTGTTTAGCTTTAACTTCCAGCCATTGGATCGTGTTATGTGTTTCTCTGCTAGATCAAAGAACCCATTATTAAATATTTGTTCCCCTTGTAGGCACTTGTAAACTAATCAACTCACCTCTTTACATTCTCTTTGTAAGATAAATAGATTAAGCTCCTTGAGTCTCACTATAAGGCGTGTTCTCTGAACCCTTTCCAGTTTTCAACATCCTTCTTGAATGGTAGGCAGCACAACTGGACACCATTATAGCAGCGATCACACCAGTGCCAAATACAGAGGTAAAATAACCTCTCTTCTCCTACTTTGAGATTACCCTGTTTATGCATCCAAGGCTTGCATAGCTCTTTTGGACACAGTGTCGCACTGGGAGCTCATGTTCAGCTCATTACCCACGATGACCCCAAAATCTCTTTGAGTCGCTGCTTCCCAGGATAGAGTTCCCCATCCTGCAAGTATGGTCTCCGTTCTTTGTTCCTAGATATATACATTTACACTCAGCTGTATTAAAATGCATATTGTTTGTTTGCGCCCAGTTCACCGAGCAATAGTTTGCTCTCAGTCAGAGACCTGTCCTCGTCATTATTTACGCTTCCTCAATTTTTGTCATTTGCAAACTTTGAGTGACCAGTTTGTTTGTTTTCTTCCAAATCATTGATAAAATTTTGTATAGTGTAGGGGCAAGAACAGATCCCTGTGGGGACCTCCCTATAAACATATCTGCTTGATGATGATCCCCCCCCGTTTAGAATTACATTTTGAGACCTAACAGTTAGCAGCTTTTAATCCGTTTAATGGGTGCTATGTTAATTTTACATTGTTCTAGTGTTTCAATCAAAATATTGTGTGGTACCAAGTTAAATGCCTTACAGAAGTCTAAGTATATTACTTCAGTACTATTATCTTTATCAACCAAACTTGAAATCACGTTAAAAAAATCAAGTTAGTTTGACACGTTCTATTTTCCAAAATCCAGTGCTGACTGGCATTAATTATATTATCCTGCTTTAATTCTTTATTAATTAACTCCTGTATCAGCTGCTCCATTATCTTGTCCAGGATTGATTTCAGACTGATGGGCCAATAATTAATTACCTAGATCATCTTGATTATTTTGTTTAAATATGGCACAAAATTATCTATCTTCCAGTCTTCTGGAACTTCCCTGGTGTGCTGAAACTTAACGAAAATCAACATTAGCAGTCCTGAGAGCTTCTCAGCTAGCTCTTTTTTAAAACTCGTAGATGCAAGTTATCAGTTTTCTACAATTCCTAGCTTCTGATTTATATTCATTATTGTCAACTTTCTCGTGTGCGTGTGTGTGTGTGTGTGTATATATATGTGTATAATATTTTTTTTGTAGCTGCCTTCACCTCCCCTCTAAACCAGGTCAGTTTTTTAACCAATATGAGCATCTTCCTTAAATGTGGGGTTGTGGCTTTTTGAGCATCTGGTAACATGTTCTTAAACAATTCCCAATTATCATTCAAATTTTTCTGATTAAATTCTTCCTCCCACTTGATTTGGGGTTCATAGTAGTTTTCAGATTTGTAACACTGGCCCTTTGAAAGTACCAAGTATATACATCTTACTGGTTGGACTTTGTGTTTGCACATTATAATAAATGTGATCAAGTCATGGTCACTTGTGTCTAAGCTCCCATTAATTTTTAGTTCTGTGATCAGTTCCTGTTTGGACTCCTCTACCCTTAAAACACTACAGCGATGCAGTTGCACTGCTGCAGTTGCATAGCTTTAGCACTTCAGTGAAGATGCTACTTGGGAAGGGTTCTCTCGTCAGCCTGGGTAATCCACCTTCCCAAGAGGTGGTAGCCAGATCAATGGGAGAATTCTCCCATTGACCTAGCGGTGTCTACACTGGGGGAGGTAGGTCTGTTTAACTGCATCTCTCAGAGATGTGGATTTTTCAAACCCTGAGTGACATAATTGTACTGTGCTAATTCCTAGTGTGGGCCAGACCTTTATCTGTAAAGATAAAGTCTAATGTAGAATTCCCCCAGGTTTGTGTGATGCTGACAGGCCAGGTGCCAGCTCATGCCATGGTCCCCATGTCTCAACTAGAGACTCGCACATCACATTGGGAGCATCACAGTTAGTTGCCACACTTTTTTTCCACAAAAAGCAAATCGAAGAGACTGCAGTCATGACCCGAACAGTCTAAGGATCATTCTTGTGGGAGCAAAAACCAATAACCTATGCCTTCTCAAAGCTACCTATCTGTGCTTGAATGTTCCGTATCGAATAGGCACGCTGACTTGCTGGTGTACAAACCAAGCGTTATTGACCAGAGAATTCTTTGAAACAAATATATTTTTAAAAAAATCAAACTGTTCCTGGACAATTCATGAAGAGGAAAAGGCAAACTTCAACAGATAATTTGCCATTTTATTCTCCCAGCACTAATTACACAAATCAGTTGAAGTAACTAAGACAGGAGTAAGGCTCTCAGTTGCCTACTTAATAAAATGCTGACAGATGATAATTATTCCTTTAAAAAGAAAGAAGAACAAATGATTGAACTAACCTGCAATTGGGTGGGTATCTGTCTAATGAAAGACTTAGACTCAGACTTTTTGTTACTGTGAAAGGCGCAACGGAGATTCCTTTCATTATTAGAGTGTCTCTTCGTCCACCAATGCCTTTGGGTAACCGACCATGAGATCTTTGGGTGTTACTATTATTAAATACCCCAAAGCATGTTAGGAATGTAACAGAACCAGGTGAAGAGACCTGGAGGTGCCTTGAAGGGCATTCTAAATACAGTCTGAATTCAGACATGCCACAGCAGATGAAAGTGAATAAAAGACAAAATTGGGAGAAAGGGAAAGGTAGGAGAAGGATTACAATAATGAGATCCCCCTAATTACTTTGTGCCTGATCCTGCACCCATTGAAGTCAATGGGACCATTATCGTTGACTTCAATGGGCACAAGATCAAGCCCCGAAGCACATATATATCTGGAGATGGTCATAACAATTAGGATTCCTGCAGGTAGTGGTGGCCTTGGGCAAAATTTTAGATGGCGCCCAGTAATCTTTGATATTTTGGTAGATTTGAGAATTCAGTGAAATGGATTTTTCTTTCTGCATCATTGGAGCAAATAGCTCGTCCAACCCAAAGGTCAGGCCTTTGGGACATTTCGTGCTGAGCCCTGTTCCTTAAGCTGCACATGTACTAATTAATTAAGGCACTTCTGAAAGTGTCTCTTCATCCCTTTTAATGGCTTTGAGCTATCCAGTGAAAGCAAAGGGTTGGCATTTCTGCCTGCAGGAACATATGCTGAACAGTCTGGAGCACCAGACCAGCTGCCCTCCTGGGACCTTTCATTGAAAGAGCTCTGCGGCTAACATAACAGCGGTAAATGGAGAGGAAGGTCAATGAGTTTTGCTTTAATTTGACTTTGCCATTTCACTGAGTGAAGCCCCCCCGACAGAGCTGGCACTGACTCGATTTTTATGGTCACTAACAAACCGGGTGACAGAAGCTGTGTTATGAAAATTTGTTTTTGTGGAAATATTACACAAATGAGTCATCTGCATGCATTTGGAAAGTTCTGTTACACTGTCACCAAAGACTGTATAGCATATTGGTCAAATACGGTAGCCTTGGAAGTGAGCTCAGAGACAATTGCACATGGCCAGAACTTGCAGAGAGGGACAAACTCTCACTGTTGAGCAATTTAATTCTGATTTGACAACTTGAAAACTGATTAAGTGCAGAAGAAATTATGCTGCATCTCAGTCCCAGGTCCTGTGTCAGAATTTCATGGGCCGTGTAAGGAATCACATGATGGTTTTAAGGTCTAACAGCATAGATTCAATAAACAGGGACAAAGTCTTATCACAGCTAGTCAGGAGATTTTTGGTCAGTCAAGAGTGCACATTCCAGACTTCAGGAGCTAAATCCCAGCCTGAAAATATGAATAAATTATAATGAATTTAGAAGAATGATATTGTGAATCTTTTATGTTCGCCAAATTAAGGCCAAATTCAGCATTCAGTTATGAGTACACAGCTGTAATTGATTTCAGCGGGAACATGCAAAATGGAGGGCAGAATTTAGCCTTTAGTGCATAACATTAGAGAGGGCTTTGGTTAAGATTTCTCAGTAGCCTTTTATTGTTGGCTTTTTGTGGCATATTATTTAGTGTCTGTGTTTTCATTTATTAAGCTAAGCCTTGTTGCCATGTCTGTGATGAGCAGTTTCTGATGTTATCATTATTTGCATAAACTTAGTGAATAGGGCAATATGGCATGTCAGTGACTATTAATAATCTGGAGGCTGTTTTGCCACCTGGTAATATGATTGATACCTATATATCTATGCAATATTTTTACAAACTTCGGGTGAAGCTGAAAATTACTCTGCAGGGCTCCTTGCAGGCATTGGGCAAAGCTATAAGCAGCACACATTATATATGCTGGCAAAACATAAAGGAAGACATGGTCCCACTCCCAAAGAGTTTACATTCTAAAAAAGCAAAAGATAGGAGAAAGAGGCACATCATACATGTGAATGATTAAGGCAGGGTTTCTCAAACAGGGGTTGCCGCTTGTGTAGGGAAAGCCCCTGGCGGGCCAGGCCGATGTGTTTACCTGCCCTGTCTGCAGGTCCGGCTGATTGCGGCTCCCACTGGCCATAGATCGCTGCTGCGGGCCAATGGGAGCTGCTGGAAGTGGCGCGGGCTGAGGGACTTGCTATAATTGAATTTTCACCATGGAAGTGGCTGACAAAATACACTGTATTTAGCTTTGATTCTAGATCTTCTCCGTTTCCCTTGACAGCCCAGCCTCTACAGATGAGTGGTAAAGACAGAAATGGGGGGAACTAAGTGGTACTGGCTACTCTGAAGCGACAACATCCTTGTGCAGCACATCTGGAATTCTCCATTGAGGGTGGGATAATGATCTGGGGGACAAGTGATTTTTTTACAATACAACTTTGTGGTGCACAGTGTAGTCCATGCAAACAGGTTCCTAATGTACTTTGGAGTTAAATAGTTACAGAATGAAACTAAAATAAAAGCAGCAGCCAAAAGAATGTAAAGGCAGCGGGCGAGTTAACTGAAGAAGGCAGAAAAAGTCCTTAAGATTCAGTTGGAATGAGTTGATGGTCACTATTTTGACTGGCATACCAGGGACCTCTGGAGCTAAATGCACGAGCCTCTACAGCTTGAGCTAAAGACCTGGGTTCTGTAGCTCAGGCCTGCACCAGACTCCTTTCACATACTGACCAGTGAGTTACGCATACGAAGGAAGGAAATGTAGAATTGTCTGCTGACATGAATGGGAGAGTAGTGCTGCTGTTTGAGGCTTGAGGCCAACCTTGTCACACTTTCTTTTGCTGTAACAAAGACAGCAGCAGTAGCAGGATTAGAGACCTCTTCAGAGAGCTGTGTTATGGGGAGACCCCAAAAGAGTCTTAATTGCCACATGTAACTGAGATTGGTAACATGAACTGGACGTCAGCCTGACACTCTGTTGTCATTCCGTTTCCCTGCCTCTAGTTTGCAGTGTTATGGGCCTCTCGCTGTTACTATTTAAAATGCATCCCACGGTATATAGCTAAAAGGCAGACGTGTAATTTGCTTTCTGAGTGGATTCCATCACCCCTAGGTGTATACAGGAATGAAGTAGCTGATGACCTGACCAGAAATGGAAGACCGGAAACTCTCAGGATGGAATGACACCTGTTGAGAATATTGACACCCTATCAAGAGGAATATTACCTGAAATAAATGGTCAGAAGGTGAAAGATTCTCTGATCCTGGAAAATAACATCCACTCTTTGTGATGTTGCTGACAGGGCACACTGCAGGAATGAAATCCATAGAGATGGGCCTAAGATATATATCCACTCTGCAAGATGTTTTGGGATCAAGCTTTAATACCTACCCATTCATTTGAATGCAGTATCATAGGGAACTGAAGCTTTTCAGACTGGACACCTTGGATATAGCCTTTGAACGCAACAACTTGCATTGGGTTCTTTGTATTCTCGACTTTTGTGGCCTGAGATGCTTATCACAGGACAACAACAACAGCATGGAAAGCTGAAATAGGAAGGGCGACTTTTGATTTTAAAAAATAACAAACAAAAAAACCTTTACTTCCACCCACCCAGAGCCTGATTCATGGTACCTCCCTGCACCAGTATAAAACAAAAATGCTCATTGGTCCTCTCATCGGCATGGGTGTTGGTGTTGGGATGGTGACAAAGCCCTTGCCTGTACGGTGCCTTAGAGCTGTGGCTAAGGCAAAGCCTAATATAAGACATTACGCTAGTTTATTGATTGGTTTGTATTTTTTTTTTAAATATTACAATATTTAGGCAAGAACAAATTGCCCTTGTGTATATAGTTAGGGATGGCAAAATTCCTCTCCAAAGTGATGTTATTAAATTTGCAGTCTTCATTTCAAATGCTTTCCAAAGTGACTATTGACAGAATTTACAAGCTGGAGTTTCTTACCAACTCTTCAGTCCCATGATTTATGTTTAGAGGGGAACTTCAGAGATTTTTGCTTTGGAAATAAATTAAGATTTCCACCCCACTAACTCTCTCTGTACAGGCTCCACATCTCCAAAGACATTTTAAAATGGAAATAATGGAATGTCATTTCCTCCTTCACTCACCTGCCAGGTCCTGAGTCCAGGTGTCTGTGTTTCTATGGCAATAAAGAAGGACACTGCAAAATAAATAAAATAAAGCATTTTCTTGTCCTTCCTGCTACTGCAAGATCTTTGTGATGTCGTCCTCTGTTGCCAAGGAAACACAGAATCCTGAACTCAAGACTTGCCAGCAAATGGAGGAGATGAATTTGTTTCAATTTTAAATGTTCTTCGTGATTTTTTTTTTTTAAAGACTGCACAGAGATTTGTTACTGATTTGGGATCTAAGGCGTTTATCTGAAGTTCAGCTTTAAAATTATGTTTGTGTATGTGAAATTCTTTTGTATCTCATTGCATCTATTTCTTTATTTGATGCAAATATGAATGTGGAGTCTCAATGGGACAGCTTC
Source organism: Chelonoidis abingdonii (assembly GCF_003597395.2). NCBI lineage: Eukaryota > Metazoa > Chordata > Testudines > Testudinidae > Chelonoidis > Chelonoidis abingdonii. The sequence goes on along the minus strand of NC_133782.1, from coordinate 20,234,483 downwards.
ATTTTAGCACTAATGCCTGCTGCAGTGTAACTAGATGCACATAAAATATTAACACACATACAGCATGTGTCGCAGAATAAAATGTTGTGAAAATTTGTTGCATTGTATCCAAAATTTATTTCCTTTGCCACTGTCAGTACTTTGTCTCAGAAGAAATTCCACAACATTTTAATTTCTGCCAGTTCCTTGGCTAATTACGATAGCTACAGGTAGAAAACAGTCCAGCTGTGTAGATACATGCATCTTATGAGCAACCTCAGAATAATTTACAAGGTCTGTAATATTCCAGTCTCTACTCCCCCTCTTCTTTCTGTAGACTGACCTTGTTTAAACACTGTCTTGTATCTTTCTTGTACATTTTATAAATCAGTTCACATCAAATATTTCTCTGTTCGTTATGGTATAATGATTTTTCCTCCTCAACTCTAAATGCAGATACATGCTCCTCTAATAAATGTTTGATCTGGCTGAACTACTTATGGTAGTCTGCAAAATTATTTTTACAGTGGCTTTGTCACAACTTAGTACATAGTCTTTTTTTTTACTCTGTTCTGTCCTCTCTTACTCCCCCTTGGCAAAGAGGTACAGAACCCAGTAAAGTTCATTTCATTTCCACTTCTCCTGTAAAATAAATTTAGAAATATTTTGAACAAAACTATGCAGCCTCAGCCATAGGATTTTAAATTACCTTGGGGTTACACAGTACCAGAGGCACGGGGTAGTCATGGCTAGGTGCAGTCATACTGTATCCATGAATAATGGTCAGCCATTTGATTGGCTGGCACAGAACTATTCTTTGATAAGAGTGGCTAGCACAAATTCCATTGGATACAATATTGAACACCATGGCCTGCCTTCTTCTCTCCAAATCCCTGTAATTTGACACAGATTTCTCCTTCATCTATTTGGTTGTTTATTAAAACAAGATCTTGCTGTTGTTCTCGAGTATTCTACTGTTGCACTGATGGATTTTTTTCCTAATACTCAGTAATTTTTTAAACAAGCATGATATTTTGGATGGGTTCCTACATCCTCCTATATTCTTTACTGAGGATAAAGAAATTGTCTTTTTTCCTACCCTGGCCAAGTTTTAAATGATTCTTCTGTTGAGAACACAGTACTCTGCTTAAACTCTGGGCCAAATTTCCAAAGCCACTTTAACTCACCGGGGAAGATTTTCACATCTGAGCATTTTGTTTTGTTTTTTTCATGCTAATCCCAGATGTAGCCAAGATGTTATCAGTTTGCCAGATCTGTGGATGAGAAAGTTTAGACCTCAGATTTAGAGTCCCTTGAAAATTTGGTTCTATGTTATTTTTTGCCAGAGTGTTGGTGGAACATGCAAAAAGTAACTGAGCCTCTGAACAATTTGGGTACTATTCATGATCCCTGCTCATTAGGGTGCGCTGATGAACTTCCATAGACTCTTACCAAGTTCAAAACAGTAGATTTGATATGTCTGTTTCCTACTTGTGTCCTGACAAAGCTGATCTCAAAGTGGTTGCATTGGATCACATGGTCTCATGCAACCTACAACTCAGGGGTTGGTTCTGTCTCTGCTTCTAGCACAACCTGAATTGGAGACCAACCTTCTCCCCCGGGGCAGCTCCAGGCACCAGCATGCCAAGAGTGTGCCTGGGGGGGCAAGGCACGGGGGGCGCTCTGCCAGTCGCCGCGAGGGTGGCAGGCAGATTCCCTTCGGCGGCATGCCTGTGGAGGGTCCGCTGGTCCCGCAGCTTCAGCAGACCTCCCGCAGGCATGCTGCTGAATCCGCGGGACTGGGGACCTTCCGCAGGCAAGCCGCTGAAGGCAGCCTGCCTGCCATGCTTGGGGCAGCAAAATTACCTAGAGCTGCCTCTGCTTCTCCCTAGGCAGTCTGGATTCTGCTGTTGCTTGCAACCTTCCAAATTATTATGCTGGCCCTAGATTATCTTTTTGGCTCTGTACTTGCTTCACAGGATGCTTTCCCTTAACTCCCCCCAGGCAGAGTGGGACTTTTTTAAATTAACCCTTGATTCTGAAAAGTCTTTCACCTGGATGAGCCCTTAAGAATACATGGATCCACTTGCAGGAGCAGGGCTTTTGTTTGCAAATAGGAAGAGCCAATTAATGAGCCTGCGTCCCACTGTGTCAGTAACACAGACTGCCTGTGAAAAACACATTGGACTGTTCCCCAAGCTTTCGTGAAACACAAGAACCCTCCTCATGTGCTGATTTTGCATTGTGGACAGGTTAGAAGTGGATGTCTGGGTGCTGTTCTTTGTAATGTTTTAAAAAGGGACTCGTACAAGAGAGGCAAGGCGGGTGTGGTGATATCTTTCATTGGACCAACTGCTGTTGGTGAAAGAGACAAGCTTTCAAGCTTATACAGAGCATCAGGTGACCTAGAGTTGCATGTGCTGGAGCTACAGACCAGTGTGGATTTTTCATTTGCAAGTAAATGTAACTCTTATCTAGGAAGTTTCTGTATGTCCTCTTCTTAGTGATACACAGAGTTAATTGAAACATATACCCAGGTTCTTGTTTGCTGTAGATACTAAACTGACAGGTTCTATAGTAAAAGTTAACAATATTGTGTGATCTGAAGTTTAATGTCGGAAGTTAAGTGTGACTTTACTTTTGTGATTCAGTTACACCTACAGTAGATCAAATAACCAATCTGAAATGGACACAAGTTATAAAACAGTATGTCTAATTTGGGATGACTTCCTATGTACCTGATGATTCATTTCCTTAAGGAAAATATATTTAAACAGTCATAGATTCAAGCTGAACATAAGTCATGCTAAAGGAAATTCAAAGCCTGATTTTTTGCATTAGATTTCATGATTGCAACCCTACTGAAATTCACAGAGCTTCATGTGTGTTATAGAAAACTTGGCTTTGTATTTTTGAATTGTATTGATAACAAATTATCCAAAGGCAGTGATGCTATATATAGACGAGATGATCTTGACAAACAGCAGGCATGTTCCTTTTAAAAGAGGGTCTTGCACCTCACTTGGACTAAGGGAAGGAAGCGAAGATGGTGATGTTACAAGTTTGGACAAATGAATTGCTTTTCCCCAAACCTAGCTTTCTTATTTGTAGCATCACCAGCTCTCACTAGGAGCTCAAGTGAGACAGTTACATGTTTGGCATCTTTTAGTTCCTCTGTTCTCTCTTTCATATATAGTCATAAACTATATGAGCTCAAAATCCACTTAAAAACAAACCAAAAAGCAATTTCTGTCATTTGTCTGTTTTGGACTTTACCTTTCTCCAGAAGAAAGAGAGAGGCAATATAGTTGGTGTGAGTGACACTTGTTTAGAATGACACTTTATAATCACCTAACTCTGGAATTTTCACACCTTTTTCTTCTGTCTCTGGAGGTTTACTGCAGCTCTGGTTCATTCATATTTCAAATCCTGGGCTGAGACAACATCCTCAGAGTTAAAAATAGTGTAAGATAGATGGGGGAAGTAGGACAGAGCGCTCTGGTTCTTCAACTCTCCTGTAATTAGGTAGGGATCTGGAGCAAACGTTTATAGAGTGTCATGTTTGGCAGGGAAGAGGACATTTAACCCAAGGACATAGATCACTTGTACCTTTTAGCATGGGTAATCCTGGGTCCAGAAAGCCCTTATTCTGAAATGGGGGACTGGAGGGGTCTTGGAGTGACAGCAAGAGAGACCAAGGAAGGCGCTGGAATGTAAAATAGCTGCCTGTCTGCATTTCATTTTATTTTATTTTGTGATTCCAGGGACTTCTTAATTTGTGAACTTTCAGATTGTTGGATTGGGCAATATGGCTGCAGGCTTGAATCCATAATCTTCATGTATTAGGTTAGGTATTTCCCCCTCATTATGGGAAATAAGTATTACAACACAATGGCTTATGAATTTTGGGGTAATTATGTTTTGTATAGGCTCCAAATGAGATCGGAGCCCCATTGTGCTATAGAGGCTTACTATGAAAAGAGACAAGACAGACACAAGGTGGGAGAGGAAACTGCCACAGAGACAGGAAGTGATTTGTCCAATGTCACACAGCAGGTCAGTGGTAGAGCCAGGAACAGAACCTAAATTTTCCACTAGATCACACTACCCTAAAGGTCCTCTCCTGTGGGCCTCCATCTTGTGCCTCCTATCCTGTGGGCTTCCATCTTGTCCTTCCTCATTTCTAATGTGTATATGGGACCGTTAGATTCATAGACTCTAGGACTGGAAGGGACCTCGAGAGGGTCATCGAGTCCAGTCCCCTGCCCTCAAGGCAGGACCAAATACTGTCTAGACCGTCCGTGATAGACATTTATCTAACCTACTCTTAAATATCTCCACAGTCTCTTCCCATTTGTATGTGTTGAAACCTGACTGTTCCTTTCTAAGTCTGGAGACTCGTTGCATTTGTCTTAGTATGAAGCTTCATCCGGTTTACCTCAGACCATTTCTTCCAATTATTGTCAGATCATTTTGAATTTGCCTGCGTCCTCAAGCAGTTCAATCCTCCGTTTTGATATCATACCGCAAACTTAATAATAAGCGTACTTTCTATTGCCAACATCTAAGTGTTGATGAAGATATTGAAACAGAGCCGGTCCACAAACAGGACCCTCGGAACCACACTTGTTATACCTTTCAGCCGGTATGGGACGTCATTAATAATTACTTCTCTGAGTACGGTTATCCAGCCAGTTATGACACCCACTTATAGTAGCCCCATTTAATTGTATTTGCAGCTTTATCGATAAGGATTCATGGAGACTGTGATCAAATTGCCTTACTTAAAGTTAGGTATACCATCCACTCGCTTTCTCCCTTATCCCACAGGTCTCGTTTTCTATCAAGAAAGCGATCGATTGGTTGCCGATTTGTTTCTTTACAAATCATGCTCGCTATTCCCTATCACCTTACCACCTTCAAGTGTTGCAGTGATTTCTTTATTACTTGCTCCCATATCTTCCCTGGCACAGAAGTGAACTAACTGGTCTTAGTTTCCTGGGTGTTTTTATTTCCCTTTTTATGATGGGCACTTCATATTGCCCTTATCCAGTTTTCTGGAATCTCTCCCGTTCCCATGGCTTTCAAAGATAATAGCTAAGGCTCAGGATACCCTCCTCTATAACTCTGAGTGTTCAAGGATGATTTCATCCAGGCCCTCTGGTGACGTGCAGGCATCTTAACTTTTCTAAGTGATTTTTAACTTGCTCTTTTTTTATTTATTTTCTACACCTACCCCCTTCCCATTAGATTCACTATGTTAACTTTCTTCAAACTTTCCAGTGAAGACCGAAACAAGAAGACAATTAAGCAATCCTCTGCCCATTTCCAACGTTCCTGTTTCTGTTCTCGTCCCTCTCACGAGCAGTGGGCCTACCTGTCCTGTCTTGGTTTCCTCATTCTTCTCATGTATTTGATAACGTCTTCTTGATTTCCCTATATTCCCATAGCTAGTTTGAGCTCATTTGCTGCCTTTTGCTTTCTATCTTGCCCCTATTCCTGGTGTTGTTGCTATTTTCTCCCTTTGTAATCTGACCTGTTTACCATTTTTAGATATGACTCCCTTTAATTTTGTAGTCATGCCAAGATCTCGTGTAATAACCAGGGGTCTTTTAATGCCAATATTTTCTATCTGTTCCTACCCATCGACTAGGCTTGGCTATTTGGGCCCTTAATAGTGTCCTTTGAAAAACTGCCACTCTCTCAGTTGGTTTTTCCTCCGTCTTGATTCCCATGGACCTTACCTATCAGCTTCTCTGAGTTACCAATCCGTCTTCCTGAATCCATTGGTCTCTATTTTGCTAGATACTCCCTTCTACCTTCCTCTCGCTTGCAACTCTATGGTTTCATGATCACTTTTACCCAGCTTCCTTCTACTGTTCACATCTCATGAGTTTCCCCATGGTTAAAAAATAGTCTAGACAGCATTCCCCCCAGTAGCTTTTTTCACTCTTCTGAACTAGATATAGTCTGCAGTTGCAGTCAGGAAGCTTATTGGAATGTCTGTGCCCGCTGTGTTATTTTTCCAACAAATCGCGATGTTGAAGCTCCCCCTGACCACCAATCTTGGGCTTTGGATGATTTTGTTAGTTGTTTAAAAAGCCTGTCAATCCACCTTCTTCCACTGGTTAGGTGGCCCTGTAGTAGACTCCTAGCACGAATCACCCTTGTTTTTTACCCCTTTTATTCCTTAACCAGAGCTCTCAACATCTTCCGTCATCCTCATGTACATCTCACCTCAGTCCAAGTTGTGTACTCTTTAATATATAAGGCAATACTTCCTCCTTTTTCCCTCGTCTGTCCTTTTCTGAAAGCAAAAAAGATATACCCATCCACACAACATTTCAATTCATGTGTATTTCCACCAAGTTCAGTTGATGCCGGCCAATGGTCATACGTGTATTTATTTATTATTAACTTCCATTCTTACCGGCTTATTACCCATCTTCTCCACATTTGTATATAGGCATCTAAATGATTAACTGGTTTGATCTTGCAACCCCTCCGTTTTGCTTGATCCTCCTTTTCTTCCTCTGCCATTATAGCCCCAGACAGCCTCCGTGGTGTGTTCGCCCATCTCCCGGTCTTCATGTTCCCCACCCTTATGTGGGCTTCTGCTCACCTGTCCCGTGAAATCCGAACTCGACCTAGTTTAAAGCCCTCCGTAATGAGTTCGCTCAGTCTCCTCGCTCGTTGCTCAGGGTCTTTCCCCTCCATCGCTGAGAAACCGTGTGAAAACGTCCATCTCAATTACAACGCAGTCTGTTACTGAAGCACGTGCAAAGGGGTTCTTAATTCTCCTGTTTGAGGACAATTACAGATTACCTTTCTATTAATTCGACTCATCATGTCATCTGGTTCCCAATTAGGATTATCATTGACTGCTCTGTAAGCTGCTGATTCACACCCCTTTCTTCCCTCACATCAGAAGACTGAGATGTGAGCCTATCCCTCCATGTGAAGGAGTGTGTCGAGGAAGCCCAGGAACACTTCCGAATGAACTGCGTGTGCTTGTCAGCGTAATTATTTACCAGGGAAAATTATGTACTTGTGGCTGTATCAATCCCACTTAGAGCCATTTGATATTGCTCATTTACCCTGGTGGTAAGAGGGTCTGGCATAGGTATGTGCTGAGATGGCTACACGCTAGATATCAAAAGTGGATCGTCCACCAGGATGGGGGCAAGACTGGAAGATCTGCTGATTGTTCTATATGAGCTGCTCCTGTTAACCTGAGTTGAATTTACCGTATCTTTAGAACGAACGCATACTAGGTTAGACCTAATGTTTCGCATCTAAAGTTCCCGTTTACTGGCTTCTCCCATGCTGACCGTGCCAGGTGCTTCAGAGGAAATTGAAACCGAGCAGGATAATTTCAAGTGATCCATCCCCTGTCATCCAGTCCCAGCTTCTGGCAGTTGGAGATTTAGGGACACCTGGAGCATGGGGTTGCATCCCTGACCATCTTGACTAATAGCCATTGATGGACCTATCCTCCATGAACTTCTCTAATTCTTTTGAACGCAGTAATGTTCTTGGCCTTCATGACATCCCCTGATAATGAGTTCCACAGATTGACTTGCATTGTGTGAAGAAGTACTTCGTTTTGTTTGTTTTAAACCTGCTGCCTATTAATTTCACTGGGTGACCCCTGGTTTATGTATTGTGAAGGTGTAAATAACACTTCCATATTCACTTTCTCCAACCATTCATGATTTCATAGACATCTATCATCTCCCCCTTAGTCGTCTCTTTTCCAAAATGTATGTATTAGCTAATCATAAAACCATGTTGACCAGGACAGTTTTTTGTCTCTGCTTATTTCTGGCCAAGAGATTATGACAATTTCATTCAGAAGCAGGTCATGCTACTGTGAACCGATCCATTGTCACCTCACAGTTAAACTGCAGGTGTGCATTCCCCAAGGGTCAGGTACACCATGATCTTGCATTGGCTGTCTGTCAGTTTCTGAGCAGAGTTAAGGTGTTGTTCAAATGGCCTGAAGCCTGACTGTATGAGAGATGCATCTCTCCCCCTACCACCTTGCTGCAGCTGAGATCAACAGAAGCACCACAGCCCCTTATTTTAAAAGAGATGGAGTTGCCTGCATTGTGTTCTCTCTGAGTGGCCCTGAATTAATTCCACTCCTCCAGGTGCTCATGCCCACAATACAAAATCGTCCAAATCTGCTGGCCTTTAGGGTATGCTGCAAATCCTACCTCATCCCTCAGGCTTTGGAGAAGGTTTTTGCTGAGAGTTGGGCTTGTGCACTAAGGTTTGGGATCTGTGACTGAGGTGCAGTTTGTGAAGAGGCTGCTCCGTGCAGTTTTGTGCATTACTTGGCGTGTTCATTTTACTATGTGGCAACAACACCCAAGGTTCTGAAAAGGTGCAATTTACTGTTTTATGTGAATTAAGACATTTGGACTGTCGCTTAAGTTGAAGAAGCTACTGGCCTTGCAGGGCTTCTGTGGCAGCTGTGAAGCATTAAATTTTTCTCCTCTGTTCCAAAGGGATCACTGAACTAATTTAAAAACAAAACACACACATTTGTACCTCTCTATACTGTTCAGTATTGTAATTATAGCAGTGCTTTTCCTTCTCTACATGGTCATTTTATTGAATCAAGACCCTTCTCTACAAGGGGTGGCAGCTTTGGAAAAAAAATCAATTATTTTGTTCCATTTAAAAAAATCTGCACCAGCCTCCATACTAAGCTGTTTGGATCCTGCTGTCACAAACAAGTTACATGCAAAAGAATTCTGATGAGCATAAATCTGGTCAATAAATAATTTCCATTAAATATTTCTTGAACAAAATGACAACATGTATTTCTAATTTATCAGTTTTTTTTAAATTTTATGATGAAAACCCTCAAACAAGAAGTTTTTTAAAAAAGTCTTTTGAAAACTTATGGAAAAAAAATTCATTTTGAGGTGCACCCTCCTTTTTAAACTTTCCCTACCTTTTTCCTGTGAAAGAAAGTAGGAGTCAGAGAGTGGCTTTTCCTGCCAAAATTAATTTTTGTAAAATTTTTAACATTTTTCATTTTGAAATTTTTCACTGAAAAATGAAAAATTCCAATCACAATGAAGTTTTTTGCGTGCGCACACAAAGTCAATTTGGTTGAAAAGGCATTTTCCATCTAGAAAGGTTACAAGAAAATTTTCAAAGTAGCTTTTTTAAAAGGTTTATGATGTCACAGGACTTGTTTACTCAAGCCTCAAAAATGGTCAAGTTCCTTTTTCAGGTTTTATAATAGGAAAAAAATAGCTAGATGGCTTATTGATCCCAAGCCTAATTTGCAGTCCAGTAGGAATAGCCTACTGGTAGGCTCCGTTGCTCAGAAATCCCAGCTACATTGCTGTTGACTATCTAAGGAATAGAAAGTGTGTTTTTTAGGATTATTTAAGTGGTTTTTTGGTTTCATGTTCAGTGGTCATCCTCTCTTTCACAAACCAGAAAGACAAGTGCCTTTAGCACCCTCTGTAGTAAAATGGGTGTTTTGATCCCTCACCTGCTGATATTTGTCTCTCTGTGTTATCCTATGCTATTTCCCCTTTAGATCACTGGTTCAAATCAAACCCTACTCAGAAATTTATTCTCCAATGACTCATTAGTGGAGTGTTTGAAATGAGTTTGTCTTAGCCCAGTTTGCAGCAGATGGTTTTCCTTATTGCAGATGCCTCCTTAGAACTGGCACCCTCATTAACATTTTCAGCAATAAGACCAAGTATTACATGACTACAGAGAATCCACTCCTCTCATCCCCCTAAAGTAGTTCCCTTGAAGCTAGGAAGGCAAGATGCATTGGGAAGGGTGATAGGGTAGGGGCCTGTATAAGTGTGGTTACAGCTTGATTTAATAACAAACTGCAGCTCACCTCTCCTCAAAGAGGAACACTCCTCCTACGCTAATAACGCTAGTGGGGAAAAAAGGCCCATGTTTGGAACACTGCATACCTAGAAATTTTCCTAAGAGCTGGTGTTTGTGGTCTTCCTACTTATATGGTGTCTGAGGAAGAGCTAGAGCTGTTGCTCTTCCCAGAACACACCTGCTTCTGGAGTGAAGTAATAACAGGTCAGCTGCTCCCATTTGAGAATGGGCACTTCAGCAGAGTAGAGGTGGGGCTCGAAGGCAGGCTCACTAGAGGAGATTGATAGAACTGTGTCCCACTTCCCACCGCCTACAAGGGAGGAAAGGAAAAAAGGTTGCGTTTGGTTTAGATTCAGTGAGACTAAAATAGAGATGTTGTTTTACAAACCTCAGCTTAAATCCCTCTGTGCCTTGTTTGCCTGCACAATGAGCAGCAGCCCTGCTTCTGTGAGTCGGAATGAGGACATTGTTCTTTATGTTGCTCACATTCAGTAGATAAAGAAAGAACTTCAGTCTCCAGGCCCTCAGCCAGCCGGCACCTTCCACCAGTGACTTACAAAAATTATCTGCACAGGTTTTTTTTTTCGTTTTCATTTTTTTAAGGGAGGGGAGGAGAATGTTCTGAGCTTTGTGAAATTAAAGAGGGTCTCTTCGTGAGCTGCATCTCTAGGAAGGGGCAGAGATGACTTAAGCCGTCCCTGTTTCAGGCTGTTGGGGGAGCCAAGACAGCCCTGCAGGAGGACTACTCTAAGTTAGGATAGGTAGCCTCCCTAGCGCTACGTTTGGCTTGAATGGCTGTAGCCCTCTGTACTCCAATCCAGCTTCAGCCTGTCTTCTGCAGACTGTGCTGGGGAATTTCCCCGCAGGCTTTTTGCGGTTCCTGTAGCGCAGCATATAATGAGTAGAACATGGGGTGGTATCCCTCCTTCAACATTTACTGATAAAACTGCAAACATAGCTATGGTCTAACAGAGTGATTTATGGCCAACTTAAGATTTGCAATTTGAAAATTGCTTCTTTAATTAGTTTTAGCCCCCACAAGAAATATTATACAGACTGTTCTCTGCAGTGCCGATACATTTAATTTAAGGAGATTTAAAGAATAATTACTCAAAATATTTCTTCTGTCCTATGCCAAGATTTCATTTAAAGTTTAAAAGAAAGTGTGTCCTTAGATGGGGGGTTGTGGCTGAAACCAGGACACTGAAGTGAACTAGCTGATGAGTAGTGCACCTGTATATCCCCTGCCATTTTCTGTTGCTTCCAGGGGATTAAGTAGGCAGAGATGATAATCAATCTTGGTCCCACTTGCTTCTGGGCACAGTGCAAAATGCCCCCTCTCTTCAGGTGCTGTAATTCACAGACCCTTAGGATGTAGACATGTGAAATGCTTGTCATTAGTGTCAGCTCTCCCAAGTGTAGAGAGATGGGGAGGTCAGCTAGTTAAACTGCAATCAGAAATGACAATATTTTTGCTAAGCAGCAGCATTCACTTCTGAACAGAACATTACTTGCTGTAAACACAAATATTCCAGATTCTCTAAAAGGGACTGTTCGGTATGCCTCGTACAGACAAATTGACTTGTGCATTCCGTGTGGATGGCAGGCTGTCACAAGTGTTGGCTATTCATGCCACTCTGTAGAGATTTCCCCCCCCCCCCTCACTTTTGGATTTGAACAAAGGGATTGTTTTGTTAATCTCAGAATGGATTCATAATGAAATGCCTCCTGGCAAATGGTCTGCTGGGGATTCAGCTCAGCATCTGAATAAGCAGAATGAAAACCATTTAAAAAACAGCGTTTATAAGCAGAGAAGCTGGCATTCAAGTTCTCTTCTCAGTGAAGCCTTTGAAAATAAGACTTTTATTTGGCAGGGTAGCGAGAGGTGGCCGGCAGTTCAGCGTAATCACTTGTTAGCTTCTGATCTGAGATTCGCAGTAGCTGCTTCATTGTGCGCTTGTCAGTCTAGTCACTAAAGGCCAACAGTAGTGCCCAAGGAGCCTTCACTTCCACCCACTGTCAGCCCCAGGATTTGTTCCTTTCTGAGATGTTCGCTGGCTGAACAATGCTTCCCCCTTGCCTATTTTCACCCACAGGGCTGCCCTAAATCCCTGACCTTCTTACTAACTCAAAGCAAAGCGGCTAAATGCAGAAGTGAGCAAAAATGCATCAATATTTTTGTTTCTTAAAAAAAAAAAAAAAAAAAATGGAATGACTTTAGTGCCTGTGGAAACAAAGGGAGATTTACAGCATCTTGTTTGAGTTATGAATAGTGCAGGCAGGTTCTGTGCAAACTCCTGCCTGCAGTTCTGCCAATGCACCTTTAGTCCTGACCTGCCAGCCCGGTCTTGTTCTCTTGATGTTCCTGAGTGCTGACCTGCCACACCTTCTCCTATCATAGGGCAGGTCTGCACTATGGGGCTAAGTAGACCTAAGTTATGCAACTCCAGCTATGTGAATAATGTAGCTGGAGTTCACGTACCTTAGGTCAGTTTATTTCCGTGTCTGCGCTGTGCTGGGTCGATGGGAGAAACTCTCCTGTCAACTTATCTTTATGCTTCTGTCATAAGTAGATAGGTAAGGGTTAATTTTCTTTTACCTGCAAAGGGGGAACCAAACACCTGACCAGAGGACCAATCAGAAACCTGGATTTTTTTTAAGAGTCTGGGAGGGAACTGGAAACTTGGGGTCTTTTTGTTTTCCTCTGCTGTGAGTAAACAAGCTTTTCTTCTAACTCCATCTTTTTTTAAATATTCTACTATTAAGTGTGAGTACAAAGGAACCAAAGTAATCGGCTGTGATGTGCTTTGATTTGTATTTACATGGGTGTTGATTTGCTGGACTGGTTTAATTGGGCTATCTTTTAAATCAGACTGTTTATTCCTATTTTCTTATAAGCCATATTCCTGTATTGAGTTTCTTAATGCAGTATTATTGTTCTGTATTTTCTTTCTTTTTATATAAAGTTTCTTTTTAAAACTTGTGGGAGTTTCTTTTCCTAGTGAGGCAGAGGGGAGAGGAATTTCTGTGCCCGGAGCTCTCTTATATCTGTGACAGGCTAGGGGGGGAGGGAAAAGCCCAAGCTCTGTGTCTTACTTTCCTATTGTCCCAGGGCGGGAAAAGGCTACGGGACAAAGGAAGGGGTGAATCTCTTGTGTGAGCTGACTAGGTTTGAATGCATAGCCTCGGGGAAGCTAGATTGCCTCTCTGGTTGTATTCAAAGGGAATAGGACAGCATCGCACCGGCTAACCCAGGAAAGGGGGGGAAGCTGGGGGATGAGATAGAGGAGACCCAGGGGCTCTGGGTCTTGGAGGGGTCCCCCAAGGAAAGGTTTGGGGAACCCGAGGGGGCCGAAACCCTGGAAAACTTCAGCTGGTGGCAGCGAAATAAGATCCAAGCTGGGTTTAAGCTTGGGAAGGTTCACGGTAAGCACCCAGATTTTGTACGCTAAAGTCCAGATTTGGGGAAAAGTTTACCACAGCTTCTCATTCCGGTGGCGTACCGGAGTCGATGGGAGAGCGATTGGCACTTGATTTAGACCTGCTAAATCGACCCCTGGTGGATTGATCACCATGTGTCAATCCCCCAGTAAGTGGAGACAAGCTGTTTGATTCAGCTGTGCTGGTGCACCTCAGTCTTGACCTGGAGCACCCTCTTCAAGCCTCAGACCTCTCTTAGTCAGAGTATGTAAAACATTTGTTTGTCAAGTAGTTTTGCAGTGGGAACAAATGGGACTTAGGAGCAAGGCTAAAGCTGATTTTTCCCTTGGCACCAAAGCCAAAATGTGAGCACTGATCTTGAGAGATAAAAGGCCAATTAATGTGTTCAACAGGGGCTCGATTGTGCAGTGCAATAGTGGTTTGGTTCTGCCTGTGCGTAAACTGTGCATATTAACACACACTGTGCTTTGAAGCAATAGATTAATTTAGAAGCAAAGCTATTCAGTTTTAAATTCAGTCGATTTCTACTTCCAACCTTGAATTGATGTCAATTAATTTAAAAGGCATGGAAGGCACCACTCAGACACATCTACCCACACTGTGTTAGTTTCCTCCTGTGCCAGGAGAGTTCAAGCCAAATGGACCAAGCATGAGAGAAATTGAGTGATGAATATAGGGGATAATTTTTAAAGTGAGAAATTGGAAGAGAGAAGGATGATAACAAAGCAACTGTGGGAGGAGAGGAGAAGTAAGAAGAGAAGAGGTGACAGGGATAAAAGGAAAACAGGAGGACTGAAAGTGTCAGGAAGATCAGCTGAATAAATGGAGAATCCATCATCTCTTGGAGTGTAATTGTGCCCAGTAGCAATAATAGCATAATCCTGTCCTTGCATGAGTTGCTGTACAATTCTTAGTGGATTTTTTAGGATTTTGTGTCCTCTGTGCACAGAGAGACTGTCAGTAGCATCAAGACAGGAGCTTGGCACTGACACACAAGATAATGTGAGCCATGCAAGACAGGGCCTGCTTGCTGGGCCAGTGGGGGAGACAGGGGAGATAGAGGAGAAAGTGAGAGAAGCGCCACCATTTTTCTTACCAATATTGAGACAAAAGCGATTCCTAAAGGTAGTCAGAACTGCTAATCTTGTTACACCATTCTTGAGAAGAGCTGGCTTTTATTGGAGTTGACCGCTGCAAATACATTGAAGAGAGAGAATGCTTAGAAGTGTCTGATGATCTGTGCGCTGCTTTATCCAGGCAGCCACTTTTCACTCTCTCTAGTCCACTGCTGGACTGTCTGCCAGGTACAGTGCTCTGTGCACAAGATATTTACCAGCTGATGAAGAGAAATGCTGTGCCCAGGCAACATGGTTCATCTTTCCAAACCAGAATCTGTTTTTTAGCAACACACTGCACTGGCAACTTTATTGCTTTATTAGAAAAGGTGCAGAGAGTAAATCTTCCACAGACATGGCAGGAAAGATCAAAGCTCACTGTACTCTTTCCAGAGAGCACTAACAAATAAATGAAGAGAAATTATTTTGCCAGGCAACATCCCCATCCAAGTGGTACCATTATACTCTTCATTTTACAGGTCTTCCAAAGGAGCTTTTAACACTCCTACCTTTCGGATACAGTACTTGGGCTCAGGGAGGACTGGCTCAGAGTCCTGTCAGACCCCATCTGTGCTGCTTCTTTATTGGCCAGTGGGAGTCACTGCTGGGTGACTGTGAAGAGCTTTGAACATGTAAAGATGAAATATAAGTGCTAAACATTATTATTATTGTTATTTACTATTTCTCTTCCACCTTCTCATGCAGAATGTTCTGTTTGTCCATGATGCTTCTGTGACACTTCTTATAAAGAGGA
This sequence comes from Chelonoidis abingdonii, assembly GCF_003597395.2. Taxonomy (NCBI): domain Eukaryota; kingdom Metazoa; phylum Chordata; order Testudines; family Testudinidae; genus Chelonoidis; species Chelonoidis abingdonii. Next base: position 20,219,318 of record NC_133782.1, on the reverse strand, counting down.
CCGTGATCAGTTGTTCTCTCTGTACACCGAGGATAGGACAAGAAGTAATTGGCTTAGTATGTAGCAAAGGAGATTTTGGTTGGATATTAGGAGAAACTTTCTAACTTTATATGGTTAGTTAAGCACTACAACCTCCTCAGGTAAATTGTTCTAGAAGCTCCAGCCTTGGCATTTTTTCAAAATGGGTTAGACAAACGCTGATCAGGGTTGGTCAAGGATGGAACGCATGGTTAATCCTGCTTCAGCACAGAGGGCTGGATTAGATGACCTCTTGAAGTCCCTTCCAGCCCTACATTTCTATTGTTTTTTCAAAGGGTAAGTTCTCTTGAGCAGGTATCAAATATCATGGAGAACACCTGTAGGAAGTCATCCCGGTCAGTTAGTATTGGGCTGTCACATTCCGTTGCACGCCTTGTCTAACGTTTCCCGTGACAGACTGATGATGAGGCCCCTGTAGAAGTACGCTCACAAGCAAAGCAGCAACAGAAGTCCGCACAGTTCAGGGTGTGATACAGAAAGCCACATCTGAAGCACAGCATTCTTAGCAAGGAGCTTGTCCGCTCATGTCTGTCTCGGCTGCCAGCTGTGTCACTTGGGCCCATAGTTCCTGGTGATCTGCCTGGAGATGGGTAACCTGCTTTTGAGATCCCAGCACCCCATGGGACAGAGAGGGGTCCAATTGATCCATTCCACTCCCGCTGGGACCCGGGGATGGTGGGAGGGGTTGTGTAAATTGTCTGGGTCTGTGGAAGAGGGGTACCAATGACCAGGACGTGGGTGGTCTGGCTGGGTGGTCAGCGTTATATTCGGGAGCCAGATGCAATGGGCCTATCTGACGTGAAGAGCCAGGTGTCGGAGCCAAAAGTTGGAGATGGGGTCAGACAGGAAACAGGAGCCGAAACCAAGGGTCAGTGTAGCATCAGAAGCCAAAGAGCCATAGCCTGGGGTTAGAGCTGGAGCAGTTGGAAGCTAAGGCAACGGCTCAGGGACTGGAACAAGGCTAAGGGCAGGAATCGGGAGCAGGGGCAAGGCCAAAGTCAGGAACCGGGGACACAGTAGGGGAGTCAGGTAGCACATGGCAGGGTCTGTAGCAGCAGCAAGCCAGCATCAACTTTGCTGCACAGACAACTTCCTGTGTCTTTCTGGTTTAAATAATACACCCGGCCCAATCAGGGCTCTGAAGCTCCTCTAGTTAAGTCCCTGTGGGTGGTACCTTTTAGTGAAGCATAAGGGCTCAGGGCTCCCAGGTGGTGGTCATCCCTTCCCCTGCTCCTGAATCCCACATTTAAATGGACAGCCAAGGAGATGCAGCAGGCAGCTCTGGAGGCCAGCAGATGTGTGGCTGTGTGTTCTGCTGCAGCAGAATGTATCCAGTGCCAGCTGGAAGTGAGAGACAATCTCCAATTGTCCATTGGAGTGGACAATCTCCACTCCAATGCAGGAGTGTGTCCTGCATTCCCTGTATTTTGCGCTCTTTTGCTGTATGGCAAAACCTTAGTGTTGGGCCTGAAAAATCTGTCAGACAAAGGCAGTGCACTGTCCCAGGCAGGTACCTTAGGATGCCAAATGCCTGCCCACACCACAAGCCTCTATTAGTTTGTTGTTAACAGCAGATATATGGTAACTTGAGTATTTCATTCCCTGGCCATCTCCAGTTACAGTAGGAAAATCAGATGATCTTGAAAGCAGATGTTTCATGGTTAGGCACTTAAACATTTTTCAATGCTGGTTTATTATTATTGACTCAGGTTGATTTTATGAGGAAAGAACTGAATATGCAACTAAACAGAGGATGGATCTGAGTATTTTGAGGGTGTATGCATAGCAAGGAGCGGGAGGGGAATTGTTGAGGATGGTAGAAAGGGTATAACTAGGGGGGAACAAAATGAAATTAAGGAAGAAATTAGACTATCGGAACACATAACATTACAGTGAAGGAGGGGTGTTCTGGGCTGAGGACATTTAGAACAAGGCTGGACAAAGCACTAGAAAATACGCCATTGGGAATAATCCTGCAGTAGCTGGGACTAGATTAGGCCATCGCATTGGGCTTTTCTTTCACTGAAGTCTGAATATTTGTGTTGTCTGAAGCTTTTGACTTGGATAACCGTTGTTTTTGTAATGTATGTTTGTTTGTTTGTTTGTTTGACTTTCTGATTCATATGATGTGCCTCTCATATTGCTCTGGGCACACAAACAATACAAACTGTATTTAACATTAACCGAAACATGCAAACTGTCTGATGCCTGCATATGGTACTGTACATGTGGACAGCAGCTGGTGCAGAATGCCTTTTGGCCTAAATGTTTACTCAGTTGGAAACCTCAGGGTAGTGCAGAGAAAGGGGGCTTTTTAGCTAAGTTAATAGAAGATGCCTTGCCCTAGTGTTAACCTATCAGTGTTAATTTCAAACGAAGCATGGGGCAGGGGCCCTGCTAATTGGCCAGCAATTTCTGGGAAATGCCCATTCACACAGAGAATCAGAGAAAACCATTCCCACGCCAAGCAGCTTGCTATACACATAGGAAAGATTAACACAATACTTTCCACGTGTACAGACTGAGCTCTCAGAGCTTCTGAAGTGACTGTGAGGGCCCCATCCTCTTCCATGTTTTGAGAATTCTCAGTACCCTAAAACTGGTACTTCGAGGGCTGATGTTGTCTTGAACCGGTTCATTTCATGTACAGAAGTACTCTTCGTAAAGTTGGGGTGCTTCTGGAAGTGATGCCACTTAGCAATGTGCAGCTATCTCAGGGTAAGTTGACTTTTGAATACTTGCAAGCATTTTGGTCGCACCTAGGAAAATGGTGCCCAGAGCTGGTAGAGGACATTGGACTCTGCCATCGTTCAGTGTTCAATAGGAATACCAAAGCAGTCTGGTGGGTCACATCTACTACCTGAGTGTTAACATCCAGAACATTCTTATACGGGTTTATGGGGGGGCACCTTTAAAAAGATTCCCACATTCCAACTCATTCAGAGAACTTGCAGCCGACATCGATATTTCAGGATAAGCATTGTATGTGGCAGAAACTTGTTAGCTACCTAACCACAGCAAAAGCAATTAATGTTAATGGTGTTCATTATATATTCATTATATAACATAATTCATTCTAAGAAATGCAGACTGCTAAAGAGAAGGATGCAAATAGCAGCTGTTAATTTCAGAGCTTTGAAGATTAACCCCAAGAGGAAAAGATAATCACCAGATTCGGATTCCCACCCGAGCTGAGCTGAGGGCGTGTGTGAACGTAGTAGCCCTTGCTATGGGCTTTTCTGCTGTTTAAAACCCCTCTGAATGTCCTGCATTGGGAAGCCATTTTGGAGATGCCGTTATGGTCTCTCTTATTGCTTGTGCCTCAATTGTTCTCTCCTTCACAGTGTTTCTAGTCCTGTACAGCCCCTTCTCTCCCCTCTGATCCTTCTGTTACTGTCCTGGCACTATGATTCCTCTGCATTCCTCACAACTTGAAACAGTGGGGCAGATTTTCAAACACATTAGATCCACTATTTAATACCTAATCTCTGCTCATAATTGTGCAGTGTGCATACTAATTGGGCAAGACCACACATAGTTTGGCTGTGTACATCTGTGTGTGCGCGTGCATGCTTTCCATTATCTGATTTGCATGCTCAAAGTAGGCTAGCAATTACATTTGCATTTTGAATGCCCAACTGGGTATCGAGCTTGTTTGAACATCAGGCCCGTTATGAACAAAGGTGAGAGCTACAGGTTTGAGCGTGACAAAATAGGAAAAGAACGAAGTGCAGGGTGGTTTCTGGATTCCAGGAGTAATTCTCTGAAAGGCCTTCCCTTGGTTCTATTCGATTGTTATTCTGCAGTGTTACCATGCATGCTCAGAACAATAGCTGATTGCCTGTGTTGTCTCTCTTGTTTGTAGACGGGGATGGCCGGAGACTAAAAGGTGCTATCCAGCGGAGCACAGAAACTGGTCTGGCTGTTGAAATGCCAAGCCGGACGGTCCGTCAAGCCAGCCACGAATCCATTGAAGACAGTATGAACAGCTATGGATCTGAAGGAAAGTAAGTTAGCAGGGGCCAGTTGGATAATCACTTCTGGAATGCTCCATTCCCCCTAAACCTATTTCTTTTTTCATGATAAATGATACATTTGTCTGACTTACACATGCTGTAGGTGCATTGGCAGGGAATTCAGTTACTCTGAGTCAGAACAGAGCAGTTCTTTCCCTGCAAGGTTTGCAAGTAGTTTTGTCATTTACACACTTCTTTTAGTATGCTCATGAGTCTTTGAACTGAAGAGGATACCCATCACTCATTACAGATTTGCCTTTAAAAGAAAACTCTCTGAGGTGGTTATGGTAAATAAGATTACAAGTGTTGATGTTTATAATGTGTTACATTTCTGATGTCTATCTTCTACCACAAACTCGGGGGGGGGGGGGGGGGGAGAAAATGATTATGTCAAGGGATGGAAGGGACATATCTAGCAAGATAATCTCTAGTAAATAATTAAATACATGTTATACTCTTGGAAGTTTTAAACTTTTGGTGTCCGAGTTATTGTCTTCGGGTGATATATTTAGAAAACTTTCTGGGCCTGCAGACCAGCAAGAGCATGATACACTGGATTTGGGCCTTGCAGCTTTGTGACAGTACAAATCTTGAAGCATAGAAAACACAGGCCAAAATTTTGGGGATCTGAGTTGCTTGAAATCCTGATTTTGTTTTTGCATGGTTGAGGCAATGTGTGGAGATGATCACTTTCTATGCAGGTGCCTTCCAAGAGAATCTTTTTGGGAAAACTCTTCTGCAGTAAGAAGGGGGCCTTGTTACCTCAGATTCTGTGCACATGGCTGCAAGAGCAGTAACTGACTTCACAAGTTCACAGCATGTAACTAAACTCTCCTTATGTTCTGTTTAGATGTACTAATGAAGTCTGAATTGGGAGCAAGTATTAACTGCCAGCTGTGGCTTCTGTCTTTCTGTTCTATCTGTCCATTCATTCCTGGCATTCCTAATGAATCCATCACTGAACTATCTATGTGCCTGTGTAGAACAAAGGCTCTCTAAAATAAATAATAATTAAAACTGTGTGATGACAAAAGTAACTATTTTAAGGGAAAACGAAACTTTCCTTTGATATATCAACAAGGATAACAGTGGGAACACTACACAGCTCTGCATCCAGGGCAGAAATAATTAGCTGTCTCTGAGGCAGAAATCCTGTCACTCCAAACCTGTGGTGTCGTTTATCTCCTCTGTGAGGACCTTCCTTCAGGGAAATATCCTGCCATATTCCCACAGCCCTGCCACTCTGAGTTCTACCTTCACCCCAGACTCGGAGGATTAGAGATTAAGCCCTGTCCCTTGGCAATGCAGGCTGAGAATCTGCTTTCCCTGCAGGGCAGGATTCTTTCCTTTACATTTATGCAGTTTGGCCTCTCAAGAAGGCTGTACAATCCTTTGGGACATCTGTGCGGTATTATTGCATAGCCATGCAGCCATGGCCAGGCATTGGTAAAGAAACAGAAGCCTCTTCCAATGAAAATATTGTACCTCAGTAAATGCCATTGTGCTGTGGTGTGCTGCATGTGCAAAGGAAAATAACACACAACTATAAGCTTGGTCTAGGAAAATAAATCCTCTCCTGCAACCTCACATATTTGTTAAAGCTGCTATAAAATTCCTGTTATAACCATTTTTTCTCCAATAAGAAGTCATAATGTTCTAGAGGGCTCTGCTAGGCATGGGATAGTCCTCCCCATACTCCTCTGGAAAGGGCGATAAATGTTTGTTGTGTGCTTTTTTTCCTCAGCTCAGTTAATTGAACTCCTTGAGAATCCCCCCAGGTATCTGCAATTATCTGTCAGAAGCACCAGTGACTAACAAACAGGTTTGAGAGCACAAAGAGCCCATAGGGCTGTATGTGCTAGAAACATGTTGGGATTTTGGATTATTTTTAGCGTTCTTATTCTTAGCAAAGAAGAGACACGTTTGGGGAGTTGTTTAGAGAACCAGAAATTTAGACTCTGTTAAACCAAATCCATTTTTGCCTCTCTCGCAGCCTACAGAACACAATTACAACATGAGAAAAGGAGATTCATGTGACCACAATAGATCTGGCAGGGTTTTCTTTTTAGTGCTTGGTTTCTTACTGCTACAGACGTAATGAGGACAGAGACAGTGTTAGCCTAAGGCCTTTAACAAACCAATCTTTAACAAGATAAGATTGCGCCAATATTTCAAGTCGTACATCAGTATGCAAATTCTTTCCAGGAGGTTCTAGGCCCATTCTCCAAAAGTGCTTGCTTTGGAAACTCGGAGTGTATTTTCTGTAATCCTCCATGAGGGGAGGACTTCCTGGAAGATCTCTTAGGGCTTGGCTACATTAGAAATTTCAAAGTGCTGCCTCGGCAGCGCTTTGAAGTATGAGTATAGTCAGAGCCGGAGTGCTGGGAGAGAGCTCTCCCAGCGCTGCTTGTAAACCACATCCCTTACAGGTGTAGAGTGCAGCGCTGGGAGCCGCGCTCCCAGCGCTGCCGCCCTGATTACACTGACACTTTACAGCGCTGCATCTTGCAGCGCTCAGGGGGGTGTTTTTTCACACCCCTGAGCGCGAAAGTTGCAGTGCTGTAAAGTGCCAATGTAGCCAAGCCCTTAACGACAGCCCATTAATCCTCAGTACCTTTCAGTCCGCAGGTAAAGCTCTGGAGTTTTCTTTTTTCCGAAGGAGGGAACAGAATCTCTGCTCCCAGTAATTTGGAGTTATACATGCTTTTAAAAAATAGATTGATGGCTCATTTTGCATATATTTAATTAATTGGGTGCGTGGCTAGCAAGAGTTGTACTCATCTCATTTCAGATCCAGTAGAATTACAATGGTAGAATTTTCCTTTGTGTAAAATTCTAAATGACCTAGTTTATAGTGGGGATTAAGTGTGACTCTCACTGTGTGTGAAATCCAGATGATTTCATTTAAAGTTGTATTATATAAGAATACGGTTATCTTAAAGCGCTGTTGGGTCTAAAAAAGAGGTGCTTACCAGAGCCTTTATAATGGCGCTCTTTAAGCTTTGTTATATGAAAAAAAACTCACTTATTTAATCTTTTTGCAGCACGGTAGTTGTGCTGTTACCAATAAGTACTTTGAAATAATTTTCAAGAGAAATTTTCAAAAATAGGTATTTGAAAAGGTCTGGAAGGAGGAGAGTTATCTGTTTCAGTATGCGCCCAGCATACAGTGTCATGAGCAAATGGATCAGAATTTGGCTTGTGTGTGGAACTTACAAACATACATCTGATAGTTTAACAAGGAGCAAAGAAATTCAGGTTTGAGCCTAGTCTCTCCATGCCTTATCTTGACTCTGCTCAAGCTCTGTCGTACCGGAGTTTTGCTCCCTCTGAACAAAATGATGTTACACGACATTCAGGAGGGAAACAGGGACTCATAGGTGCTGGAACTCTAGGGGTGTTGGGGTGGAGGGTGCTGCATCACTCTCTACCTTGAAGTGGATTCCATTATAGACAGGGTTTACAGTTTGGTTCACTGACTCTCAGCACCCCCACTATACAAATTGTTCCAGCGCCCCTGCAGGGACTGTTACATAACTTCCTGCCAGCCATTTATTTTTTTAAATACTATGTGAGGGGACACAGCCCTGGAACAAAAGATTGCCAGTGGCCAGAGGCTATAATGTGTGGTGCTTGTAGGCCTTGTTTTTGCTAATTACTGCTGGGATGATTAGACTGCAGGAAGCAAAGGTGATTTCCTCTTCCCAGAAGAGCTCAGCAGGTGGTGACTAGTGAAGGTGCAGAAGAGTGATTGTGTAATATGTGAGGAAATTAGCAAGCCAGTCCAGCAAGGACACCTTGTCATTTGCCATGTCTTCTCTTTAAAGTTTTGACAAATGTGGTATTGAGAGAACGTATCTCTGAAAGCTATATATCCAGATGTACAATGACAGGGAAACCTATCCCAAGCAACCACTCAAGGAACTGGAAAATTTCAGTTGCTTAATAGATGTAACTTTGTAATGTAGTCAGAGTAGATTGGAATCCAGTATGTTTGAGGCTACTTTGTGGTGGGCTACTAGGAGCTTGCCTAATAAGGTGGGGGTGGGAGAGGTCTCTTGTGCATATTTCACTGAAAAACTTTTGATAACGTTGTTAACATGGCCAAAAATAATAGAACAGAAGGAACTTGCAATACCAATGGAGAACACTGTTACAGAAAAGTAGCTAGTACATCATGCTGCTAGAAAGCTTTGCTGCAGAAAGTACTAGGGTAGTTGGTGGGGAGGGGGCGATAGATCAAAGCTAGAAATGCGTCAGCAGAGCTTGTGGAAGAGCTGGCATAGGGCTCAAATAGCAAAGAATGTTGCATAGCTAAATAGAGACGCCTAAACAGAGCGGTGTCATTACTTCAAGACAGTACGGTGATGGGTTTTATGGAAAACCTTAGGACAGATAGGTGAAGTGAAGGTTCCCAGGGAAGAAACAGGATTCATGCTGCCTAACTGGACATGTTCCAAAGTATTAGTCTCTTGTAGCAATTCAGGCATGCAACTGACTAATAATGTCCACTGTGTGCTGTCAACATTTAAAATGAGATAGTTTGGGTTAAATACTACAACCTAAACAAAGAGATTCTGCATCCTGCTGAGCTGACAGATATTCAGCTGGTCACTAAACTAGATAGAGATTATAAAATCTGAATGCTGGGATGCCTTAAAAATGAGCTAGATTATTACACAGAACCATGGGCATAGTTTGGGAGCAGATGGGGTGTTGCCTCCGCCCCCCAAACCAACCAATCAAACAAACAAAAAAACCCTGCAAACCTCGGGCAGGCCATGGAATTTGCCTTCCCAATGCATAGCCCCATTGACCTGACTGGAGCTCCCTGCTCAAATATAGAAATTAAACTATGCCTATGAACAGCTGGGATGCCCAATTATTACACAGGACATTTCTGTTTCATGGAAACTGGGAGGCTGGTTGGAACCTCTGAAATCTTCCACACCTTCAATCTGAATATGCTGAAGTAGCAGCATTCTCAGTCTTACAGGAAATTTACCATCTTTCCCTGAGAGAGACAGCTACACATGCTTCTTATAGTGTATGAAGACAGAAAGAGAGGGATGACCTGTGTCATAAAAGGATATCTGCTGCATTTATTCTGTAGTGTGGTCACATTCAGGCAACTCACTTATTACTGACAGTTTAGTGTGTGTGTGTGTGTGTGTGTGTGTGTGTGGCGGGGGGGGAAATGTTTCTTTAGGAAATGATCGTTTCTGATCCTTGCAGCATCCTGTCTCTGAACACATGCCATTTCAGAAGTTCTCTTTTATATTTCATACTGCATACAAAACAATGGAGGAGCCTTAAAAAATATATGGTTTGAGACATTCCCTTTTAGGCTGTGAGAAATATTGGAATCCTAACCCCCTAGTGGAAAACACTGACTGTAGTATCTCTGAGTAATGTTTTCATGTTTAAATAACGAAGAGTCCTTGTGGCACCTTAGAGACTAACAAAATTATTTGGGCATAAGCTTTCATGGGCTAGAACCCACTTCATCAGATGCATGGAGTGGAAAATACAGGAGCAGGTATAAATACATGAAAGGATGGGAGTTGCCTTACCAAGTGTGACGTTAGTCTGACAAGACAATTCAATTAACAGCAGGATACCAAGGGAGGAAAAATAACTTTTGAAGTGGTAATGAGTGGCCCATTTCAGACAGTTGACAAGTTTGAGTTGATCACAAGTAGCCTGTTGCTTGTAGTGTGTTAATGAATCCATGAAAATTACAGAAGAGTGAAAATAGCCTTTGTCTGAATATGCTGTGGCTGTGTAACTTCACTGAAGTTAACCCAGTTCCACCTGTGTGAACCAGGTGTAAGGTAATGGAGAATCACTTCCTCTCTTTAAAAAAAACAAACAAACCAGGAGTACTTGTGGCACCTTAGAGACTAACAAATTTATTTGAGCATGAGCTTTCGTGGGCTATAGACTAACACGGCTGCCACTATGAAACCTGTCATTATGCAAGGCACTTCCTTTCTGTTGGTTTTAAATTCAGGCCAGATATTCTGATCCTACAGAGCTCACTGAGTCATTTGATTTACATGGTTGGAAAGAGTTGGGACAGACCTCATGAGCTGGAGGGTGGAAGCCCTGACTGCACAGCATGATACAGACCCTTTTACTGCAGTGGGTGGAACCTGGCATGGACCCACTGGTGTGGGACTGCCATGCTGTTACAGAATACCCCCATCATTGGGGGGCTCTCTGGCACAATGGCTCTACTCCAGGACCCTACACGGGGCAGGAAAAGACTTGCTGCAGCTCTTTTGTGGTAGCATAACTGCCGATGTAGGGCCATGTTACAGGGTAACACGGGGCCCACTGAAGGGGTCAGACACCCACCCTACCTGTGACAGGCTCAGCTAAGGAGAATGAGCCAGCCCAGACCCACCTGTGGATTGTTGCCTGAGTGGCCAGGAGGCACTTAATCAGGTATGGAACATCTGAGCCTAGTAAAAGGCTCAGGAGGATTCAGTCAGGAGGCCCCAGAACACAGAGAAAGCTCTAGAGGAGAGGGACTTCTCAGGGGAGCTGTTTGGAGAGCTCACTAGAAAAAGGGATCTAGGAAAGGTCCCAATAGAGCTATGCGGGGCAAAACCTTAGCAGGAGGCTCAGCCACAGCAGAAGGACTTTACTGACAGAGGCATGAGGACCAGGTTGTTGGGGAACTACGCGCTGCTCCAGGGAAGAGCTGCAGAGTCCAGGGAAGGAACCCTTCCTGAAGGCAGGAGGCCTGACTCCAGAAGATGGTCTTGGGTTGTGCGAATCTTACACATGAAAACCCTGGAAGGAGTACAAAGGAGGACTCAGTTGGGGCTGTTTGACTAAGAATACCTGAACCCTCCAGCTAGGATGCTGGATTGAAGGCTTGTTTGCATACCATGTTTGGCTGTTGATTAAATAAGCAAGACCCTGAAGGGGCATGGTTCACTATCTACAAACCTCGTTGAAGTTATTGATAGACTATAAGAGGAAACTGAGGCAGAGACATAACTGAAGTTCCGCACCAGGCTGCAACAGGGTCCTCCGGTGGTGAGTGCCTGCCATTAATAGGTCAGTGCAAGCTGGCACAATTTAGAGCCATGGCTCTCAACCTTTCCAGGCTACTCTATCCCTTTCAGGAGTCTGATTTGTCTTACATCCCCCAAGTTTCTCCTCACTCAAAAACTACTTGCTTACAAAATCAGACATAAAAATACAAAAGCGTCACAGCGGACTACTGCTGAAAAATTGCTGACTTTCTCATCTTTACCGTAGATTTATAAAATAAATCAATTGGAATATAAATATTGTACTTACATTTCAGTGTACAGTATATAGAGCAGTATAAATAAGACCTTGTATAAAATTTTAGTTTGTGCTGACTTCACTGGTGCTTTTATGTAGCCTGTTGTAAAACTAGGCAAATATCGAGATGAGCTGATGTAGCCCCTGGAAGATATCTGCGCATCCCCAGGGGTACACGTACCCCTGGTTGAGAACCACTGATTTAGAGCACCCGCCAGGTTGTTCTGAGTTTCACCAAAGGCAAAACAAGTGTCTAAAAAGAGAGTTAGGGAGGCTCAACTGTGAAGAGAGGAGAATGGTATATTCCAATGGACACTGATACTCAGAGTCAGGACTCACCAAACGGGGTGGAAGTTGGAAAGAAAGAGCCCAGAGTATGTGAACTGTAAGAGTGCAAGTGCCAGCTTTTTTATAACTTAATGACAGCACCAGGTGAACAAGATCCCAGAAGTGATTTAAAAATAGATGTGAAAAGAGGTCACAAACTCCACAGGGACAAGAAAAGAAATTAATGATGTGTCTTTCCAAAGCTGGCTGTGCTGGAAGGAGCTCTGCATACTTAATGCATAACACGCCATGCGCTGGGCTGAGGAGAGGAAGAGCATGGCTGAACGCGGGACAGAGGCGATAAGCTCTGGTGCTCTGGATTTTCTTCGAACCATTCATTATTGACATTGGCATTGTCCACCTAACTGTTCAAACCACTATCTGTTCCCAAACAGACTTTGAAAAAGCAGCTCAGGAATTTGAATATATTTAAAGGGAGATGGTCCAGCAAAGAAGGAATTGTCTCTTTTGGCAGTGAAGGGCATAAAAACTAGCAATGGCATTTGCTGGGCTATGCACAACATCGGGTGAACACAGGGGCAGGTGATGAGCCACTGGCACTGCATCAACAACTGGCCTGGGGCCTTTTAAGCCATACCTACACTGCACTAAATAGGACAGGTTTCAGATTCGCCAATCTTCAAGATAGGCATGCAGCCTGCAGAAAGTACCGGGCAAACTTCTAAAGTCATAAGGTGTATAACTAAATATGTGAATACAGGCTTAATTTGTTCTCACAATTATTAGGATTGTGTGCACAAATCATGTAATTTTGCACATCTGAGTTCTTACAAATATACCTCCAGAAGTACATCACTTGCACACGTAATTACTCCATTTGCTAACCCAACAAGGGTAATTAAATACATATTTTCCCAGTACATTGCATACCTAACATCTTTTCAAATCTGTCTGCCAGAATATTAACACTGCATGGCTGTTTGGATTAACATGGTGCATTGCATTAGAAGTCTAATAAACTAAGCCTGTATCTGTGATCTTGTCTCCCTCTAGTGGGTAGTAGCAGCAACTGTAATAGCCTGCCATTTACAATTCAACAATAAATCCAGCTTAGCTGTCTACTCCAAAAATAAATAAATAAAATAATTGGAGATATCTCAATCTCCTAGAACTGGAAGGGACCTTGAAAGGTCATCAAGTCCAGCCCCCTGCCTTCACTAGCAGGACCAAGTACTGATTTTTGCCCCAGATCCCTAAGGGGCCCTCAAGGATTGAACTCACACCCCTGGGTTTAGCAGGCCAGTGCTCAAACCACTGAGCGACAAGTGGGTTCTTTTACCCACAAAAGCTTATGCCCAAATAAATCTGTTCGTCTTAACAGTGCCACCGGACTCCTCATTGTTTCTGTGGATACAGACTAACATGGCTACCCCTCTGATAACGGTCTTTGCCAGTGGTTTTCAACCTGTGGTCTGCAGACTATGTCTAAGATTTCCAAAGGGATCCACACTTCTATTCTAATATTTTAGGCGTCCATAAATGAAAAAAGGTTGAAAACCACTGGTCTACTCCATTAGCCCAAGTGGTAGGGGCTTGTGCTTGTGGTGTTGAATGCTCCAGGATCAGTACCCAGTAACAGCCATGGTATTGTCATATGCACGGCCATGGTTTGTTCTGCTTGTCTCTCTGGTCTACACCTCTCTGTTGAAGATTACTGCAGCCGTGGGTCAAACTGAGCAGGGCTGCCCTTTGATCTCCCCTGATCATACAGAATAGGTCCTCCCCAGTGCTGTACAAAAGAGCCTTCAGTGAAGGAGTCAAGTTCCGTGTGAAAAATCCATCAGCCCTAATTTCATTAAAATGCCACCATGACAAAAGGGTTCTATCAGTGTAAATGGGAGCAGAGGACTGTGGCAAAGAAATGGATTCCTTTTTCTATTCAGCCAGCTGGGATGCAGCTGGATTCAGCTCCTGCACTTGGTTGTCTAAAGGCTGTCTGCCAATCTTGTGAAAATGCAAAGATTGTCAGGTAACATTTGTCAGCATGTAGAACAGGAGTACTTGTGGCACCTTAGAGACTAACAAATTTATTTCAGCATGAGCTTTCGTGAGCTACAGTTCACTTCTTCGGATGCATAGAATGGAACACACAGACAGGAGATATTTATACATACAGAGAACATGAAAAGGTGGAAGTATACATACCAACAGGAAGAGTCTAATCAATTGAGATGAGCTATCATCAGCAGGAGAAAAAAACTTTTGAAATGATAACTAAGATGACCCATAGAAGGTGTGAGGAGAACTTAACATAGGGAAATAGATTCAATTAGTGTAATGATTCAACCATTCCCAGTCTCTGTTTAGGCCTGAGTTAATTGTATCTAATTTGCATATTAATTTTCGAATTCCAACAGTCTCTCTTTGGATCTGTTTTTGAAGTTTTTGTTGCAAAATTGCCACTTCATGTCTATCACTGAGTGGTAGAGAGGTTGAAGTGTTTCTCCCACCTGTTTTTGATGTTATGATTCCATGATGTCAGACTTGTGTCCATTTCTTTTGCGTAGAGACTGTCCGGTTTGGCCAATGTACATGGTAGAGGGGCATTGCTGGCACATGATGGCATATTATCACGTTGGTAGATGTGCAGGTGGAACAAGCCCCTGATGGCGTGGCTGATTGATTAGTGATGGTGTCACTTGAATACATATGTGGACAGAGCTGGCATCGGGCCTTGTTGCAAGGATAGTTTCTGGGTTTAGTGTTTATGTATGTATGTATCTCCTGTCTGTGTGTTCCATTCTGGTGCATCCGAAGAAGTGAGCTGTAGTTCACGAAAGCTCATGCTGAATAAATGTTGTTAGTCTCAAGGTGCACAAGTACTCCGTGTTCTTTTTGTGGATACAGACTAACACGGCTGCTATCTGAAACCAATCTTTGCATGTGTTATTTTGCAGCGTGAGCTAGTACTGCAGCAACAGCCCTGCTTGTCTGGTCCCAGGGCTTTCACTAGTTATAGCAGTCACTTTGCAAATCCAATGAGAAATGCTACCTCCTATTTCTGGCATCTATTTTTAGCAGCTTTTTGTTGGGATTGGAGAGAAAAAGCACATTATGTGTCAGAGCTGATTTGTGGCTTTTTCTCTATCTAAGGTGGAGGGTATTTGTCAAATAGCATTTGAATTTGAAGATATTGATGGAAACAAAAGAACACCATGAGTTCATTTTCTAAACTGTATGGGAAATACGCTGAAAAGAAAAGTTACGGTTAATTAAACACAGCCCCATTAGCTTATATGTCACAGACTGAGGAAGGAGAGATTGGCCTGGTCTACACACGCGTTTAAACTGATTTTAGCAGCGTGAAACCGATTAATGCTGCACCTGTCCACACAACAAGGCCCTTATATCAATATAAAGGGCTCTTTAAACGATTTCCGTACTCCTCCCTGACAAGAGGAGAAGCGCTGAAATCGGTATTACCATATCGGATTAGGGTAGTGTGGCCGCAAATCGATGGTATTGACTCTGGCGTATCCAAGAGTGCACCTATTGTGACCGCTCTGGACAGCAATCTGAACTCAGAGGCACTGGCCAGGTAGACAGAAAAGCCCCGCAACTTTGAATTTCATTTCCTGTTTGCTCAGCGTGAGCTCTGATCAGCACGGGGTGCGATGCAGTTCCCAAATCCGAAAAGAGCTCTCAGCATGGGGGGGGGGGAAACCCGTACGGGATATACTGGATCTGATCTGGGGAGACAAAATCTTTCACTCAGAGCTCCGTTCCAGAAGACGAAATGCAATGCATGTTGAAAAATTCTCCAGGCTAACACAGTGACTGCGTGACAAGTCGTAACAGCGAAAGCCAAAGAATCAAATGGATGCTCATGGGGGAGGGAGGGGTGTACTGATGATCCAGCTATCCCACAGTCCCCAGCAGTCTCCGAAAAGTATTTGCATTCTGTGTCTGAGCTCCCAATGCCTGTAGGTCACACAGCATTGTCTGGGGGCGGTTGCAGGGTATATCTTGTTACATTTACCACTTTCCCCCGTGAAAGAAAAGGGAAAAAAATCGTTTCTTATATTTTTTAATGTCACCTAAGTTCTACGCACACTGCTGGTAGACGGATGCTGCGGCAGTGACAAGCCAATTCCCTCCCCTCCTCCCTCGCGTGGCAGACGATGTTCCATATGACGTGATATCCGTTGTCACTCATCACCCGTGAGTGCTCGGGCTGGCCCCAGGTGAGGGTCGGCTGGTGCGCCTGGGTAAAAATAGGAATGACTCCTGAAAACATTCCCAGATAGATGGTAAGAAAGTGGTAACTCCGTCTTCATCATCAGCAACTGGGGCGCTTGAGCTTCCATCAGCCCTCCCTTTCCTGTGAAGGAGAAATTCTGTACTGCCTGGACTTCATAGCAGACGGGATGCTGGGCTCTCTCCCCCGCCCGTTTAATGTTCCTGCCGGGACTCAGGACCGGCGTAGTAGTTTTTTGCCGCATAGGCGTGGCCATTTCCCGCCCCGCAGCTGGTCCGTGGCTCCCCGGTGGAGCTGCCACAGCTCGTCTGCTGTGGGAGTCACCGAGCCGTGCGTCGGACCAAGGACTCATGCAGGCACGACTGTGGCAGGTCAACCGGGCTGGCCTGCCGCCCCCTCCCCCTCCGGCAAAATGCCGCCCCAATAATCGCTTGGCGCCCTATGCGGTTGCCTAGGCCACCTAAATGGCGCGCCGCCCTGCCCTGGACTTATCATAGCAGCTGGGAGGCTTCCCTCCCCACTCATGTCATCTCACTACAAGTCAGTGTTTCTATATCCGCATTCTTTATTACTTCTCACATAAATGGGGGGACACTTGCCACGGTAGCCCAGGAGGGTTGGGGAAGCAGGGAAGCAACGGGTGGGGTTGTTGCAGGGGCACCCCCTAGAATGGCATGTAGCTCATCATTTCTGCGGGATCTGACACGGAGCGGCTGTGCTCTCTGGTTCTCTGGTACACTGGTTCTCTAGTACACTTGCACCATATTCTAGGCAGGACTGACTCTATTTTTAGATATACCATAAAGGAGGGATGGACTCGGGGAGTCATTCCCATTTTTGTCTTTGCGCCTGCGGCCGACCTCAGCCAGGGGCACCCATGACAGCAGCAGATGGTACAGAACGACTGATAACCGTCATCTCATCGCCAATTTACAGTGGCATGACAGACAGTACAGAACAACTGATAACCGTCTCTGCTATCTTGCAAAGGCAAATGAATGCTGCTGTGTAGCGCTGCAGTACCGCATCTGTTAGCAACATCCAATAGACATACGGTGACAGTAAAAAAAAAAACAAAACAAAAAAAAACAACAAAAAAAAAAACCTGAACGGGCTCCATGGTTGCCGTGCTATGGTGTCTGCCAGGGCAATCCAGGGAAAAAGGGCACAAAATGATTGTCTGCCGTTGCTTTCATGGAGGAAGGAATGAGTGACGACATTTACCCAGAATCACCCGTGACACTGTTTTTGCACCATCATGCATTGGGGACTCAACCCAGAATTCCAGTGGGCGGGGGAGACTGCGGGAACTATGGGATAGCTACGGGATAGCTACCCACAGTGCAACGCTCCAGAAATCGACGCTTGCCTCGGACCATGTACGTACACCACCGAATTATTGTGCCTTGTGTGGCCTCGTGCACTCGACTTTATACAATCTGTTTTACAAAACCGGTTTATGTAAAATCGGAATAATCCCGTAGTGTAGACATACCCACTATAACAGTAGGGTAGAGGGTTTCAGAAGAAAAGTGACTCTTCTCCATATCCGCTGTGCTTGATTTGAGAGGAAAGGAAATGAGGCCAGAGCTGAGGCATACTCAGCGATGGGATAATAAAGCCTTTTCAGACTCACCCCAGTGTGCGTGAAAACCATCTGCTGGCTGTAACCCAAGATGGAGCTGCCTCTTTTGTGTGAGGCTGGCCTATTTGTAAACCGTGTCTCTCTGCCAATGCTCCCAACCTGAGAATTCAATTGGAAAGATTATTGCTGAATCAAGGGCAGTTGGAGAGAAACAGATGAATTTCTTCAAAGGACTGGCAGGAAAGTCAGCTGCTGAGCGCCCTGTATACTGTGAAGCAGCAAACAGCAGGGGGAGAACTCTCAGGAACAGCCAGCCTGAGTTTGAAAGACCAGAGTGATGAGTGAATAGTCACACTTGAGCTGTTCTGGGGCTGCTGTCCGTTTTTCAGAAGGAGGAAATGAGGGATCTTTCAGAAGTGCTTTGGTTCAGTCCTGCAGGTTTCAGAACCACACTGCAAGTTCCAAAGAGAAACTTGTATTGACCCAGGATACGGATGCATCTCAAAGTCTGCCGCAGTACCTGAGTTTGGACTCTAGAATAGATCACTCAGGCGGCGGCCAACCCCCTGCCAGGGGTAGGTCTTCTGCTAAACTGTCCATGGGTGCTTCACAGCCCTCAGTTTGACAGCTCCAAGTGATGAGTCTCCCCTGAGAGCAGTGGGACTGTGCATCCATTGCTAAGTATGGCATCTGTGGCATGTCTTCCCAAGAGCTGTCATTTGATCTGAACTATGGCAAAGGAAACAATTTGTTCTCACTTACTCCACCTAACTTTCTGCCAGAAGAGCCCAGTGGCTTCCTTCAGATGCCAGTGCAGCTTCCCAAGCTGCTTTATAAGCACTGTGGCACATACAATACATCAAGCTGACTTTTAGCGGATCTAGCTCAGGCCTTGTTGCAGATCTTTCTTCTCAGGCTTGCTAACTTTCTAAACAGCTTTATTTTCCTCTCCTCTCCTGTCCCCAGGCAGAAGTTGTGGCTTTGCTTGAGGCTGCATAGTACTTTTCTAGGTAGGAACTATTGTTTTGTCCCAGGATTATTGCCAATGCCCATGGGGACAGAAGTGCTCTTACGAAGTTCTCACTAACTAGCCTGAGTGTGAACACCAAGCATGGTGCCTCACTACTGTGGGTAGCCACGCTGGCTTCCGTGGGATGTACCACCAGCAGCTTGAGCATGGTGGGGCCTCATTCGCACCCATGTAGTTACTCAGTTCCCCACTCCCCACCTCCAGTGGCAGTTGCCTTTTGACAAGGCAAGAGGGGGTGGCTGAAACCCAGGTGCAGCACCATAGGCATAGGCTAGGGCTGCGTGGACCTGAAGCAGTCCCAGATTGCGTGGAGTGGGTGGGGACAATGGCCAGGGAAGACCACCGTGGGAACAGGCAGTGACTGGGGACCCGTGTGGATTCCAGCTGCGGGAGAGATGGCAGCATGCAGGACATAGTTGCTGGGCAATCCTGGAGGAACGCCCAGTGGTGGGAACAATAGCTAAAGCAAGAGAAGCAAGGATGCTGATCCCCCTCCCCCCCCACAACCCACGTGCCTCATCTGGAGAGGGGAAATCTCTGCACTGCAAGTTTTACAGCCACAGGGCTGCTCACAGGGGCACCCTCAGCAATTTTTTCACATGGCGTGCCCGATGCAAGGTGCCTCAAGGGATTCTGGCTCTGAGTTTCTTCAACAAAACTCCAGCTCAGTGCAAGGAAACAAAATGGAATCACCCACAGAGCCCCATCCCTCAGCCCTAGGCAAAACCCTCTCATGTCTTTCTCCCTATGGCACCCTCCTGCCCCTTTCCTGGCCAGCTCCCCCGTGCAGGCACTCACCGCAGCTCCCTGCACTTGTAGCAGGGCTTGAAGCTGTCACTAAGCAAGCTCTGGGGGTGGAGCAGAGGGGATTCTGACTGCTGGAAGTGGGGTTAGGCCAGGCAGGCCCCTGGTGGGGAGAGCTGGCACAGGAGCTGGTTCTCTGGTAGTGACAAGGAGAAACAGCACTGGCCACCCTACTGTCCTTTGAGGTTTGGCCCTGCAGCTCTCTGTCATGACAGGATGACAGGGCCAAACGAGACTGAGTGGTATTGTGACCTGGTGCGGGGGGGGGAGGGGCACAGTGCCCCATAGTTTTGGCTTCACAGCCCCTCCATCATGACCTGAGTGTGCTGTGACCCACATGCACTGGTCACAATGCTACTTATTCAGTTTTGGCCCTTCCACCCACACCAGCCACTCACTACTTCCAGTAGTAACAGGGCCAGCTCCAGGGTTTTTGCCGCCCCAAGCAGCAAAAAGGAGTGTGTGTGGGGGGGGGGGGGGAAGCTGCGATCGCAATCTGCAGCTCTACCGCCACCGCTTCAGTCTTCAGCGGCAATTAGGCAGCAGGTCCTTCACTCCGAGAGGGAGCGAGGGACTTGCCGCTGAAGGCCTGGACGTGCCGCCCCTCCCCGTTGGCCTCCCCAAGCAGCTGCTTGCTGGGCTGGTGCCTGGAGGTGGCCCTGAGTAGTAAACACTGTCTCTGTGCAGGACTGCACTCAAAGGTCCCTTCTCCAGGGCTCCATCTCACATTCAGTATATCTGTCCTGTTCCTCTGCTCCCAGCAGCACTAATTTGGGAAAGTGCTGCCTCAGAGCACAGCAGACAGACTCTATCCTCCAGCAGAGTGGGAAGAAGAAAGCCAGGAAGTGGGAATATAGCATAGCATTAATATACTGCAGCCAGTACTTAACACCTTCCTGCACAGGATAGCATGCTTCAGTGGGAAGGTGCCTCTCTCAGCTGAAGAATCAGTGATGTAGACTTCAGCAGCTGAATCCAAAATAAAGCAAAAGCATCAGCATTGTCTGCAATTAGTGCTGATTATAGATCATTCCATGTGAGGCTTGTTTGGAAATACCACCTGGAACTATTGCACAACCAGCAGACACGTGGTGAAAACTCTTAATTCAAGGAGACTTGGGGGGAAATTGACCCCTGTGCAGAGGGTTTTCCCCCAAGCTTGTGCTCCACTTAATGCAGATCTGTGGGTGTTTTGCACTGGGCTGAATTTTGAAAGCGCTCAGAGTTGGATTTTCAGGTGCTCAGCACCCAGCAGCTCCCATTATGACACTTCTAGCTAGATTTTCCATAGAACCCAGAACCCAACTTGTTGAGCTTTTCTGAAAATCTGGCCTTTAATGTGTGATGGTCCTTTAGTTACTCGAGAGCCCAGCCCGAGCCCCAATCTTGACAGCTCTCTCTGATTTCTTTGGGCAGGTTTGCTACTCATGCCGGGAAATAATTATATGCAGTGAGCTGATGCTGGGCTTGTGGATAGCTAATAAAAGTAGTTGCGGCTGACTAGATAGTACATTCATGGGTCTAATGTCTTTCCCCCTGCCACGCGGCCAAGCAGAGCTCCTCACCAACCCCTGTGTTAGTGTAAGTTAGCTACCATTTTGCAAAATTCATTTGTACTGATTTGAGACTGAGAGTTAGTGAACATTTGACCCTTATTACAGGTTTGTTTTAAGGACCCAATTTTAAGAAGCTATGAAATGTGTCTGTGGGGACATGACTACAGAGGACTCATAATTACACTTAGGATTCACGTGTAGCAGCTTCCATGGGGAAGATGTGTCAAAAGCTGGGCCAATCATATGTATAAACAGACTAGGAACCTATGGGACACAATTCAAGCCTTGTCTACAAGGGCTTTTTAGGCAGTTGTGTAGCTGCACTGGCACAAGCCCCTATTGTAAATGCAGCGCACCAGTGTAAACTGGGATTTGCACTGGCACAGCTTACACTTGTGTGCCCCACATCTACACTGTAGGTTTGCACCCATGTAGCTACACCAGGGGCTAAAACCCCAAAGCAGACAAGGCCATAGGTGCCTTGCAAATGGGTTCATATCACAAGCCTGCATTCCGAACAGCTCCATATTATTTCTGCTGCAGTGCTGTATCCCCCACCACGGTTTGAAGGTACAGTCTGTATGTCCTGCATATTCATCATGGGATGCAGGATTAGTCTTCATGATCATTTTAGATTCTTTGCTGAATGAAAACTACTCAGGGAACATGCTGGATGCTGCCAGGCTGCAAAAGCAGTTGATACAGAATGCAAAATGTACTACTCCCACCCTTAGATGGGGTCCCTGTGGGTCAGGAAAGATGCATATTCCAGGAGGGGGAGAGGTTTCTCAGTTTGGCATCCCTCACCTGAGCACAATCACTTTGAAATCCCTCCCACCCCAAAGCACTATTGTCCTTGTTTTGTTTTTAAAAAAGGGGGAAGGAGGAACAACTACCAGGCACTAAATAACAGGCCACCCCAGATACTGCTCAGCTTTAATCCTGCAGGGAAAGGGTGATGGGAAGCACCTGAACCAGGGAGAGGAAAGTTGACTTTTTTTTTCCATCCTAGGCGATTAATTTATAGATAAAGAAATATTGTAATCACAGCTAACTACTCCAGCACCATTAGATGGGGGGGAAGGGGACTTTAATTGCATCATGTGTAACTAGACTGCATGGAAATCAATGAGTTCTGAAAGGAAGAGGTCTGTGTAAGATAGCTGGTCATTTCAGGCATATATTAAAGCAGACTGTTAACTGAGCAGGTTGCTTTGAAGTACTGAAATAATGATTTGCCAAAATCAATTTATTTTGCAGCTTGAATTTCAGTGGAGTCCATCTGGCATCTGCTGGGCAGTTTAGTGACTTCTTGGGGAGCATGGGTCCTGCACAATTTGTTGGTCGTCAGACCTTGGCCACCACCTCTATGGGTAAGGAACAGAAAGGCAGAGATCAGTTTAAAATGAGTACTGTATGTACCACTCCCATGAGCCACCCACTAACCTGCCCAGCACTTCTCTTCCCATGCCCCAAACCCTGTTCTCAGTTGCATAAAATGTGCTTGTCCGTTAGATTTTCTTGATTTGTGTCATCCTGTTCTAGTTAATGCTATGTAACTTGCAGCATTACCTGTCCCTTCGACAGACTTCAAATATGAAAGGCAAGGTCAGGCCAAAATGGGCATTCTCTAAATGCATCTTGGGCAGCTTCGCGTTTCTCCAATGCGCTGAAGCACACAAATGCTCTAAGAATTTTCTTGTGGTGCATCACAACTGCATTTTCCAAAGTGGCCTCTAATTCTGGGGGGATTAGAGATTAGATGGCACCAGCCTGAGTCTCCACAGCTGGGGTTAGGAGACCATAAGAGATCACTTTTGGAAATGTGGGCTTGAATTGCCCCAGAGTTACCCCCCTCTACCGCTGTACTGGAGTAATGCAGGAGGGAAATAGGCACTTTAGGCCAACATTTTTCTTGCAGTTGTCACCAGTGCATGACATGAGTTGTTGTTGTTTGTTTTTTTTTTTGTTTTTTTTTTGAAACAGTTTAACAGTCAGATGTGTTATGTAAAAGCCTTCCTGCTCTCTGATTCTCTTCAATCATTTCTGGTTTGTTATATAGGAGATGTGGAAATTGGTTTACAGGAGCGAAATGGACAGCTAGAAGTGGATATCATTCAGGCACGAGGACTGACCCCCAAACCCGGCTCCAAAACCCTTCCAGGTAGCGTGTTTCAGCCTGTTTGAAGTGACTCAGAGCCCACTGCATCCCTTCCACCTGGAGCACTTGAGGACAGGTAGAATATTGACTCTGCCTCCTGGCCCAGCTTGGAGCACATACAGTATGTGCTTTGCTTGAAAATACAGCTGGATAGAAAATCCTTTGCTGAAAACACCTCTTTCATAATATTTGAGAAGTTTTATCCTCCCATTTCTAACATGAACCATTATGATTCTAGCTGACCATACATTTTTTTTTTCAGCTGCTTACATCAAGGCATATCTACTAGAAAATGGAGTGTGCATTGCAAAAAAGAAGACAAAAGTGGCTCGAAAATCATTAGACCCCCTCTACAACCAGGTGTTACTGTTTGCGGAGAGCCCACAAGGCAAAGTATTACAGGTAAGAGCACCTTGGAGAAGAAATGAGATGTCTTCCCCTCTCTGCACTCAGCCTCCTCCAAAATATATGGAGTTTAAGGAATCAGAGTCATTAACAGTAATGGGACATGTTTATGAATCAATAACTTATTGTACCAAATGCACTCAATCTGGATTTGACAAACACAGAGGAAAAATGTGCTCCTATTCAAATAGGTTCTGATTTAAAACCCTGTTGGGTTACCATTGGCATATGGCTGTACTGATAAAATGCCCATTTTTCTCTATTACCAGGTACAAAGTACCTGCGATAGCTAAAGAATCATGGAATGCAGCTTGTTTTTGTTGTTTATCTACCGGTGGGCAAACTTTTTGACCTGAGGGCCGCATCGGGTTTCAGAAATTGTATGGAGGGCCAGTTAGGGGAGGCTGTGCCTCCCCAAACAGCCAGGCATGGACTGGCCCCTGCCTCTATCTGACCCCCCCCCCCCCCCCTCTTCCCCCC